>NC_057831.1:9090909-9393939 GCF_910594005.1 Cervus elaphus | reverse complement strand
TTAAAAAATTAGAAGAAAAAAGGAAGAGGAAAGGAAAAAAAAAAAAAGAAAAACTCCACAGAACTGCAAAAGCCCAACATAGAGGCAGAGGTTTATAATAGTGATAAAAAGTGTGATTGGAAGAAAAAAAGAAAAATCTCAAAAGCTTAATTAGATTTCATAGTGCCAATAAAATCAACAACTACAACAGATGTTGGCAATTTGATCTCTGATTCCTCTGCCTTTTCTAAATCCAGTGTGAACATCTGGAAGTTCACAGTTCACATACTGTTGAAGCCTGGCTTGGAGAATTTTGAGCATTACTTTACTAGCATTTGAGATGAGTGTAATTGTGTGGTAGTTTGAGCATTCTTTGGGATTGCCTTTCTTAGGGATTGAAATGAAAACTGACCTTTTCCAGTCCTGTGGCCACTGCTGAATTTTCCAAATTTGCTGGCATATTGAGTGTAGCACTTTCACAGCATCATCTTTTAGGATTTGAAACAGTTCAACTGGAACTCCATCACCTCCACTAGCTTTGTTCATAGTGATGCTTCCCAAGGCCCACCTGACTTTGCATTCCAGGATGTCTGGTTCTAGGTGAGTGATCACACCATTGTGGTTATCTGGGTCATGAAGATCTTTATTGTATTGTTTTTCCGTGTATTCTTGCCACCTCTTCTTAATATCTTCTGCTTCTGTTAGGTCCCTACCATTTCTGTCCTTTATTGAGCCCATCTTTGCATGAAAAGTTCCCTTGGTATCTCTAATTTTCTTGAAGAGACCTCAAGTCTTTCCCATTCTGTTGTTTTTGTCTATTTCGATCAAACACAGGGCCCCACATTGAAAGTGCTGAGTCTTAACCACTGGACTGCCAAGGAATTCCCTAGTTTTCAATATGTAAGCTTTTCACCTTCTTGGTTAAATTTATTCCTAAGAACTTTATTCTTTTTGATGTAATTATAAATGAGATTATTTTCTTTATTTCTCTTTATGTTAGTTTATTTGTGTACAGGAACATACCAAATTTTTGCATATTGATTTTGTATCCTGCAACTTTACTGATTTTGTTTACTGTCTCTAACAGTTTTTATGGCATCTTTAGGGTTTTTTGCATATAATATCTGCAAGTGACAGGTTTACTTCTTCCTTTCCAATTTGGATGCCTTTTATTTCTTTTTCTCACCTAATTACTCTGTGTAGCATTTCCTATACTGTGTTGAAAATAACTGGTGACAGTGAACATCTTGTTTCTCATCTTAGAGGAAAGACTTGCAGCTTTTCGCCGTTGAGTGTGATGTTAGCTGTGGCTTTGTCATGTACAGCCTTTATTATGTTGAGGTACATTCCCTCTATTCTCATTTTGTTTAGAGATTTTTTTGTACATGGATGTTGACTTTTGTCAAATGCTTTTTTGTTTGTTTCAGTTGAGATAATCATAATTTTTATCCTTCATTTTGTTAATGTGGTGTATCACATTGACTTCATAGCAGATATTGAATGATACTTACATCCCTGGAAAAAAATCCTACTTGATCATGGTGTATGATCCTTAAAATGTATTGTTGAAATCAGTTTGCTAATATTTTGTCGAGGATTTTTGCACCCATCAATAATGCTGCTGCTGCTAAGTCACTTCAGTCGTGTCCGACCCTGTGCAACGCCATAGACAGCAGCTCACCAGGCTCCCCCGTCCCTGGGATTCTCCAGGCAAGAACCCTGGAGTGGGTTGCCATTTCCTTCTCCAATGCATGAAAGTGAAAAGTGAAAGTGAAGTCACTCAGTCGTGTCCGACTCGTAGCAACCCCATGGACTGCAGCCTACCAGGCTCCTCCGTCCATGGGATCTCCCAGGCAAGAGTACTGAAGTAGGGTGCCATTGCCTTCTCTGATCCATCAATAATATTGGCCTATAATTTCTTTTCTTTGGTATCCTGTCTGGTGTTGGTATCAGGGTAATGCTGACCTCTTTAAATGAGTTTAAAAGAGTTCTCTTCTATTTTTGAAGAGTTTGAGAGGGATTGGTTTAATTCTCTTTTGAATGTTTGGTAGAATTCATCTCTGAAGTTTTAAACTTTTGTTTGCTGGGAGGTTTTTAATTACTGATTCAATTTCATTAACAGTTAATTGGTCTGTTTAGATTTTCTCTTCCACCATGATTCAGTCTTAATAGGTTGTATGGTTTTAGAAATTCTTCCATTTCTTCTAGGTTGTCCAATTTGTTGTCATGTAATTGTTTATAGTAATCTCTTATGATCCTTTGTATTTCTGTGGAATCAATTGTAATATCTCCCTTTCATTTCTGATGTTAGTTAGTCCTCTTTTTTCTTTACTTTTTGAATCTTAAGCATGTAAAAGTCTAGAAAGAAAATTTAGTTAGAGCTGACTAATTCCAGTGATAGCACAATGATAAGAGAGTCTAGGAATTCCTGTAGCTCTGACCCACTCTAGGGTTGTTTTTTAGCTCCTATCTGTTCCTGAAGCTGTTTTACAAATGTGCCATTAAATTTATGACTTATCTTTTCAACAAATTCTCCTACTTGCTTAATTTACCTTGAATTCATTTTATTGCTTGCAGCAATACTTGTATTCATAATTTTCGCTATTTTAGAATATTTTCTTAGGATAGATTTGATAGCATTGGGATACTGGGTAAAATTTCTTGATGGTTTTCTGGCCTTTTATATAAATACCTTTTGTTGTGATTGCAGAGGCCAAACTAAATAGAAAAACTTTTCTTACTTCTGCAGTGATATGAACATTCTGATAACACAGTAAATGGCAAAAATAATTGCTTTCATTACAGTCTCTGCAATTTAGGACAAGAAAAGGGAATTACTTTTTTAATCATTTGCAAACATTTCTATGATTAATAGGCAACTATTGTTTTAACTTTTCTAATGAGATCATTGTAACGGGGTCCATTAGTAAGATGAGTTACCAATAAACCTAAGATGTTAGCTTCATACCAAAGACAGACTTGTGCATGTGCATGAATGTGTGGGGTGACTGTGTTGGGAGAGGTGAAGGGGGCCTGAAAAATGAAGGGTAGAGTGGGAAAGAGAGAGAAAAGAGATATAGTGGAAATGTGCAGGCCATAGATACATTAATCAGTTTACCTCTCAGGCATGCATAAAATAAAGCCTTCAGTTCTAAGACTGATTGATGGTAATGATTCTTTCCAACCTAACTTGTTCCTTCTATAAATTTTAAAAAGTATTTTTAGTTACTATGTATTTAAATTCATTACTCTGCTTTGAAGTTTCAGTTACCAATAGTGAATACAGTTGTGGATCTTAATAAACATTTGTTTAAAATCTATTCTAATTCCATTCCCTCATTTAACCTTGGGAACTTTTGTTAAACCCTATGACAAATGCCTAAGAGTTGCTGGGGGGAAAAAGCCAGACTAAATTTGACCCTGGTCATATTATTTCTTTGTTGCCTTGCCCCTCCATAAAGACTAACGTTTATCTTTGAATCGTTGAGAATTCTTAGCTTCAGAATTCTTCCTTTTAGAAGACAAAGTACCCTTTGTCTAAGGGTAATTTTTATGGTGTGGGACATTTAACTTACTTACTAAGAATCAAGCAAATGAAGTCTGTATTAAATTAAAAACATATTTGTGACTTTCCATGAAGGTCAGGGCAACCACATTCTAAAATCATCAACAATGCTGCTTGGTTTAAAGAGTTAGGTCTATTTCACATTTTTTTAAGACAAAATTTTTTAATTTACTTAGAAAAAGTTACATGTTTTGTAATGTAGGCTTTGAGATTCACACTTCTTTTCTGTACAGACACAGCTCAAGATTTGACACACTCAGTATTTCAAGATATTATTTATATGTGTAATCTAAAAAATGACACAAATGAACATATCTATAAAACAAAACAGCTCACAAATACTTTGGATGATAATAAAAATATGACACTTGCAATTTTTTAAATTGGGCTTATTTACAAAATTTTTAATATTTTATGTTATTTCTGTTGTATCATATCTGAAACAATCTTCACATTTTATTCACACAATAGTCATTCATTCAAATAAGGCATTAATTGAGCACCTACTGTATACAAGACAGTGAATAAAGCAGAGAATAAAAGAAATGACCTGCTCTTATGGTGCTAATACTCTAATGAAGGATGGAATTTAAAATAAAAACATATAAATATATTATAAACCGATTGATAAATGTTATGAAAAAAAAATAAAGCAAGACAATAACAACAGTGATGACTATGCTATTGTGCAAAATTTGCTCAGGATCTTCATTGACACAGTTTATAGTCTCCTTCTGGAAATCAACATAACTTAAGGGTCAGCTAGTAATTCCAAGTGCCTAAATCTTTCAAAGAATCTACCATATCTAATATTTAATGCACACACACATTTCTTAGAAAAGAGATTTTCATATGTGACTTGATGAACTACATATCAAAGCACAATGGTATTTGGTAATATATGAATAATGTAACCCGTTTAACCAGATAGGTTTACTTTTTGAAATCCTGAACGTCCTTTACCTGTAAGCAAATTGTGTTGTTAAAGTTTATTTTTAAATATGTATTTGAATCTCTGAATACATTTTCCCATAGAAACAATATTAAGTATAAAGATATATATCCAAGCCTGTTATTCATCTGAAGTACAGTGTATTGAAATAGTAGAAAATAATATTGCCTCCAACTACAGAAACTGAATAAAGTAGAAAATCTGTATAAGAGAATCTGATTCTTTTTCTTGAAGGATGACACTGTAGAAAATTATGTTCATTAAGAGGAAAACAGAGAGAACATGAAGAGAACATTGAGGGGGCTAAAGGGCATGAAAACTTTAGAGGTTTCTGGAATTGGTTATTTTTTATATATCATTGTATTTTAAAGTTATAATTTTCTTTAATTTCTAAGAAACCATGTCATTTAGCACTGCTCATATTTAAGTCATAATTAGACCCGACTCTTTGCCCCCTCTCACAAATTAAGAAGGGACAAAAAGAGGGTAGGACTTGTCTTAGTTTTGGAAATAATCAAAGAGGCAACAAAAAGAAAAAAAAGCTTATTTATAAGAATATTATATTTTAGCTTTATTTAAAATTACGTGGTTGGAAATAAACTCAATTTCCAACAGCAGGAAAATGGTAAAGAAATTTAGGCTTGGAATATAGTGAATCCACCAAAAGGAAAGTTTCTGAAGAATATGTAAAGAAATAGGAAAAAAAAATGTTCATTGGAGGATAAAAGCTAGTAACAAAACTGTATAATACTGTAAGATTTTTCTATAAACTTTTCAACCAAAAATTTGAAATTATTATCTCTGGGTGTAGAGTGATTGGTATTTTAAGATTTTTTTTTTTTTGCATTTTTTATTTCTATGATCTGCATTGTTGATTTTTGTATTTTTGAAGGTATTTTTCAGAGTCTGATTTGCATATGAGGAAAAGTTAAATAAGGGAAGGGTTTTAGAATAACTGTTAAACATATTTTAAAGAATGAGTGGGGAAAATAATACACCTAAGAAAGAAACAACTGGAAAATATCTTTTTTTAGTTAATTCTTCCCTAAGTGAAAGAAACAGCCTGATGGTAAAGACTCTCTGGGCAGAAAGTCATGGTGGCCCCAGATTTCATGACCTTCGTAAGAGGCTCCTATATTAAATTCCTCCTATTGAACCACATGGTGTGGACCCTGGTTTCCTGATTGGATCCTGACTAATAGTGGTACTTTTATTCTAAGAAGTTCTAAGAAGCGGTACTCCCTCAATAACACAAATCTGAGTATGAACAAACACACCTTGTTGAGCACTGATCTCTTATCTGTGTCTGTCTCCCTCTGTACCCAAACCCAGCCCGCATGTGCCTTTGCTCAAGACATCTGCCGCAGGCCATCCCCAGCCAGCAACCAGTGGCCCCAGGGTGAAATCTGAGCTTAGATCAAAGGAGTTTGAATCTCTTTCACAAAGAAGATTGCGGAGGAAGAATCCTCACTTCAACGTTGTCCTAGACTCACAGACTTAGAGAACAAACTTATGGTTGCCAGGGGTCAGGATGCAGGGAAGGGATGGGTAGGGAGCTTGGGAAAAACATGTCCACCCTACTATACTTAAAATGCTAACCAACAAGGTCCTGCTGTGTGGCACATGGAACTCTGCCCAGTGTTACGTGGCAGCTTGGATGGAAGGGGAGTTTGGGGGAGAATGTGCTCAGTCATGTCCGACTCTACGCCACCCTTTGGACTGTAGCCCACCAGGCTCCTCTGTCCATGGGATTTTTTCAGGCAAGAATACTGGCATGGGTTTCCATTTCCTCCTCCAGGGGATCTTCTCCATCCAGGGATTGAACCCATGTCTCCTTTGTCTCCTGCATTGCAGGTAGGTTCTTTACAACTGAGCCATTGGGAAAGCCCATGGATCCGTGTATATGGACGGCTGAGTCCCCTCACTGTTTACCTGAAAGCATCACAACATTGTTAGTCGGCTATACCCCAGTACAACATAGAAAGTTTGTAAAAAAAAAAAAAAAAGCTGTCCAAAACGTCACAATAAGAGCAGTATGCTCCAAAATACAGTGCCTGTTCTTAATCTATTGTCAGTGTTATAGGTAATCAAGACCATCTGATCTGGATTCTGTGTTTCTGCTGGGCAGCAAAAATTTTTATTGGCATTCTAACATTAAATGAGTCCCACTGAATTGCAGGAATCAGAAGATAATTGTCATGCGTTTCCTTGTATTTGAAGTTTCTTTAAATGAGCCTCAAGAAGAAGCAAACTTTTTTTTTTTTTAAATCATGTGGGTGGTTTCTAAAAAATGTCAAAGATTCAATAGATTGCTTTGTTCAAAACACTGAGATAGAAACATAGTTTCCCCTGTAATTCTTTCTCTTATTATCTTTCTAAATTGAAAAGAAAGAAAATACAACAGTAAAAATTAGTTAAAGATAAAAGTTTCAAAGCAGTGTGCTTCATCCTGTCCCACCAGTACACAGAGCATGAAGTTTTTCTCTCGGTGGACCAGGGTGAGAAAATGGGATTCACAGCCACCCTTAATCTAAAATACATGGCTGCCTCTAGGCTGTATCTTTCTTTTTATACTCCTTGTGGTGGAAAATCAACAATTACATTGATGTCAAAATGGTGTAGAACCAGATAGGATAATTTCCAGAATCAAAACGCCAAAAGTATATTTGCATCTTTGAACTAGAGTAAAGCAATAGTAATTAGGCTTTGTCTCACACAAGCTTGAACACAAGCAATAGAACCTCATCCTTGATAGAATGTTGATCTATGTAAAATGCAGATAAACATCAACAAGAGGCAGGCTGGACATCCGTTGTCTCATCAGAGCTGCTGCCGATTATTTTAGAATTTTAACTCTTTATAATTTCCCTCAAGGTTTCTCAAACTTTAATTCACTGAAGACTGAACTGATTGTGTCAAAAGCAAAACAACTGTTAAATTGTGTTATCATAAACTTGGAGATTTTTTCCAAAGAACTTTCATTTTTATGTAGGCAGTTACATCTTCAGTTTAGTCATCCAGGAAACAGTATTTTCCTATTTTAATTTCCTGTGAGGTAGGTGCATTACTGTTCCAGTTTTATAGAAGAGGTTTGGAACAGGTCAGTGACTTAGTGAAGGTCCCATGGAAAGTGAAGGACCTACTGACCTTAGGGCCTGTGGAGGTTTATCTCCTGCTTCACTTCAGATGGTTACAGTGTTGCACCACTCTATTGTCCAGGTGGCAATTAAATCTTTTTAAAAACATATTTATTTGTCCTTATAATGAATTCCTAAAATGCAGAAGTAGAATTCAGAGGGCCCTCGCGGTTGAATTGCATAAAGCCCCATCACTCCAAGACAATTGTGGTTATATTTTGCACATTTCCTTCCAGTGTCTTAGGACCTTATGTTTTACATATCATATAGCAAAATATAATGAAGTCTGATTTTTCACTGTAAAAGCAATATAGGAAGTTAGAAAAGCTATAGTGTATAAAGAACAAATCAGCAAAAAATGCAAAATAATTGGGTTAGTTACAAGTAAAATTTTCTTGTGCGTGTGCTAAGTCCCTCCAGTTGTGTCCTTCTCTTTGAGAACCTATGGACTGTAGCCTGTGAGGCTCCTCTGTCCATGAGATTCTCCAGGCAAGAATACTCGAGTTGGTCCTATGCCCTCCTCAAGGGGATCTTCCCAACTCAGGGATCAAACCCACATTTCTTATGTCTCCTGTATTGGTAGGCAGGTTCTTTACCACTAGCCCCACCTAGGAAGCCCAAATAAAATTTACTATCAACTGAAATTAACTTAATCAGTGTTATTAACTTCTAATTTGCTACATTTTCTTAACCACATTTAAAAGTTAATATTATACATAAAATTAATCCTAACAGGCTATAAAAGCCATATATAACTTTCCACAAACTTTTTTTCCTGAATAGCAAAGAATTGCAACCACTTGAAAGATTGATCGAATTGTTTAAAATGTGTGAAATCATCTCATATAAATTGAGAGACATGTCACAGATCAATTTGTATTACAACTTTGTATATTAAAAGATATTGACTAGAGATAGAAAACAAATTAAAGGTAAAAAGGGAAAAACACTTTTATTGATCCAACCTCAGGACAGGTTACTACCACCAGTTCATAGTCTTCAAAGTTGTTATATATTGTTCCAAACAACACACTTAAAGGCAGTAGGATAGGTCTACTCTTATCTTAGAAAAAACCCTAGTGTTCTGAGGGGGTTAATAATATATTTTGAGAAAAAATAAGTAAGTAAGTGCACATGGCCAAACACATTTGAGAAAGGGTGTTTATTATAGTTTGCTCATCTGAGAAAGGGTATGTGTTACTGTTTCCTCCTGGAAACATATGAGTAATAGCAGCATATTAAAGACTCTTGGAAATCAAGCATCAAGTGTAACTTTATTTCAGAATTTCCCACATTTATTTGAAAAAGAGATTCGTCTTTCCCCCGCCCCTCCAAATACTTATGAGTATCTCACAAGATGTCCTGAAGAAAGTGCTTTGGAAAAGGCAGACAGATCAGTCATTACCTACTCAGGGTTTCATCCAGTTATCTTGGACACTGAAAGACTGAGCAGTTTGTGGATCATTGCTCTCAAATAACCTTGTCTCACCTACAGTGTAGTCTCCTACTATCCACCCCATTATTATTTTCAAGTGTCCTGTCCTGCTTGCCTATCACCTTCTGTGTCTGCCGCATTACTAGCATCCCTTAAAAACTATTAAATCTAGACAGATATTGACATCTTGATTCCAAATATAAATCATTATACTACTTCTACTAGTAAGAAGTCTCCAGAGATTTTCCCTGAGTCTTCCCTACTCTTTGAAGGGTCATACAACTTACCATCTTTTATTCATTCTTTCTGTATAAAAGAGGAGGTCTCACTATGTTCTAGATTTAATCTTACCTCTAGAGGCTGGGAAAGAAATTACTTCTTTAAAAAAATTTTAAAGCGTTAGTTCAGAGCTTTCCAATCTGGTTGCTGGAACAGAGTTGTTAAATGTGTAGGAAATAGCTCCCCCTTCAGCTCCAGGATGGTGGGGCAGGACTCACAGGGTGGGGAGTTGCCTCTGGCTTCAAGTGGCTTCACATAACTTTCACTGGGTGCCTTATAAATGTAATCATATTTTAATTTACCAAGGACTTCCCTGGTGGCTCAGGTGGTAAAGAAATCTGTATGCAATGTGGAAAATTCAGGTTCAATCCCTGGGTTGGGAAGATCCCCTGGAGAAGGGCATGGCAACCCACTCCATTCCTGGAGAATTCCATGGACAGAGGAGCCTGGTGGGCTGCAATCCATGGGGTCACTGTCAGACACGACTGAGTGACTGACACACACAAGGCATGAAAAACATCTGAAAGAAGAACATTAATATGCTCAGAACTTTTGTACACTGACCTACTTTCCAGTTAGAAAAGAACATGAAATATTAAATAAGAATCACAAAATTGTGGAACAATAAGACATTCATAAGTATATATATAAATATATACATCTATAACATTATTAGAAAACTTGTATAAAACAGTGGTTTTAGTTACCTGATAAAGAAAATGTGATGATTTAGAGAATATTGTGCCTAAGTTCTGGCAAAGCCTGTTATTATTAATCCCCCATTCTATTAACTCCTAAGATTTCCCCTACATTGTAACGGAAAAACGAGGGACAATTTTTGACAAGCTCCAAGACATTTTAATAGAGATATTTGCTATGATTAAAGAATATTATTTAAAATATTAATAATGAAAATCATATTACTTCTAAAATGTGAGTGATAGGAAAAGATGGTTATATTTTCTATTTAACCAAGAAAAGCATGCATGAGGTTGGACCATCAAAAAGTAGTGCCTTTGAATATTTAGCACATAGAATTTAACCTTCATTTAATTATATAGTTCATGTTGCTATGATTTATTAAGGACAATATGGACAAAAGTGACATAATGTCCAGAAAACTTTAAAGAGTTTTTAGATAATACCGAGAATACCAAAGCAATTGAAAAATGCAATATGCTAAGCATGACAGAGCAGCATCTACAAGCTATAATTTGTAGTATATTGTTCACACAAGAATTAATGATAGGGAAAATTTTATTGATGAATAAAAGGTTTAGTCAGTGAATATGTGCAATGAGATAAAACCATCGAACAAAACAAACTGATGCTTTTTAAACTACTGCATGACAGATTACATGAAACGCAACAAAAGGCACACTTTTCACAGAGTATTTTGCATTTTCCAGATTTACAGAGCAATTCTCTCTGAGTGTTAAATAGTCACATTTTCAAATTTTCACTCCTTTCCTAGACTGATTGATTGCTAGAGGCTAATTTCAAACTAATTTCTAACACTTTCAGTGGAGAAATATATTTAAAGCAAAGATGTATACTAGTCAGATACCCATCTGTCTTCTACATAAGGCCATTCAAATTCTCCCAGAATCTGTTTTAAAATATGTGCATCCTTTTGCTGGGAACATTACTTACTCCTCTCCCAAGTTAGGACAAATGCTAATTATTCATGAGTCAGATGGCTCTCAAAAACACAGATTTCATTTTCTACTCTTATTATAAAGTCCATGAAATGCTCCTCTCGTTTTATTTCATTATTCTTTCCCCTTTGTCCTACCCATTCTCATTTACATTGTCCTTCCCATCAGAGATGTTTACATTAGTATATTCAATATATGTCCTTAGGCATCTGAAGCTATAACCCTGAGAAATAATATTACCTTCTATGTGTGTGTTTTGAGTGTACATAAATTGTTTTGCCATATATAATTCATTCTATATTTCTAAGATCTGTCCATATTGCTATAACTTAAAATGATTACTTACTGCTGTACTGTATTTCATTGCATGTATTTATCACATATTCTGATAATCCATTTCCCTAGGGACAGATGTCAAGGCTTCTTATAACTTTCTGCTAACACAAATAAGGCAATGACATTATCCTCATAAATGTCCCCTTTTAAGGGGACACTTGTACACTTGTACACAGTGTAAACCCAGATGAAGTAATGATATGCATACAGAATATATGGATAGTTAATTTCACTCAATATTATCAGTTTACTCTCCCAAGAGTGCATAAAGTTTCTCATGACTCCTCATTCTAACCAACATTTGGTATTAGCTGACTTTTAAATTTTTCCCAATACTGCTGCTGCTGCTGCTAAGTCGCTTCAGTCATGTCCGACTCTGTGCGACCCCTTAGACGGCAGCCCACCAGACTCCCGCATCCATGAGATTTTCCAGGCAAGAGTACTGGAGTGGGTTGCCATTTCCTCCTCCGTTTCCCAGTACTAGGTTGGCTTAATTTGAATTTCTCTGACTTCATATGAAGTTAAACATCTCTTCATGTCCATATTGGCTATTTAGACTACTTCTTCCATGAATAGTCTATTTGTACCCCTTGTCGAGTTTTTGTTTCCTTGAAGATATTAGTAGTTCTTTATATATTCTATTTGTTAATAATCATTTTTCAGTTTTAAGTTTTGAAAACATCTTTTAATCGTCCACAAGCTTGTTAAGTTTGTCTATTATATCCTCTTTGTATAGAAGTCTTTGATTTTAATATGAATTAAAATGAAAGATTTCTGTATTAAGTTATATGTGAATTAAAATCCATACACCACCTACTCTTTTTGGCTGTGCTGGGTCTTCTTTGCGATGCTCAGACTTCTCACTGTGGTGTTGCAGCCCGAGGGTTTAGTTGTCTTGTGCGTGTGGGATCCTAGCTCCTCCACCAGGGATCACACCCAAGTCCCCTGCATTGGAAGGCAGATTCTTAACCTCTGGACCACCAGGGAAGCTCCTCACTTATTCTTTTTTTTTTTTTTTTTCCAATTATTTTTATTAGTTGGAGGCTAATTACTTTACAATATTGTAGTGGTTTTTGCCATACATTGACATGAATCAGCCATGGATTTACATGTGTTCCCCATCCTGAAACCCCCTCCCATCTCCCTCCCCATCCCATCCCTCTGGGTCTTCCCAGTGCACCAGCCCTGAGCACTTGTCTCATGCATCTTACCTGGACTGGCGATCTGTTTCACACTTGATAATATACATGGTTCGACTTACTCTTAAAAGTTTACAAATTTTTAGTCTTGTCTAAACATCCTTTCCTATCCCAAGTTCACAAAGACAGCCTCATATATTTTATTACTTTATATATTGCCTTTTATAGTTAGGTTTTTAATATATTTGGAATTAATTCTGTAAGAATCTAAATATACTTTTACCTATATATTGAGTCATTTACTAAATAATCCCTCTTTTTTTATTTGTGATGCTGATTTCTGCTACCTTCTCATATATAACAGGCACTTATTCATTGCTTTTCTATTTGTTGCATCTATTTTTTTAATCTGTTTCTGTACTAGTACCATGCTGTTTTTATTGCTTTGGTTTTATAAAATATCTTAATATATCCAATAAAACAAATTCCCTTTCTTTAGTCCATTATTCTTCCATTCACAGAAACTATTTTTCTGTTTTCTCACAAAACCCTGCTAAAATTTTCATCAAAACTGCATTGACTTTATAAGTTCATTTATGGAGAATGATATTTTTTTACAGTGTAGTTTTTCCCCATCCATGAACATGTTACTTTTCTCTTTTTACCTAAATCTTATTTTATGTTATTTAATAAAATTTGAAAAGTACTTTGTAAAGGATTAGTACTTCTTCATTAGGTTATCTTATGTAATTTGTAGTTTTTGTTGCTAATGTAAGTGAAGTCATATTCTCCATGCTTATTTCTGGTTGGTTGCTGCTGATGCAGAAAAGTGTCTTGATATTTACATTAAACATAAATAGATTAGTATAAGTAAAATATTTATATAGTTTCTTATATAGTACTTAGTATATGCTTATGTATTACTTAGTATATTGCCTATTATTGATCTTGCACCTATGCAATCTTTCTGAACTCTATTAGTTCTAATAGTTTGTCTATTGATTCAGTTAGGTCTTCTAATAGAAGATCTAATGATCTACAGTGACAGAGTAATTTATTCTACCCAATCCTTATACCTCCTGTTTTTTTCTTGTCTTATTATATTGGCCAAAATCTCCTCACTATGGGAGCTGTAATAACAAGTCTCTCTTCCCTGTTCCTAATCATAACATGTCATGATTTTTTCATAGGTTTTTGTTAAAAGCTTTTATTAAGTTAAATGTTCTCTAATACCTAATTTTTTAACACTTAAAAATATCATAAATAGGTTTTAAACTTTACCAAATATTAATTATGCTTATGTTGAAGTAATTTTTTTCCCTATAGGTCATTAATGAGATAAATTGTATTGATAACTTTTCTGGTGATGAACCCCCTTACATTTCTGAAATGAAATTGACATCACCGTGTTTTGTTTATAAAAACACGTTGAACTCAACTAATATTTATTTAGGATTTCATATTTTGTTCATAGCGAAATGGGCTAATAGATTCTTTTCTTGTCATTTCCCAATCCATTACTGATCTGAAGATTATAATTAATTAACTTAAATTGAGACCTAAAATGAGGTGCACTGCTTTCCCTCATTTTCTTTTTTCTGGACCACTTTATATCAACTGGAATTATCTTTACTTTGAAAGTTCTGAAACTCAAAATACTATCTGATCCTCTGCTATTTCCTTCTCCAGGGAATCTTCCCTACCCAGGAATCAAACCCATGTCTCCTGCATTGCAGGCAGATTCTTTACCAACTGAGCTACAAGGGAAGCCCATAATTGACATACAACACTGTATAGGTTTAAGGTGTACAGCATAATGATTCAACTTAAACACATTCATGAAATGATTATCACAGTAAGTACAGTGAACACCCATCATCTCATATAGATATAAAAGTAAAGAGAAAAAAATGTTTTCCTTGTGAGGAGAAGCCTTGGCATTTATTCTTTTAACAATTTCTGTATATAACATATATACATATATTTCATATATAACATATAGCAAAGTTAATTATGTTTATCATGTTGTGCTTTACATCTCTAGTACTGATTTTATCTTATAACTATAACTTTGTACATTTGTTTTTATCACATAGATTTTGGCAGTGGTGGTGGTAAAGTCAGAAGTGCGGGCAGCAAATTCCTGATGCTAACAGTGGCCACAGTTCTTTTGTTTATTCCTGGTGGGTTTTGGAAATCATTCTTGAAAGCTCAGCTGTAGTCTGTTTCATGAGTCTTTTTAACAATTCTGTGATTTAAATATTCTTTAAAAAATCCTTTGGAGAGTATCCTAACTACTTAACTATTTACTTAACTAAAATTAGGAAACTTGACCATAAATTTTAGACTGGAGTTCTGATGAATACTTAGAAATCTCTTTCATGATTAATGCATTATCCAAGTTTTCTATTTCTTCTCAGGCAAATTTCTTCCTGAAAATTTATTTTTCATTTAGATGTTAAAAAAAATTCTTTCTTTATTCTTATTTTCGGCTGTGCTGGTCCTTCGATAGGCTTTTCTCCAGTTGCGGAGCTCAGGCTTCTCATTGTGGTGCCCTCTCTTGTAGCAGAGCATGGACTCTGGGGCCAAGGGCTCCGGGAGCTGCCGCGCACGGGCTGGGCGTTTGCGGACCCCCGGCTCTCAGGCTCAGCGCTTGGGCGCCTGGGCTTCGTGGCCCCACGGCACGTGGGGTCCTCCCGGGTCGGGACCAAGCCCGCGTCTCCTGCGCTGGCAGCGACTTTTACCGCTGAGCCTCCGGGGACGCACGCCCGCCTGCAGATTGTTTGGTATTACTGTTGTACAGTTCATCGTTTTTGTTATTTTTAAATCTCAATTATTTCAATAGTTAATTTCCTTTTGGGGGTTAAGTTTTAATTAATAGTCTTTTATTTGGTTGATCAGCTTTGTCAGATATTTGTGTTCAATACTTTATCTCTTCAGAAATAAGGTTTTGTCATCTCTATTGATTTCTTTCTTTCTTATTGATTTTTCCTTATTTGTATTGTCTCCTCCCTTCCTGTTTCTATGTTTATTCTGTTGTTTACTTTTCTAGTTCTTTGAGTTTAATGCTTGTTTTATTTTGCTCAGTTATTTTAAAACTTTTTAAAAACTGTTATATATATTATATATAACATTAATTATAATATTAATTATATAGCATCATAATATATAACATTATAATATTAATAATGTAACATTGTAATATTAATATATAACATTAATTATAATATTAATTATAATAAGTACTTGTTAATATATAATATAATATAAATTATATATTGCATAATATATATTAAATAATATATACATTATGTATTATTATTATATAATATTAATATATACATTATTATATTATATATAAAATATAATAATATATACACAATATAATATTAATACATTATATATTACACATTAATATATAATAGATAATATATAGTATAGTATAGTATATATAATATATTAATATGTATATTATATATATAACAAGTATATATATATGTATAACACAAGTATATATTATATATCATTTAATGTATATTATACATATTAGATATTATATTACACTATATATAATATTATATATAATGTATTATAATATATACATATATTACAGTACATATATATGACATTATATATATTATATATAGTATATAATATATATGACATTATATAATGTATAATGTCATATATATGTGCATATATGTAATATATGTATATATATAATTTAATATATATACATATGTAATATGTAACATATATGTAATATAATACATATATTATAGATAATGTATATATATAATACATCATCTATAATTTATAATTATATACATTATATAATATATTATATATAATATATACTAATAAGTATGCAATATATAATTAATATTTAATATATATAAC
The DNA here is from genome assembly GCF_910594005.1 of Cervus elaphus. Classification (NCBI taxonomy): domain Eukaryota; kingdom Metazoa; phylum Chordata; class Mammalia; order Artiodactyla; family Cervidae; genus Cervus; species Cervus elaphus. The sequence continues at coordinate 9,377,559 of NC_057831.1, read as the reverse complement.
AATTAATATAATGTAATATATTAATGTCTATATAATATATATTATTTTCATATATATTATCTATTATATAATATACAATATATTATATACATTATACAATATGTATAATTTATATTATATAATATATAAGTATGTTATATAATATAGATTATATTGTATAATATAGAGAATGTATTAATAATTAATACATAATATTAAGATATATATTAATATATCAAAATATATTTATATTATATAATTTATATATTATATATATACTCTGCTGAGTGTAAGATTCTATTATCTTCATTTCAGTTTATAAGTCATGTTATAATTTTGTATAGTGTTCATTTTTTGAAGACTTAATCAGTTTTTTTAAAGGGATGACTTAAAATCTCCAGCTTAAATTAATTTATTAATTTCTCTCAATAGTTCTTTCTGCTTCCTTATATAATTGAAAGTTATGTTGTCTGTTGCTGAAATGTTCGTATTATATTGTTATAGTTTATTGGCATACTGTTATTCTAAAAGTTACTTTTAACTTCAAATTTTATTTTGCTATCATGGCTTTTTTTAAAGGAGATTGTTTCATATTTACCTGATATCTCTTTTTCTTAACATATACCCTTTTATACACACATTTGAGGTAAGTTACTGAATTGTTTCCCTTCCCCAACATAAAGCCACGGGTCTTGCTTACAAACACTTTAAGATCTACATTATAAGTATATAGCTTCATAGAGACAGATGAGGTTACATAATAATTCTGAGTCAGACACAAAATCTACATTCTTCCCCCAACATGCTCCAGGTACAAGCTTAGTTTCCAGGTTAGCAGTTCTAATGAATCTCATGGAGCCTATCAAAAGGTAAATGGGCAGAAGAAGAGGTAATTATGCTATCTTGGGCTACCTGCTTTTAGAAGAGGAGCAGAGGTCTTACTCAGTAATACTTGTCTATGGAACTTTTGGTTTCTTTGTTGCCCGGTTGTACTTGGCCAAGCACTTAGATCGGAACAGAGATGGCCTTGTGCTGTCCATGCTGACAACAGTAATATCTCAGCATCTTTAGAATTATGGGAAACCATGAGAATTCACCTTTTGGACTGAACCAAATAGCACACCTGAAAACACTCAGTTTCAGAGCTGATCTGATTCACTGTGAGCAGAAGGCAATGGCATGACTTCTCAGCACAGCCTTGGAAATTTGCTTAGGGCTGGTCACTATGAGATCTACTCCCACCACCTGGAAAATAGTATGCTGGAGAACTTCTTTCAAGTTTCCTAGCCATCCTTATGAAAATGATATTAAATAGACACAGCATCATGCCACCAAATCATCCTTGATGAAAAAAACTGCACATGCTTGATAACTAGTCAGATAAGATATACCAGCTAGAGTTAACAAAAGACTTGAAATCCAGGTCATATCTCCAACACAGGAAGAACCAGAGGTACTTTCATCTATGTCAACAACTTTATCCTTGTATGCAGCCTTGGCAATGATGATCTTTAACAGGACCAGGGCTTCATTATTCTCAAGGGTGTTTAGAGGAAAACCTTTCATGCCCCTTATTGCTGCATCTTTCTTTATTCCTCCTTGATGAAGTTCTTTTGTTTTGTTAGACCTCAACTCTGCATTATCTGAAGTTTGCATCACTGGTAGGGAAGTGTTGTGAAACACTGCATTGTAAGCTTGTTTCTATTCTTGATCACACTGAAAACTGGAACTGACTAGCTGACATCTGAGTGGCCAGATTAGTTATAATGAGATGGGGGAGAGAGCCCCCCCCCCCTTGACAGTTTCAGCCTTGACAGCAAGGGGAATACTTAGTGTGACAATATTTCTACTTAAATTCCTCCCCAGTGCCAATTTGTCATCAGTTTGTCAACCTCCTTTACATAACACTCAGTCCCTTGTTTACTGGGCAGTTCCAGTACTTTAACTGATGTGTTTGACAGCTTTGGTGCCACTTTTTTTCACTGTTTCCCAGAGCTTGAGGGCCTTATATATATGTATACTGATGGACATGCTCTGAAGAGCTCTGAAGAGAAGTTTTCAGATGGAAAGCTTAACCTCAACACCAAGTTTCTAGGAAGCTTTGGCAATGATCTTGACAATGGATATGGTGAAGATCTGGCTGTAGGTTCTTGATGCCCAGAGGGAGAACGGATACAGACTCCAATGGGGATGCACAGCTCACCCATGTATCTCTCTGAGAAAAGAAACAGTCTCTTTTAAGAAATGTATTTTTTAGAAACTGTTATATTTTTAATACAATCTGAAAATTTCTGTCTTGTAATCTGTAAATGTAACCTACTGACATTGATTGAAATCATTGTGATATTTGGAATGTTTTCTGGTCCCTTATTTAGTGTTTTGCAATTGTCGTATTCTTTTCTTCCTTTTCTACTTCCCACAGGATAATGCATATTATGTTTTGTTGATTTAAAAGTTATGCATTTTGTTAAAGTGTTGCACTCAATATGCCAGCAAATCTGGAAAGCTCAGCAGTGGCTACAGGACTGGAAAAGGTCAATTTTCATTCCAACTCCAAAGAAAGGCAATGCCAAAGATTGTTCAAATTACTGTACAATTGCACTCATTTCACATGCTTGCAAGATTATGCTCAAAATCCTTCAAGCTAGGCTTCAGCAGTACATGAACTGACAACTTCCAGATGTACAATCTGGATTTAGAAAAAGCAGAGGAGCCAGAAATCAAATTGCCAACATCCACTGGATCATAGAAAAAGCAAGGGAATTCCCAAAAAATCTACTTCTGCTTCATTGACTATGCTAAACTCTTTGACTGTGTGGACCACAACAAACTGTGGAAAATTCCTAAAGAGATGGGAATACCAGACCATCTTACCTGCCTCCTGAGAAACCTGTATGCAGGTCAAGAAGCAACAGTTAGAATTGGATGAGCAACAGTGGACTAGTTCAAAATTGGGAAAGGAGTATGTGAAGGCTGTATATTGTCACCCTGCTTATTTAACTTTTATGCAGGGTACATCATGCAAAATGCTGGGCTGGATGAATCACAAGCTGGAATCAAGATTGCCAGGAGAAGTATCAACAATCTCAGATAGGCTGATGATAGATACCACTTTAATGGCAGAAAGTGAAGAGGAACTAAAGAGCCTCTTGATGAAGGTGAAAGAGGAGAATGAAAAATCTGGCTTAAAACTCAACATTCAAAAAATTAAGATCATGGCATTTGGTCCCATCACTTCATGGGAAATAGATGGGGAAAAAGTGGAAACAGTGACAGATTTTATTTTCTTGGGTTCCAAAATCACTGTGGATGGTGATTGCAGCCATGAAATTAAAAGACATTTGCTCCTTCCAAAAAAAGCTATGACAAACCTGCATGGTGCTTGCTAAGTCACTTCAGTAGTATCCGACTCTTTTCGACCCCACAGACTGTAGCCTACCAGCCTCCCCTGCCCATGGGATTCTCCAGGCAAGAATACTGGAGCGGGTTGCCATGCCCTCCTCCAGGGGATCATCCTGACTCAGGATTGCACCCATGTCTCTTACATCTCCTGAACTGGCAGGGGGATTATTTACCACTAGCACCACCTGGGAAGCCTATGATAAACCTAGACAACATACTAAAAGACAGAGACATTGCTTTGCCACCAAAGGTCCATATAGTCAAAGCTATGGGGTTTTTCCAGTAGTCATGTATGGACGTGAGAGTTGAACCATAAAGAAGACTGAGCGCCTAAGAATTGAGGCTTTCAAGTTGTGCTGGAGAAGGCTCTTGAGAGTCCCCTTGGACAGTAAGGAGCTCAAACCAGTGAATTCAATCCTCCCAAAAGGAGATAGTGAAGGATAGGGAAGCCTGGTGTACTCCAGTTCTTGGGGTTGCAGAGAGTCAAACATGACTTGGCGACTGCACAACAAGAATAATTGTGTTACTTGGTTCTTTATTGTCTCTTCCTAAAACCCAAAGGACTAGACTCAATTGTCTCTACAAATTAGTTGTACTTATCAATAGGTATGTCTTGCCTCAAACAAGATAAGGACCTTAGCATCAGCCCATTTCTTTCTGTTCTGCCTCAGCCCTTCACCAGCCTATACTGGTATCATCTAGCATTTTTGCTCAGAATTGATATAAATATATTTTAAATGCTTCTTTCACATTCTTTTTCTCAAGTCAGTGTTTATGAACTTATTGTTTATCTTTATATTATTTTGTTCATCTTTAAATATAAATATAAAGTTGTTTTCTCCAGAATTTATTTCTCTCTTGAGGGAGTATTTCCTCCAAGAGTCATTGCAAAGAAGATTTTTCAGGAAAAAACTTTTGCCTCCTTGTATTATCAAGCCCTTACACACAAATGTAGTTTTCCTAGAAGTAAAAAATCTAGGTTAAAAGTTGTTTTGCTAAAATCCTTTGAAAATATTAACTCTCTTACTTTCTTGCACCTAGAGTGGCTCATGAAAGGCTTAATCAAGCTGATTTTTGTTTCTCTATAGGTGATACGCATTTTCTCTCAGAAATCTTCTAAGATGTTTTCTTTGTCTTTGATGTTGCAATGTGAATTGACCACTCCCCATCTCCACCCTTCCCATGATCTACCAGGCAATCCTATCCCTTAGGAAACCTTCTATCACTTTTACCAACCTGGGCACTGTTCTTTCCAGCAACTGTTTCCTTCAGCTGTAATTATCTGGCCAGAGCTGGGGTGAAGTGGGTGAAGGAGTAGGATGCATGCCCAGGGCATAGTCAGCTTGCCTGCCTTAGTTGTTATATGCTACCATATCATTACCCTGGGCTGGCACTGAGCCGGTGCTAGTGTTTTTCTGCCCTGCGAGGCACTGGGATGGGAAATAACTAGCCAGAACAATGTAGGAGAGAGAAAAGGACAACTCTTCCAACCAAACCTCCATCCCTGATGCCTAGCTCTCTTCACCTGGAGGTCACTATTCCTGTCTTCATCTCCTTCCTCTTCAAGGTGCGCGCGCGCGCACACACACACACACTCACACACACACACACACACACACACACACACACACACACACACACACAGCTTCTGTTTCTTGATAGAGGTAGATACAGCCTTAGAAGAAAGCTTTTGTAAATCTCCCCAGGTGATTCTGAGACACAGAGAAGTATTTAAGCCTTTAGAGCATAGATCAAACTTTTTTGCTCATGATTAACAAAGTAATAATTGGGCTAAAGACAGTAAGAGAATGCAGGCACAGGAGTATCTTAGACTGAGAGAAAATGAAATCAAGAGAGCAAGGTAAACCAAAATTCTGGGTAGGAAGTTTACTGGAATGAAGTCCAAAGCATGAACCTCTTGAATAGTCACCAGCTACCTTTATAGTGAAAGCAAGTGGGCTAGCTGGGTCTATTCCCTTGAAAAACTACAGTTCATGAGAAGGGCAATGACTAGCTGAGCTACTTTTGATAGCTGTTCCCTAGCGCAGTTGTAAGGTCCTTAAATCATCAGAGAACAAGGTCTAGTCCTTTACCTCTCAGCTAGAGTGTCAGGTTGAGAAGAAACTCTCAAAATGAAGAATAGAATAAAGCCATTTTGAGGAGTTATTTTATGTGTGTCCTAATGGCATAGAACAGATGGGGAACAGGATGCTCCCTCTCTGGATTTCATTTTCTCTTGGTCCTAGAAATGTAAGAAGTGTTAGTCATTCAGTCATGTCTGACTCCTTGCAATCCAATAGACTCCAAATCCCCAGGTCCCTCCATCCATGGGATTCTCCAGGCAAGAATACTGGAGTGGGTTGCCACTTCCTTCTCCAGAGGATCTTTCTGACCCAGGGATCGAACCTGGGTCTCCTCCATTGCAGGCAGTCTCTGCCATCTGAGCACCAGGACTCTTCGACTCGGGTAAGAACAGAGGATCAGAGATCTAGTGATACAGGACACAAGAGGCCATCATCACCAGCAGTAGAAAGGGAGGCTTCTAAGAGAGCACCGAGAAGACTCAGATCGTAAATTGATCTAAGAGACATTTTGAGCCCGTCTCAATCCTGAATGAAAGGTTTAGAAGCTAGGTTCCCAGGATGCTGCTGGTACAACTGAACCGAGCATTATTCTGTTATTACTACTACTGTGAGTGTACTGAGCCACTAACTCTGTTCCGCCCACTCCCCTCCCCCACTGATCGTCTATCTTTCAGTCGAGACAGACTCACAGAATTTCTGATTAAATTGATGATATTCAGTATCCTTCATTTCACTGTGATATCTCTTAAATTACCTCTCTATTTAGATTGCTTAGCTATTATCTGGTCTTAAGAAAATTCACCAAAAATAAATTTTTTCAAGACAATGAAAGAATATTCACAAATGAAAAGGGGTCAAGTAAAGATAAAGGAATAAAAAACTCTCATCACATCACTCTTAGTGGTAGACTAAAAGGTGGCATGACCTCTATTCATTTTCAAGCCACTCTCCAGAAAGTTGTTACTCTTTGATATGAAAAATTCATTGCTATGATTACAGATTTCACAAAGCTGCTGCTGCTGCTGCTGCTAAGTCGCTTCAGTCATGTCCAATTCTGTGCGACCCCATAGATGGCAGCCTACCAGGCTCCTCTGTCCCTGGGATTCTCCAGGCAAGAACACTGGAGTGTGTTGCCATTTCCTTCTCCAATGCATGAAAGTGAAAAGTGAAAGTGAAGTCGCTCAGTCGTGTCCAACTCTTAGCTACCCCATGGAGGCAGCCTACCAGGCTCCTCCATCCATGGGAGTTTCCAAGCAAGAGTACTGGAGTGGGTTGCCATTGCCTTCTCCGACAGATTTCACATAGCAGCTGGGCTTTAAAAAAATGATCACGTATCAAGCTTCCATGTGGTATGAAGAAAAATATCCATAATTATCTTAAAAGAATATTAAAATTTTAAAGGTTTAAACTCCTTTCCAAGTATCTACATGAGATCAAATTTTATTCATATACTTTAATCAAGACAACGTATCACAGGAAAATCAATGCAGGAAAACATCTAAGAATCCAGCCTTTCTTTATTAAACCAGACATTAAACAGATTTTTTTTATCATGCAAAACAGAGCTACTCTTCTTAGAAAAATATTTTGTTTTGGAAAACATAGTTATTGCTTATAATGAGATAGTTATTTTTGAATGAATACAATATTTCTCAAGTTTTTCTCAATCTTAATTTCTAATACTGTAATAATGATTGATATAATCCTCACAAACATAAATTGAGCTCATTGAGATCACCTGTTTTAAGAGAGTAAAGAAGTCCTTGAGACTTCTTTGAGAAATCTCAAAGAACCACTGAATTATTTGAGAACCACTAAATTATTTCATTCCTTTTGAATTGCAGTTTAGGAACACAGGATACAAATGGTTAGATGACTTGATCCATGCCATAAAGCTACTTCTTTTTCATAGCTCAAGAAGTTTTAAAGCCTAGTTTACATTTATAAATAAAAATTGTAATTTTATAAATTAAATTACATTTTTTATTTTACTGAATTCTATTATAAAATTACTCCTAGTTGTATTAAGGTAACCATAAGGTTCTTTTGATAGTTTAAAATTCTTTTAAAAACTCTACAAAATGCATTTTATGAAAGTGTATCATATATTTTAAGTTTCAGTTTCTTTTAAAATCCTTTCAGAATCAGAATGGATAAATGGATAATTTTTTTTCTATTTGTGTGTTCTATTATTGTGTTGAGTTCCACAGGGTTTCAAGTAAGTGAATGCTAATAATATCAGAAAGCTCTTTCATTTCAAAATAAGGAATGTGCCTTCAGTATTCTAATTATGTAATAGATACATAAACTATAGAATTTTAAGTTTATAAGATGTATTTCACTGATTTTCTACTAAAGTTTTGAGGCTATCCTGAGATATCTAAGGGTCTTATTCTAAAGACACAATTTAAAAAGGTCTGAGACAGTTTTTCAACCTAGCTAAATTCAAAATTTATCTTTAGACTTAACTGCAACCCAACCCCCAAAATTAATTTAACAGATATAATAGAATCCCACTAGTATCTCTAAGAATGTATCATCCTTTGTGGCATGAACTCTTTTGACGCCATCATGTAATAAATGTGCTGTTCCATACAAATATAGACACAAAATCACACAGCACTTAGAACAAATAGAAACTGTTTTACATAGCATCTTGATGAGGTAAGCTTGTGCTATATCCTTTTAACACAACAAAACACAAAGCTGTGAAAGCCTGTTCAGACTTGCCTAGGTTAAATCACCAAATTACTAATGAAGTCAAAGGATAAAAATTCCCATGGTTTCTGGAACTTGTGAAACACAACAACAATATCCTCTCTTTCATTTAGAATCAAGCTATGTCTGAGATATATTAACATGTGGTTCCACGTGTTTTATTTACTTCAGGCAGCATGAACAGAGGACTGGACTTAGTGGTAAGCAGCATGAGTAGGATTTATCTGAAATTAGAGCTCACTTTTCTTTGTTTCTGTAATTAATTAACAACACTATAAACAGTCCCTTTTGAGGATATACTGAATCTACCAGTAGTTGAATACTCAAAAAGAATTTGCATTTTGAAAAGGAAATAGAAATGTGAAACATGTAATAAATATTGAGTGACCCCTATGTGCTGAGTGTTTGAGATGTGATGACTATGACAGGCAAGGTCACACTTTGAGTGGGGGCAGATGAAGTAGACAAATAATTTCAGCTAGTCTAGTGCAAAAGAATAACACACAACAGAGTAGTAACAAATTAAAACCTTTAATTTTTAAAATTTAACTATTGTATCAGTTCAGTTCACTTCAGTTGCTCAGTTGTGTCCGACTCTTTGCGACCCCATGAATCACAGTACGCCAGGCCTCCCTGTCCATCACCAACTCCCAGAGTTTACTCAAACTCATGCCCATCGAGTCAGTGATGCCATCCAGCCATCTCATCCTCTGTTGTCCCCTTCTCCTCCTGCCCCCAATCCCTCCCAGCATCAGGGTCTTTTCCAATGAGTCAACTCTTCACATGAGGTGGCCAAAGTATTGGAGTTTCAGCTTCAGCATCAGTCCTTCCAATGAACACCCAGGACTTATTTGCTTTAGGATGGACTGGTTGGATCTCCTTGCAGTCCAAGGGACTCTCAAGAGTCTTCTCCAACACCACAGTTCAAAAGCATCAGTTTTTCGGTGCTCAGCTTTCTTCACAGTCCAACTCTCACATCTATACATGACCACTGGAAAAACCATAGCCTTGACCAGACGGACATTTGTTGGCAAAGTAATGTCTCTGCTTTTTAATATGCTATCTAGGTTGGTCATAACTTTCCTTCCAAGGAGTAAGCATCTTTTAATTTCATGGCTGCAGTCACCATCCACAGTGATTTTGGAGCCCCAAAAAAATGAAGTCTGACACTGTTTCCACTGTCTCCCTATCTATTTCCCATGAGGTGATGGGACCAGATGCCATGATCTTAGTTTTCTGAATGTTAAGCTTTAAGCCAACTTTTTCACTCTCCTCTTTCACTTTCATCAAGAGGCTTTTCAGTTCCTCTTCACTCTCTGCCATAAGGGTGGTGTCATCTGCATATCTGAAGTTATTTATATTTCTCCCAGCAATCTTGATACCAGCTTGTGCTTCTTCCAGACCAGCGTTTCTCATGATGTACTCTGCATATAAGTTAAATAATCAGGGTGACAATATACAGCCTTGATGTACTCCTTTTCCTATTTGGAACCAGTCTGTTGGTCCATGTCCAGTCCTAACTGTTGCTTCCTGACCTGCATACAGGTTTCTCAAGAGGCAGGTCAGGTGGTCTGGTAGTCCCATCTCTTTCAGAATTTTCCACAGTTTATTGTGATCCACACAGTCGAAGGCCTTGGCGTAGTCAATAAAGTAGAAATAGATGTTTTTCTGGAACTCTCTTGCTTTTTTGATGATCCAAAGGATGTTGGCAATTTGATCTCTGGTTCCTCTGCCTTTTCTAAAGCCAGCTTGAACATCTGGAAGTTCTCAGTTCACGTATTGCTGAAGCCTGGCTTGGAGAATTTTGAGCATTACTTTACTAGCATGTGAGATGAGTACAATTGTGTGGTAGTTTGAGCATTCTTTGGGATTGCCTTTCTTAGGGATTGGAATGAAAACTGACCTTTTCCAGTCCTGTGGCCCCTGCTGAGTTTTCCAAATTTGCTGGCATATTGAGTGCAACACTTTCACAGCATCACCCTTCAGGACTTGAAATAGCTCAACTGGAATTCCATCACATCCACTAGCTTTGTTCGTAGTGATGCTTTCTAAGGCCCCCCTGACTTCACATTCCAGGATGTCTGGCTCTAGGTGAGTGATCACACCATCACGATTATCTGGGTTGTGAAGATCTTTTTTGTACAGCTCTTCTGTGTATTCTTGCCACCTCTTCTTGATATCTTCTGCTTCTGTTAGGTCCATACCATTTCTGTCCTTTATCGAACCCATCTTTGCCTGAAATGTTCCCTTGATATCTCTAATTTTCTTGAAGAGATCTCTAGTCTTTCCCATTCTATTGTTTTCGTCTATTTCTTTGCATTGATCGCTGAGGAAGGCCTTCTTATCTCTCCTGGCTATTCTTTGGAACTCTGCATTCAAATGGGAATATCTTTCCTTTTCTCCTTTGCTTTTTGCTTCTCTTCTTTTCACAGCTATTTGTAAGGCCTCCTCGGACAACCATTTTGCCTTTTTGCATTTCTTTTCCATGGGGATGGTCTTGATCCCTGTCTCCTGTACAATGTCACGAACCTCTGTGCATACTTCATCAGGCTCTCTGTCTATCAGATCTAGTCCGTTAAATCTATTTCTCACTTCCACTGTATAGTCAAAAGGGATTTGATTTAGGTCATACCTGAATGGTCTAGTGGTTTTTCCTACTTTCTTCAGTTTAAGCCTGAATTTGACAATAAGGAGTTCATGATCTGAGCCACAGTCAGCTCCTGGTCTTGTTTTTGCTGACTGTATAGAGCTTCTCCATCTTTGGCTGCAAAGAATATAATCAATCTGATTTCGGTGTTGACCATCTGGTGATGTCCATGTGTAAGTCTTCTCTTGTGTTGTTGGAAGAGGGTGTTTGCTATGATTTTTAGGATTAAAAGATGCTTACTCCTTGGAAGAAAAGCTATGACAAACCTAGACAGTGTATTAAGAAGCAGAGACATCACTTTGCCGACAAAGGTCGGTCTCTTCAAAGTTATGATTTTTCCAGTAGTCATGTACAGATGCGAGAGTTAGACCATAAAGAAGACTGAGCACTGAAGAATTGATGCTTTGGAGGTGTGGTGTTGGAGAAGACTCTTCAGAGTCCCTTGGACAGCAAGAAGATCAAACCAGTCAATCCTAAAGGAAATCAACCCTGTATATTTGTTGGAAGGACTGATGCTGGAGCTGAAGCTCCAATACTTTGTTCACCGGATGTAAAGAGCCCGTTAAGTGGAAAAAACTCTGATGCTGGGAAAGACTGAGGGCAGGAGGAGAAGAGAGCCAGTAAGGATAAGGTGGTTGGATGGCATCACTGACTCCATGGACATGGGTTTGACCAAACTCCAGGAGATAGTGAAGGACAGGGAGGCCTGGTGAGCTTCAGTCCATGGGCCCACAAAGAGTCAGACATGACTTAGTGACTGAACAACATCGTAGGATATATCTTTCACTTAAGTGTACAATAGTACTTGTGGAAGTTTTGGCTAGGACTTCCAAAGTTTCCAAAGTTGTGGATCACAACCACCCTGTCGGACATGTAAAAGAAGTAGAAGATAATTGGCTGTAAGGCTCTAAACTAGGCTGTCTGCTTCTGAGTCCTCAAATGATCAAGAAGTGATGATTGGAGGAGAGAATTTTCAGAGTTCACTGTATTATGTTGTGATACCACCCTTTCTTTCAAGGAAGGGAGGGGGAGCTTAGTCCTAAATCAACAAAGGAGGCCTTAAGGAGACTAAGGGGGAACCTGAGGTCTGGGGGATATGGGACTGTTTACTTTCCATTTGGAATGGCTGGTTAGTTGCTCAAAGGGTCAAGTGGCCACTTTGTAACAGGATTTCTGGGTTTCCTGAATTCTGGCAGTAAAATACTGCTCCCAGAGTCTGTTGGGATAAGCAGTGGTTTTTCCGTGAACCAAATCTTGGAAAGCCACTCACTTAGAAAGCCAGCATGGGGTCTTCTTAGATTATGCCCTGAAGAATAGCCAAGAGGGCTGACTAGTCCTCTGCAGAAAGAAGCCAAGCAAATAAAGAAAGCTAAAGAGAAGTAGAAACAGAGATGCATTAGCTCTTGTCATGGGAACCCACAGGGAGAGTAGAGTGGGTCTTGGAAGAACCCATGAAAATGCAAAATGAGAAAGTGTCAATTTTAAGAGACTTCCATTGTGGTCCAGTGGCTAAGACTTCACTCTCTCTCAGCAAGGGAATGAGATTCCACATGCTGCAACTCAAGTTCACATGCTTCAACTAAGAGTTTGAATGCTGCAATTAAAGATTCCACGTGCTGCAATGAAGAGCAAAGACCCCACGTGCCACAACTAAGAAGTGGCACAGCCAAATACATAAAAGAAATATTTTAAAGAGAGAAAAAGAATCAATTTTGAACATCTGCCAAGTCCAGAAAGTTTCTATGCTAGATCATGAAGACAGTACCAATTTAGTAAGAACTTTTCCAGAAAGCTGTCCATTAAGTCCCCTCGGTCCCCACACTCCTACCTTGGAGGGGAGGTCTGCAGATCTAACTGGTGGAGCTGGAGCATCCCTAGGAGGAAGGAGAGAAGCAGCAGATGGTGCCCTCCTTTCTCTGCCTCTGCAGTGGTTAGCTTCACGCCTGCAACTGGCCTGAAGACGGGGGTAAGGAGACAAGCCTTTACCAGAAAGCCAGAATTAAATTGTGACTTCTTATTTTGATTGTTATGTGTGTGTTAGTCACTCAGTCGTGTCTGACTCTTTGCTACCCCATGGACTGTAGCCCGCCAGGCTCCTCTGTCCATGGGATTCTCCAGGCAAGAATACTGGAGTGGGTTGCTATGCCCTTCTCCAGGGGATCTTCCTGACCCAGGGATCAAACCCAGGTATTCATTGCAGGCAGATTCTTGCCAACTGAGCCACCAAGGAAGGCACCCCCCCACCCTGCCCCCGTCTCATTGATTGTTATAATGAGACGAAAACTTGAATAACCAAATAACTGTTTCCATTAAAAAAGAATGACCAGAAAAACTATGAAGACTGCTTAAGTTTTCATCCAAAGACAAGGGAAGAACCAGTTTCACAGAAAGAGTTTCACAGTTTCACAGAAAGAAGACAATAATTAATTTGCTTTATGAATATATGCTACAGGCCCTGCTGGGTCAGTATTCTAAATATAAAGGTAATCTTCCTATGCATGCAGACTCAGTGTCCGACTCTTTGTGACCCCATGGACTGTAGCCCACCAGGTTCCTCTGTCCATGGGATTCTCCGGGCAAGAATACTGAAGTGGGTTGCCATTTCCTTCTCCAGAGGATATTCCTGACCCAGGGATCGAACCTTTATATAATGTACCTCCTGCATTGGCAGGCAGATTCTTCACCACCTGGGAAGCCCTAATCTTCCTATACATCTTAACAAAAATTTTCCAAATTATACTATTGCCATATGTACATATGTGTGTACACGTACATACAGAATCATGTGCTTTTACCCCTGCTATGAAAATGATACCTGTTTTCAGAAACTACCAATTCAGACTTGGGTACAGATGTGAAAGAGTTGCTTACTTATTATGTCATTTCCAGTTTTCCTGAATTAATTAACTTATAGAGCAGTAATACTGTGCTACAAATATGGAAATTGTTTATTTTGGCCTAAGATGAGTCTTACTATAAGTAAGGTCCAGCCTTTAGAGACATAACAAAACTATTACAGTTGGAAATTGAAGTTAGAATCCTATCCAGCTCCTCTCCATGAGAAAATGTCCAATTTTTTCCCTTCAGTAAAGCTCTTCAAGTTTCTGTGGCCAAAGCTGTTTTTCTCTGCTAAATTTCACTAGGATCAACATGCTTTGAATTATTGTACATTTGACCCATAAACAGATGAGAGAAAAAAAAAACACAGTTGAGATCATTCAAATCGGAGGGAATTCTGCATAACCAGTGAGTAGCCAGTGAGTGCTAATTCTGCACATTCCTAAGCCATCTGACATAAATGCCCAGAGGAGAAGGCTGGGAAGGAGAAAGTAGGGCGACTCCAGTGATTTCTCTTGGATGCACTGATTTATAATCTAAAACAGATTTAGCCATAATTTGGTCTTAATATCTGTATTTTTGTGCACATATACAAGAATTGTCTTTTCATATTCATTTGAAACTTAATTCTTTGGAATTTAGAAATTTAATTTTAAATACTGTAAAAATTACAGCGTTTGCATTGGCTACAATAATCTGTTATACTGTTTTTTGAATTGGCATATAATTGCTTTGCAATGTCGTGTTAGTTTCTGATGTACAGCAAAGTAAATCAGCTGTGTGTACACTTGTATCCCCTGCGTCTTGAGCCTCGCTCCCACTCCCACCTCCCCCATTACACCTGTCTAGGTCACCACAGAGCACCGAGCTGAGTTCCCTGTGCTACACACAGCTGCTTCCCACTAGCTATCTGTTCTACACACAGTGGTGTATAGTATATGTCAATCCATTCCCCGCCTCCCGTGTCCACTTATCCCTACGTCTGCATCTCTATTCCTGCCTTGCAAACAGGCTCATCTGTACCATCTTTCTAGATTCCATACACATGCGTTAATAAATGATGTTTGTTTTTCTCTTTCGATTACTTCACTCTGTATGAATATGTCGCCTGTTTTAAAGAATGTATCCAATGAAAGCTATAATCACGGTGCCTGCGTGCTAAGTTGCTTCAGTCATATTCGGCTCTGTGCGATCCTATGGGCTGTAGCCCACCAGGCTCCTCTGTCCATGGAATTCTCCAGGCAAGAATACTGGAGTGGGTTACCATGCTGTCCTCCAGGGGATCTTCCCGACCCAGGGATTGAACTTGCGTCTCTTAACGTCTGTTGCATTGGCAGGCAGGTTCTTTACCACGAGCGCCACCTGGGAAGTTTGGGTATAAAGTTACAAAAATAGTTTGTAGTATTTTTCTGATCCAAATTTCTGGAATAGTGTATTCCTTTATAATAGTACTTTGTAATTAGACCAAATCTTGTACAGTTTGTATGTGTGTTTTATAAAATACCGTAAATGTTTTAAAATCCCCCAAATCCCAAACAGATCAGTAAAAAGTGAGCAGCACTTACTATTATATCATCAATTCCTCTTTGACTATGAGTTTTATGTATTTATTATTTTTGGCCGCACTGGGTCTTCGCTGCGCTGGCTTTCTCTAGTTGTGGCATGCAAGCCTAGCGTCGTGTGGGATTTAGTTCTTCAGTCAGGGATAGACTCTGTGTCCCCTGCATCGGATTGTGGATTCTTAACCACTGGAACACCAAGGAAGCCCCTATAGGTTTTATTTTGATTCATTCCAGAACGTAATTTCTTTTTCTAATTGTTTTTAACATTTCAAATTCTGGAGAGAGAGAAAACTCAAAGAATTAAGCTGTAAAAACAAACACATTTGAAAAATAGTGTAAAGCATTAAGGCTGTTAGTTGGAGTAAGCTACAGAACAAAACCTCCTGTTATTAAAAACCACTGAATAAGCTCCCAAAAGTATTTGCTTCATAAACAATTTCATTTCTTACGTAAGTATGGTAATCTTCTTAGAGAAAGCCTTACATGCTGTTACAGGTATTTCAAACTTTACAGATTTCTAACTCAACATTTTCTGTGTTACACAGAGATACCTGTGTGCGTGCTCAGTGGCTCGGTCATGACCGACTCTTGGCGACCCCATGGACTGTAGTCCACCAGCCTCCTCTGTCCATGGGAGTTTTCAGGCACAAATACTGGAGTGAGTTGCCCTTTCCTTATCCAGGAAATTGAGATACACTGACCTGTTAAAATAAACTATAGAAGAGATAAATTAGGGGGAAATTGCTTTCATTTCATAGGGATATTTCATTTTATTAAATTTTTTATCTCAACTGCATTATTAGTGTTTTTGAAATAGGAATAAAGTTACAGGGAATGTTGAAGAAATTGTATAGAAATAATAGAAGAATTCATAAAAGGTAGAACTATACATCCACTTCCTCCTAATTATAAGTGTTTTTAAAGCCTCTTGCTCTTCTCTCTTCTTGATAATTTAAATGTTTTAAAATATCAGTTCAGTTCAGTTCAGTTGCTCGGTCGTGTCTGACTCTTTGCACCTCCATGGACTGCAGCACGCCAGTCTTCCCTGTTCATCACCAACTCGTGGAGCTTACTCAAACTCACGTCCATAGTTCATCAGGCCCTCTGTCTATCAGATCTAGTCCCTTAAATCTATTTCTCACTTCCACTGTATAGTCAAAAGGGACTTGATTTAGGTCATACCTGAATGGTCTAGTGGTTTTTCCTACTTTCTTCAGTTTAAGCCTGAATTTGACAATAAGGAGTTTATGATCTGAGCCACAGTCAGCTCCTGGTCTTGTTTTTGCTGACTGTATAGAGCTTCTCCATCTTTGGCTGCAAAGAATATAATCAATCTGATTTCAGTACTGACCATCTGGTGATGTCCAGATGTCTCTGCTTACTACTTGAAAAAAAGTTATGACCAACCTAGACAGCATACTAAAAAGCAGAGACATTACTTTGCCAACAAAGGTCCATCTAGTCAAAGCTATAGTTTTTCCAGTAGTCATGTATGGATGTGAGAGTTGGACTATAAAGAAAGCTGAGCGCCGAAGAATTGATGCTTTTGAACTGTGGTGTTGGAGAAGACTCTTGAGAGTCCCTTGGACTGCAAAGAGATCCAACCAGTCCATCCTAAAGGAAATCAGTCCTGAATATTCATTGGAAGAACTGATGTTGAAGCTGAAACTCCAATACTTTGGCCACGTGATATGAAGACCTGGCTCATTTGAAAAGACCTTGATGCTGGGAAAGATTAAAGGTGGGAGGAGAAGGGGATGACAGAGGAGGAGATGGCTGGATGGCATCACTTACTCAGTGGACATGAGTTGGAGTAAACTCCAGGAGTTGGTGATGGACAGGGAGGCCTGGCTTGCTGCAGTTCATGGGGTCACAAAGATTGGACATGACTGAGCAACTGAACTGATTGACTGACTGAAGCCAACTTTTTCAGTCTTCTCTTTCACTTTCATCAAGAGACTCTTTAGTTCTTCACTTTCTGCCATAAGAGTGGTGTCATCTGCATATCTGAGATTATTGATATTTCTCCTGGCAATCTTGATTTCAGCTTGTGCTTCATCCAGCCTGGTATTTCTCATGATGTACTCTGCGTATAAGTTAAATAAGCAGGGTGACAATATACAGCCTTGACGTACTGCTTTCCCAGTTTGGAACCAGTCTGTTGTTTCATGTCCAGTTCTAACTGTTGCTTCTTAACCTGAATACAGATTTCTCAGGTCAGGTGGTCTGGTATTCCCAAGTCTTGAAGAATGTTCCACAGTTTCTTGTAATCCACACAAAGGCTTTGGCATAGTCAATAAAGCTGAAGTAGATATTTTCCTGGAACTCTCTTGCTTTTTTGATGATCCAAAGGATGTTGGCAATTTGATCTCTGGTTCCTCTGCTTTTTTAAATCCAGCTTGAACATCTGGAGGTTCACGGTTCACATACTGTTGAAGCTTGGCTTGGAGAATTTTTAGCATTACTTTGCTAGCATTTGAGATGAGTGCAATTGTGCGGTAGTTTGAATATTCTTTGGCATTGCCTTTCTTTGGGATTGGAATGAAAACTGACCATTTCCAGTCCTGTGGCCACTGCTGAGTTCTCCAAATTTGCTGGCATATTGAGTGCAACACTTTCACAGCATCATCTTTTAGGATTTGAAATAGCTCAACTGGAATTCCATCGCCTCCACTAGCTTTGTTCACAGTGATTTTTCCTAAGGCCCTCTTGACTTCACATTCCAGGATGTCTGGCCCTAGGTGAGTGATCACACCATCATGATTACCTGGGTCACTAAGATCTTTTTTGTACAGCTCTTCTGTGTATTTTTGCCACCTCTTCTTAATATCTTCTGCTTCTGTTAAGTCCATACCATTTCTGTCCTTTATTGTGCCCATCTTTGCATGAAATATTCCCTTGGTATCTCTAATTTTCTTGAAGAGATCTCTAGTCTTTCCCATTCTATTGTTTTCTTCTATTTCTTTGCATTGATCACTGAGGAAGGCTTTCTTATCTCTCCTTGCTATTCTTTGGCTCTGCATTCAAATGGGTATATCTTTCCTTTTCTCCTTTGCCTTTTGCTTCTCTTCTTTTCACAGCTATTTGTAAAGCCTCATCAAACAACGATTTTGTCTTTTTGCATTTTTTTTTCTTGGGGTGGTCTTGATCCCTGCCTCCTGTACAATGTCACGAACCTCCATCCATAGTTCTTCAGGCACTCTATCACATCTAATCCCTTGAATCTATTTGTCACTTTCACTGTATAATCATAAGGGATTTGATTTAGGTCATACCTGAATGGTCTAGTGGTTCCCCCTACTTTCTTCAATTTAAGTCTGAATTTTGCAATAAGGGGTGCATCATCTGAGCCACAGTCAGCTCCTGGTCTTATTTTTGCTGATTGTATACAGCTTCTCATTCTTTGACTGTAAAGAATATAATCCATCTGATTTCGGTATTGACCATATGGTGATGTCCATGTGTAGAGTCTTCTCTTGTGTTTTTGGAAGAGGGTGTTTGCTGTGACCAGTGTGTCCCCTTGGTAAAACTCTGTTAGCCTTTGCCAGCTTCAGTCTGTACTCCAAGGCCTTACTCATTATCTGTTCTTAACACATCCTATAGGATTCATCCACTCTATTTTGTGCGCTCCAGCAGAACTGATTTTTGTGAATAATGCAGTCATTTAACATCACACTAACCAATATTTAAATATTTTTCTTCATCTATTTAGTTAAGTGTGTTGACATTACTTAAAGTGTCTTTGCATTATTTTATGCTTTTCACTTGGCCTTGTCTCACTTGCTTCCTTCTTTTTTTCATTTTGAAAAGACTAGGGATTTTTTGTGCTAATTCTCCAGGTAAATCCAACATACTCCCTTCTCCACATTTTTCCATTTAACACTGACATATAATCTGTGAAATATTCTTCTTATATTCCAGGAAACCAATCTTTTATGAAATTTTTTTAAGTATTATTAAAAATTTACTTGGCTCCACCAGGTCTTAGTTGTGACACGTGGGATCTTTGATCGTCATTTCAGCATGCGGGATCTTTCGTTGCAGGCATTCAAACGCTTTAATTGTGGCATGTGCAATCCATTTCCCCGGCCAGAGGTAGAAACTGGGCCCCCTTCTTTGGAAGCGTGGAATTTTAGCCACTGGACCGCCAGGAAAGTCTCCAGAATAATTTAATCACAGTGCCGTTAATAAAATCTATTGACAGATGATAAGAAAAACCATCTTAATCCCTGTTTCTTATGTAGTCCATTTATTTACACGTGAGGCTTGCTAAGTATTCTCTCATGCCACAGCTGCACTAGGTCTTAACTGTTTTCCTGTTGGGCACAATCACGGACTGGGAAACCTGCACCCATGGCTGTAAATGAATTTTCACGGATGATGTAGAAAATGTCAAATGCTAACTGGCTGTGTCTCCCATCCCTCTCAAAGCAGCTACTTACAACCAACCTTCCCAACGAAGCTCAGAAAAATTAGAGAGTTAGCCTCAACCAGTTCATCAATAAGCATTTGTTGAGTGTTTGTTCTTTCCAAGGCACTCGGAGAAAGCGTTCGTTTCTAGTTCTTTAGCTCTTTCCTAAAAAGTTTCTTACCAAATGTATTTTTTAAAAGTCATTTAAGCATATCTCTTTTTATTTTAGGAGATTTTCTCTCACCCAGTTATAAGTTCATAAAAAGTACAAGAAAAAAGGTATGTTTTGGAAAATAGATAAAAATTTTAATATACCTGAAGATTGGATACATAAAGGAGAATAGAATGAAAATGGGAGGGGTAACAGAGGACTGTTTTGCATATAATGCTGGGTAGTTTAGATTTTAATCCTCTTGAACCTAGAGCTGTGTTATGTAATATAGTAGCTGATAAACCAAATATGGTTAATTACATTAATTAAAACCAAATAAAAATTCTATTCCTTGGGTACACTAGGCACATTTTAAGTCCTCAGTGCATACATATTGCTAGTGGTTTAGTGCAAATAGCACATTTCTATAACTATAAAATTATTTCTTGGACAGCACTGCCCCCAGACAGTGGGGAAGCATGCAAAAATTTTTAGTAGAGTTGGAAGTGATAAATGTTTATTTTTCCACAAATCTCTAGGAAGAATTTGATAGACTGAAAACTGATAGGAAAATTAGGATATGAATCAGGATATGTATCATCCAAGGTTGCGTTTATAGAAATGAAGACTGGGGTGTGTGTGTGTGTGTGTGTGTGTGTGTGTGAAATGGAGACTGGGGTGTGTGTGTAGGTGTGTGTGTGTGTAGTGCTAAGGTCAGGGAAGAGATTATAGTCACAAAGAAGATAAGGAAGCCGAAGGAGAGGTAGAGTGCTTCTTATTTAGGAAAATGGCTGGCTACTGATCCCACGCACTGAAAGAGGAACCATTTTCGGAGTAGAATTAAAAAGACAGGCCCAGGGAGCTCTGCTTAACGCACTGCGGTGACCTGGATGGAAGGAAGTCCGAAAGCGCGGGGTATGTATGTGTGTTCATTCCTCTGTACAGCAGGAACTGACACAACACTGTAAAGCAACTACACTTCAATAAAAGGTAATTAAAAAATAAATGGATGCGGGTAACTGATGGATTCACCTTATAGCCATCTCCACTTTGAGACTGAGGGGCATTTTAGTAAGATGGACAATAGGCAGTTGGATGCGTAAGTTTGGAAGAGTCATCCTCAGGGAACTTAGAGGGGTGCATGGTCAGGTCACTGAAGACGTTTGCTCTCTTGCTGTCTGCACATGCCCTGCACCCCAACTGCCTGCACCCTAATCAGATGGCTGACCTTCCTATGAACTTGCCTCAGGCTCCAGCTAGTGATTTAGTGATTGTTCTCATCAAAGAGGTGGGGAGGGGCATGCCCCTCTACTGGTTTCCCTAGTAACTAATGAGCCCACTTGACATCAGTTCCCTTATAACTGGTAATATACTCCGATCGCCCCAGTGAAGATGGCCACCATGTCTTGCCTGCCGTTTGCCATACCCCATGAGGTGTTGCTCCAGGACTTTGCTTCACACATGTGAGTCCCCCATCCATTAAACCATTGGTGTCTCTGTTGCTAACTCTGGGCTTGAAGCTGGGTGAACACAGGATTGTAGGCCTATGGGATGGAGCCCAAGAGGGGAGCTGCATTCATTGTTACTGAGATCTTTTATTTGTTGTTGTTTGGTTGCTAAGTCATGTCAGACTCTTTTGTGACCCCAGGGACTATAGCCCGCTAGGCTCCTCTGTCCACAGGATTTTTCTGGCAAGAAAACTAGAATGGGTTGCCATTCCCTCATCCAGGCGAGCTTCCCAATCCAGGAACTGAACCCACATCTCCTGCATTGGCGGGTGGATTCTTTACCACTGAGACACCTGGGAAAGCTGCATCTCTCATTACTTCCTTCAAATAAGTGCCTACAAGTAAAACTGCTTTTGCAAAGAATATGAATTATATTTGGGGAATTTTCAAATTTCTTCTTCCCCCGCCCCTGCCACACACATTCCCTAGTGGCCCTTATTTTGTCGTGATGAAGAAATATTACTGATGCACATGTACAGTACTCTACAGGTGTGCTGGTGTGGTCTGGTGTTTTAAAATTCATTGGGAGACAGACTTCAGAGTTACATCCCTTTGTTTGTGAAAATTGCAACAACTCTCTGCTACATGCCAATGGCTTTGTAAATACTATAAGGTAGTACACATTTGCTTCTTTATCAGTACACATTTCAGGCAGGAAAACAAATCATACAAGGAATTCTAAAGAGACAGCATTTGCTATGGAGAAATGTTGAAGGCTAGAAGAGCAAAAAGTGGAAGGTGAGATTAAATCATAAATTCCTAATTTCAGGAAGTGGCTGCCAGCCCTAGAACTGGTAGGATAGAGTGGAGAGGTGGTATTTTCAGAGCCCAAGAGCAAAGTCACTTCTGGGGACACCCACCCGAGTGTAGGGAAAGGGAAGGTTGGACCACTGAGGAGGGGCTTCCGCAACTGGCTCTACGACTTTGTAAAGGCCACAGACATTCCCCCAGACATAGAAGCAGAGAGGCAGAGAAATAAAGGACAATAGCTTTTCCATGTTCCACCTTCTAATCTTCTGCCTGTGCAGAATTCTTGGCAGAATCTTACAGGAAGACATCAGACAAGGAAAGTTGGGAAATTCAGTTTGTGAACTCCCAGCTTAACCATCATCACAGAGCAGAGTGTGGGTGACTATGGGGCTCAAATACCACTCACTGCACTGCACTTTACCAGAAAAAAAATTTTTCCCTCCTTTCAATAGTAAGCTCCCTAAAGAAAACTGTCTGATTTTGTTTTTGTTTTTTTATATACCTGAGGGTCCATAATAGTGTCTGTCCTATAAAATGCTCAATAAATATCAATGCATATTTGAGTGAACAAAATGTCTATTTACATCACTGATCAATAAAAGTTCAAATCAGTACTCATGTGACTGGCAAGTGATGCAGCTAATTTTTAAGTACAAGTTAGTATTGCCTTTTACAGTATAGGGCCCTTGGAAGTCAGCATACTTTTTCAAGTAGTGCTGCCATTACTCAAAGGATTTTTAGGACTCCTTCTTGAAATTGCCTTTCAGAGCTACTTATTGAGAAATACATGAAAATTGGTAGAGTCTAGAACTGGTTATTTCCAGCTAAGACAAATGAACAAACACAGAAAGGGGACCCCTAGCATCTGACCTCTAGAACATGAACCAAAACATGTTTTACTATGACCCACCCGTTACTGAGTTTAGCCCTTTTGACCTAGCCTGGACCACTTGCTTTTGATCTGGAGGATTTAATACTATTTTCAAAAAGTAAATCCCCTCTTGAAGAATATAGACTTGTTACTGATGTTAGTAAGTACTTGCCACAATTTCCAATTAAACATGGAGTCACATGACTTTCTTAGTCTACTTCTGCTAGTACTTTGAATTTGGAATAAGATGATAATATGGTGTATAGTGGTAATAACTTAAGACTTCAGTCTTTGCTGCCTTCATATAAAGAGAGGAGAAGCATCACGGAGTCCCCTGCTACAAGCAGGTTATTTCAGTAGGCTATTTGTTTTTATATCTCAGGGTTATTTCCAGCTAAGACAAATGCACAAGCACAAAAAAGGGGCCCCGTAGCATCTGACGTCTAGAATAAAACCAAGACTTGTTTTCCTTTGACCCATCTGTTACCAAGTCTAAGCTTATACTGCTTGCTGCACAAAAGGCCAGTAATTAAGAGACAAGCAAGTAGTTGGGACAAGGAATAATGACTTCCTTTGGAAAGTCAGTTAAGCAAGAAGAGAGTGGGCTCATGCCCCAAAGAACCATCTTGCCTGAGTTAGAATTTAGGCTTTTTTTTTTTAATAGTAAAAGTGGAGGAAGTAAAGTCAAACGCCTTCTGTTTCCTATCAGCATCTGGGGGGGCGCGGGGGTGCGGGTGGGCATGTTAATTTCTTTCTCCTGGCAGTGATTCACAGGTGGGTCTGGTCAGGATGTTTCCTATGAGAAGGATTTTAGCTAAATGTGCATTCCCTGGAAAGCAGGGTTCCCAGAGATAGGCCGTTTATGTATAACTTAAGCTTATAGATGTGAGGCTGTCATGGCTAATGCTATGACAGGCAGCCTAGATTAGGAGTAGGCCTGGTTTCCCGGGGTAACATAATTATCAGGCCACCTGGAGCCAGCCAATCATCATGTGCCTAGCAGGAAAGGGGGAACCTATCAGGGGAAAGCTGAAAGCCCAAGAAGGATTAGGCCAACAAAAATTGCCTTGCAACTGTGTAACCAATCCGCTTGACCAACTACCCGCTACTGTGTAACCAGTCCGCTTGCGCCAACTACCTGCTGCTTATATTTGAATAATTGTACCCAATAAATACCCGAGAGAACTGGGGCTCGGGGCCTTTTCGTCCTCACACCCTTGGTGAGGGTGGGAGGCCCTGGCTCGAGTCAGTAATAAATTCCCCTATTGCAAGTTGCATTGTCTCGAGGAGTCTTCTTTCCTGATCGGGGATTCGGACTATGGGAAGAACAATAGACAGCATCCTTTTAGTGATTAACTTGTAATAGAGGACAAAAAAAGTCAAAGTGAAAGTGTTAGTCACTCAGTCCTGTCCAACTCTTTGCAACCCCATGGACTGTAGCCTGCCAGGCTACTCTGTCCATGGGATTCTCCAGGCAAGAATACTGGAGTGGGTTGCCATTCCTTTCACCAGGGGATCTTCCTGACCCAGAGGTCGAACGTGGGTCTCCTGCATTGCAAACAGTTTCTTCACTGTCTCAACCACTTACTACACATTCACTTCCCTAAACAAAAGAATCCATAAAAATGCATTCGGGTAAAATAGGAAACTTCTCAAGGGTTAGTGAGTTTGTGGGGCTGTCACGGCTAACGCCATGACAGGCAGCCTAGATTAGGAGTAGGCCTGGTTTCCCGGGGTAACATAATTATCAGGCCTCCTGGAGCTAGCCAATCAACATATGCCTAGCAAGAAAAAAGGGAACCTATCAGGGGAAAGCTGAAAGCCCCACCTCGGGCCAACAAAAATTACCTTGCAACTGTCTAACCAATCCGCTTGTGCCAACTACCTACTGTGTAACCAATCCGCTTGCAACAACTACCTGCTGCTTTTTTTGACCTAATAAATACCCGAGAGAACTGGGACTCGGGGCCTTTCATCCTCACGCATTTGGTGAGGGCAGGAGGCCCTGGCTCGAGTCAGTAATAAATTCCCCTATTGCAAGTTGCATTGTTTCGAAGAGTCTTCTTTCCCGACCGGGGACTCGGACTACGGGCAGAACAAGTTGTGAGGAGCATGAGCAGATAGTGACTTTCCCCTGGGTTGTGCAGTGCTAAGGCGCTTCAGTCGTGTCCAACTCTTTGTGACCCCATGGACTGCAGCCCGCCAGGCTCCTCTGTCCATGGGATTCTCCAGGCAAGAATGCTGGACTGGGTTGCCATGCCCTCCTCCATGGGCTCTTCCTGACCCAGGGATCAAACCCGTCTCTCCTGTCTCCTGCATTATTGTTCCCTGCCTACAGGGAAATGTAAGTAATAATAAAAATCTCAATAAACAGCTCCGTGGTGGTATGCTTTTAGCTCTGCTTATTCTTTCAATCTTCAACTCTGTGAAGTAGGCCCTCTTATCACTCCCACTGTACAAATGACAAAACTAGAGGCACACAGACGGTGATTAACTAGCCAAGGCCATTCAGCTAGTAAGTCCCAGGTTTAAACCCGGCAATCCGACTCGAGTTGTGCTTTTAGCAAAAAACCTGGTATCCAGCAATTTTCAAAACGTCAGCACTGGCAACTGGGGAATTACTGGAAAAGGGAATCGACAATACGGCCCACAACTCGGAAACAGTGCTAACAGACCTAGGAAGCCTGCAGTCCCAGGAGAGCACAGTGAGAGGCCATGCCACTTGCCCGCGCCACTCTGAAAGCCCGCGCTCTCGGAAGGGCGGACACCTTCCGTGACGCCCCCGGCGCCGCAGGACACTCATTGGGCCTCTGCTAAATGGCGTCAAATCGCGGCGTCAGGGAAGAGGCGGGACTTCCGGGCCCCGTGGCACAAAGTTCCGGCCGCGCCGGATATACCTACTGAGGAGAGGGTATTGGGTACCGGCCTCCTGAAGCGGCTGGAAAATTTTGTGTTCCACAGATTCCGAAGAGAAATTGGGACAAGGATTCACCCGCTAATTGCCAAGTTTCCGAGGTAGTGGAAAACAAGTCGGGACATGGACAGCCGCTTGCAGGAGATCCGGGAGCGGCAGAAGTTACGTCGACAGCTTCTCGCGCAGCAGGTCCGCGGCCCAGGGAGGGGTCGCGAATGCGCGTGCGCGGCGTTCCTCGTCCCTTTCTCCCGGCTTTTCCGTCTCCTCACCTGCCACCCGCCAGCCCTTTCTGGTCTCGAGACTTAAATCCCAGGACCTACCTACCTGTGTTCCCCGAATCGTTCCCCTTTCATGTTGTGGTCCTTGTGGTGGTGCTAAACCGACCGCCACGCCTGGTCTTCAGCATCGTGTATGGATTGCCCGTCAGGTGTCTGGCATCTTCAGTGATGAGGATACAAAACTTTGGTGTTTTGTGTATAAACTTTCGCAGTTCACGCGAGGAAAGGCGACTCGTTAGCCCCTAAATTTCTGTTCACTTTGTAAATAGTCGTTTGTGTCTTGCTTTTCTCGTATCAGCACCTGATTCATGAGATTGTGGCTTCATTGTGAAATAGGTTTACAGTTTTGTTTTTTTTTTCCCCTGACATAATATCTAAAGACCGCATTGGAAGTAGCCTGAGTGTAAATTTTAGGTTCTGCATCATGGGTGTTGCAGTCGACTGTGCTGTGTACGGTATCCTCGTCATTACCCACAGCTAAATGTTTGAATTTATCAGTCACAACAAATCTCTGAAAGAGGTAGCATTATCTTCACATAATGAAACACAAGCGCCGGTGGTTAACTGATCCCCCACCCCCCGCCCCCGATTCTTAACTGCTAGGCCAATAAGTTGAACCCAGGTTTGTCTCTCCAAAGCTTGTCTTCACTGCTTCTTGTGTGTAAGTTGACAGGTGCTGATTAGTAGAGTACCCATGCAGAAAATGCAGATGCAACACCTTTGCTTAAAGTCAGGTTGTGTTTTCCTTTCTACCCCTCGGGTCAGTAAAAGTGATGGGGGAAATGCTCATAAGCTTTAATGAGGAATCTCAATAGTTATTCGAAAATAGTTACTTTTTCTGTGATAAGTCTTGCTTTTAGTAAATGAAAATCAAAGATATAGCTTCTTTTATGACATGATGAAAAGATTTATGGCATAGAGTTTAAAATGTCGGTGTTTAGGGACTTCTCTGTTGGTCTAGTGGTT
This sequence comes from Cervus elaphus, assembly GCF_910594005.1. NCBI lineage: Eukaryota > Metazoa > Chordata > Mammalia > Artiodactyla > Cervidae > Cervus > Cervus elaphus. The sequence goes on along the minus strand of NC_057831.1, from coordinate 9,350,480 downwards.
AGGACTCTGCGATTTCATGGCTGTGGCCTGGGTTCAATCCCTGGTCTGGGAACTAAGATCCCCTAAGCCCCGTGGTGTAAGCCAAAAAAAAAAAAAAAAACAAAACAAAACTGGATGTTTGAAATCAGATCTGTTTTTGTGCCTCTGACATGATTTTTTTGACAAACAGATATCTTTTTCAAGACTTCTTTATCCCAGTTGCTTTTATCATGTTATGTTTGAAAATGTCCAGTGGCTCTTTTTTACAACCAAGTAAGATTTTTACACTTTAAGTTTTGAAGTCAGACCTATATTTGACTCAAAATACATACATAAACAGTTATTTCTTGAATGTCTTACTATGTACCAGGAACTCTTGTAGATGTTGGTAATTCAGCTGTGAATTATAGGTTATCCTACCTTTAGAGAATTTACATAGTGTACAGCATTTAATAATGGCTGCCATTTATTATGGAGAAGGCAATGGCACCCCACTGCAGTACTCTTGCCTGGAAAATCCCATGGACGGAGGAGCCTGGTAGGCTGCAGTCCAAGGGGTCTCTAAGAGTCGGACACGACTGAGCGACTTCCCTTTCACTTTTCACTTTCATGCATTGGAGAAGGAAATGGCAACCCACTCCAGTGTTCTTGCCAGGAGAATCCCAGAGACAGGGGAGACTGGTGGGCTGCCGTCTATGGAATCGCACAGAGTCGGACACGACTGAAGCGACAGCAGCAGCAGCTGTCCCTTGTATGTGTCAAAGGACTTGACAAACTTTTACGTATGTTATATTTTATCATACAAGTCAGATGCTATCTGGATCTTATAGATGAAAAAAATAAAGCTCCAAGAATTTACCTTACAGGCTGAAGGTGACAAAACTTAAGTTTGCCAGCTTCAGTCTTAGGCCTTTCTGTGCTGTTTCCAATACACCTGGCTCCCTGGTTGGTATAACTGGTTAGAAACCATTCCACCTGGGTGAGGATGGCCAATATCGTCAATGGTAGATTTCCACTTTATCAGCAGCCTTTTTTTCACTTACTACGTGAACAAGACAGACTGGTTGCTCTCCAGAAAGTTATTTGTGTAATATAATAGACTTTATAACTTTCAAGAAGTGTCCTTTCTTTCTGATTTCTGTCTGTCCTTTATGGCACAGCCCAGGTCAGAGCTTTGTGATGGAACTCGGTCTGGGACGCCCTGGTTTAGGCTTTCCTTGCTCTGTGCGTCCCTTGTCCTGAGTGTTGAGTCCACGACTACACATCACTAACTCATACGGACAGTTCCAGTTGGGTTAATCTTCTGCCCTAACTCCTTTTCTTACCCAAAGCTAGTTTTTAATAAGCTTTTGTTGATTCATGAACTTCAAACTAGAGCACAACTCAATGTATGTAATTTGCTTGATTTGCTTTTGGCTGCTGGGTATATCAGATGCAGTGTATAGGCACACGCTGTGATTGTGGCCATTGATGCTGCCACCAGTAATTTACACCTGCTCTTCAACTGCTCTTTGTTTTTAAAAATTAATATACTTCCAAAGGATACCAAATTGTCATAATTATTCAAATAATATATTTAGTGCTACCACAGTGGAAATGGCAGCCCACTCCAGTATTCTTCCTTGGAGAATTCCATGGGCAGAGTAGCCTTGTGGGCTACATTCAAGGAGGAATCACAAAGAATTGGACAAATGCACACACCCACACACATAGCCACACCCACCCACCCACAATGGAAAGTCTGTTTACACACACACACACACCCCCACCCACCCACACACAATAGAAAGTCTAATTACTCCAGTCATTCCACAATTTAAAAAAAAAATGTTGGAACACAAGACGAATATGTATGTAAGCATAATTTGATTTAAAGCGTTTGTCTTATAAAACATCGTATTCTAATTTAGGCCTTGGCAAGAAATCTAATTGGTTTATTCATGTATTTATTAATGAGCATCTATTAAAAGTCAGACTTTTTAATAGCTCCTGAACATATAGATATCAACAGGGCAGAGTTTTTCCTCAGTGAGCTAACAATTCAGTGGGGGGAGAAGTAGACAAAAGTAAACATAAAATTATTGAGGTGTACAAATATAAAATATAAAATAATATAAATAGTGAATAAACAAAAGTAAAACAAAATTAGTTTGCATTTTGATCTGAATGAGAAAATGAGGAGGTAAGAAAAAAATGGAAGGAGACTACCTATTCTGTCTCTAGTGTTCATGGAAGAACTCTCTGAGAAAGTGACTTGTGTTTATCTGAGAACTGAAGGGAGTGGAGTCAGTCGCTTTAATGGGAAGAAGGTTAAAAAGCATTTCCCCTACAGGAAGTAGATGTGTTTTCTGACGAAACAGAGTAGCGGTCAGGAAAATTTTATGGAAGAGTTAAAATATCAGAACAGTTAATAATATTGGAAGAGATGTATCATTGGAGAAACCTTAGGGGAGTCATGGAATAGTCTAAAGAGGCAGTGGGAATTAATATAATTGTTTAATAAAGGCTGGGCTCTAGTATTGTATGCTTTCTCACCTGTTTTGAGCTTAAGGACTATTTAATGCAGACTTCCTCATGCTCTTCTTGTGCTTAAAAATATTAAGTGATTCCTCATGGCCTATAAATTGCTTTCTATACCTTTGGTTTGGTTTTTAATTTTTTCATGAATTGATGCCACAGTTTGTAGCCAGACTTATCTCAACTAGGGATTTGTTTACGTTTGCATTTTGCAAAATTTCCCCAACTGCCAGCCATAATTTGCATAACTATTTTTCAGGTATTTGGAAAGTTTAGTATTGTGCCTGTAATCATTATATAAAGACTTGGCTTGAATAAAACCAAATAGGTATTTATTACAGTATGGGATAAATAAAGTGTAGCACATGAAGTATATGTACTATATAGAAGAAATAAGGTATGGTATGTAGATGGATGAAAGTGTTTAACATAATGCCTATCAAACTATGAACACTGTTAGCTGCTTTTTTTTTCTTTTGTTACTACTGCTAAATCATGTTTTATTATTTACTTTAAAAGAAGATTGGCTCAAGTTAATTGTTTTGATTTCAGTATAACTTAAAGCATAAAATACTTTTCAGCTGTCGAAATCATTCTTAAATAATGTGGTTTTGTTTCAAGGTACTTTCCCTTTTTCCTGCAAGGTAAATAGTCCATTTGCTTGCTACTATAGTTAGGGATATTTCTTTCTTTCTTTTTTTTTTTTTAAATATTTGATGTATTAAATGCTGCTACAAATGGCTAGAAAGGATGTTCAGAGCATTGTGTTCTGATTTTTGCCTTTTCTCAGTTGGGAGCTGAAAGTGCCGACAGCATTGGTGCTGTGTTAAATAGCAAAGATGAGCAGAGGGAAATTGCTGAAACAAGAGAAACTTGCAGGTCAGTAGAATAATTGCTCTTTATAAGTGATATGTTAATATTTGCAAAAGGATCATTGCTTTAATAAACAGTAATCTTAGGCATCAAGTATGTTGTTATGATAAGCATCAGCATACCAATTTGGAAAACATTGATTTTTATTGTCTATGAATTACGAAATGCTTATTTTCTGAATATAAGTAAGTTCTCATTTATCAGCTAGTTAGAAAATGGAATGTTAGACTGAGAATCAGCTTATGTACCATATATAATTTTATTTTAAAAATCCTTATTTTAAAAAAAAGTACTTTATCCTAAAAGTGGTACTCATTTGATAGTTCATAAAGCATTTAGAATTTTTCAGTATTGTAGTTACCAGTTAGAACATCAGTTTCACTCAAGACAGATTAGAATGATATGTAATGTAGAAATTTCTCTTTGCCATACATACCTTATAAAAACTTATTTTCTCATTTGGTTGCTTTCTAAAAAATAAAGGACAAAGTTACTAATCAGGTTGTGATACTTTTAAAATTTATAAACTGAGTGAATGGATACTGTTTAGTTAGGAAATTTTGCCTTGTTCTGTCTCTGTAAAACTGTTCTTTAATATTAATGGATACATGTATACATCTTATGTATTTGTGAGTGATATTTCAGTTTTAATTTTCAGGGCTTCCTACGATACCGCTGCTCCAAACGCAAAACGTAAGTATCAGGATGAAGGAGAGACAGATGAAGACAAGATGGAAGAATATAAGGCAAGTAGAGAATGGGACAGTGTTTTGGTCAAGAAAAAAAATAAGTCCTTACAATCTGTAGAGTCTTATCTAGGAAAACAAATTTGACAAAAGTTGAATTTTGACAAAACACTGAATAATGTCAGTAGCATATATGTCACCATTTATATCAATTTACTCATTTTAATAGAAGAGGTATGTGGATTAAATCAGGTGATGTATATAAAACACTAAGCGCCATGCCTAGTAAGCTCTAGACAACAACATTCTTAAATAAGAGCAAGGAGGTAGATGTACCAGAAACGTTGGATAATTGCATCAATTTTCAGGAGGCTGCACTACTATCTTTTATGAGTTATGTTATTCCATCTTAACAATATAGGGTAGTGCAGTTAAAATATTTTGAGAATCCATGGGCTAGATAACAGTGTAGAAGCATTTCTAACAGAGGCCCAAGGTAAAAAACCCAACTTATGAACTTATAGTTGCATTATTTAGGTGAAAAAAAAGTAAAGGGCAAAAAACCTATCTCCACCTTTTCAAATTAATTGTCATGCAGCTATATTTAACAGAAGAGAATAAATAGTTCAGTAAATCTCTAAGTATAATTACCTAATTTCATAAAAACTATGTTGTGTGTTGGGCTTCCCTGGTGGCTTAGTGTAAAGAATGTGCCTGCCAGTGCAGGAGACATAAGAGATGTGGGTTCAATCCCTGGGTTTGAAAGATCCCCTGGAGGGGGAAATGGCAACCCACTCCAGTATTCTTGCCTAGGAAATCCCGTGGACAGAGGGGCCTGGCAGGCTACAGTCCATGAGGTCATAAAGAGTTGGACACAACTTAGTGAAACAACAATATTGTGTGTTGGTTGCATTTGATATATTCTAATATATAACTTAAATATTTGTGACTATGTTAGATTAAAGCATATACAGTTCCTAATATTTTAACATTTTTGACCTATAAAATAGCGATTTCTTTCAGTTTGCTCTAGTAGAAGTAAAATTGCCCCATTGGTGGGCCTATCTTTCATGATTTAAGCATCTAATAATTTCAAGTATTATATCTAAGGTAAATCTAGATAACTTAGTCAACAAAATTAGTAGTTATAGACAGTTATTATTGAGAGTGAAAAGGAAATTTTTATTATAAACATAGCTAGTTACAGGTAATGATGAGAAAGCAAAGACTTCAGTGTTTGAGTTTAATGGTAATTTGAAAAATTTATGTCTTAGGGAAATAAAATATTTATGAGTCTTAATACTTACAATATAATACATAAGATTCCTCTTAAACATAAAATATACTTAATCTTCCTTTTTTAAGGATGAATTAGAAATGCAACAGGAGGAAGAGAATTTGCCATATGAAGAAGAGATTTATAAAGATTCTAGCACTTTTCTTAAGGTAAATAATTTTCAAATCTTTAACTTTTCATGTTTCAGCTCTGTGCCTGAAAAAATTTTAAATACTTATTTATGTTCAAGACTTTTTTTCAGTTATTGAGGGATCATTATTATTATAAAATAAAATATCATTTAAAATTATTCATGAAGTGTTTTTCTGATGCTTGGCTATTAATGTTTGTAGATAACTAAATTGTAAACTATCATTTTAGTAGTGATGTTTTTTATTTTTTAAATCTGTCAGTTAGCTTATATTTTGCTTGGCCTCATAATAATAAAAAAAAAGCTCCAAGTTAATGTATCTGCCACCAGAGTGAAATCTATTAATTTAATTTTGACTTTTTCTTTAGGGAACACAGAGTTTAAATCCCCATAATGATTACTGCCAACATTTTGTAGACACTGGACATAGACCCCAGAATTTCATCAGGGATGTAGGTATGTCTGATTTGTTGGGAATATGCAATTGCTGGCTGTCGATGACATGCATGTAATTTATCCATTTTGTGGTTTATTTCTAACAAAATTACTTTTTCCTGGCTTGGCTTCCCCTTTCCATTCATAGTACTTTTTGTACACTCTCTTTTTCCATCAAGCAGTGTTGCTTTTTTCCTTCTTCCTTCCTTTCCTTCATTTTGTTTCTGTGATTATCCCTCATTTTTATTTTGCCTTTATTTATTCCTTCTTTGATGCTCTTCCTTTCTTTAGGTAAATCTGATTTTTTGACCTATGTCATTTTCCTTTCCTCTAAGAATTTTTTTTAACATTTCTTGCAAGATAGGCCGGCTAGCAACAAATTCCCTCAGTTTTTGTTTCTCTGAGAAAGTGTTTATTTCTCCTTTACTTTTGAAAGATTAATTTTGTAAAGTACAGAATTCTGGATTGGTGCTTTCTTTCTTTCAGTACTTTAAATATTTTACTTCACTCTCTTTTTGCTTGCTTTTTTCTGAGAAGTTGGATATAATTCTTAACTTTGTTCCACAGTAGTTTTTTTTTTTTCCTGGTTTCTTTCAGGAATTTTATTTTCTATAGCTTGAAAATGATATGTGTAGGTATAGTTGAGTTTTTCTTTTTTTTTGATATGTATCCTGTTTGGTATTCTCTGAGCTTCCTATATCTGGGGTTTGATGTCTGACATTAATTTGTGAAATGTTTAGTCATTATTTTATTTGTTTATTTTTGACTTCTTCAGATCTTAGTTGTGGCATGTGAGCTCACTGTTGTGGCTCAGTAGTTGTGGCACATGGACTTAGTTGTCCTGCTGCAGGTGGGGTCTTAGTTCCCCAATCGGGGATCGAACTGTCATCCCCTGCATTGCAGGTTGTATTCTTAACGGCTGGACCACCAGGGAAGTCCCCCCAGTTATTATTGATTCAGATATTTCTTCTCTTCCTCTGGTTTTTTTCTTCTTCTGGTATTTCCATTACACCTTTTGTAGTTATCTTAATGTTCCTTGGATAGTCTTTTTTCACCCCACCCCCCCAATTTTTGTTCTCTTTACTTTTCAGTTTTTGAGATTTCTGTTGAGATATCCTCAGGCTTAGATTCTTTCCTCAGCTTGTTCGGTCTACCAGTATGCTCGTCAGAGGCAGTATCCCTGCATTTTTAAAAGCAGCTTGATCATATGGCAGTTCTATTTCCAGTTTTTTAAGAAATCTCCACACTGTTTTCCATAGTGGCTGTACTAGTTTGCATTCCCAGCAACAGTGTAAGAGGGTTCCCTTTTCTCCACACCTTCTCCAGTCTTTATTGCTTGTAGACTTTGGATAGCAGCCATCCTGACTGGTGTGTAATGGTACCTCATTGTGGTTTTGATTTGCATTTCTCTCATAATGAGTGATGTTGAGCATCTTTTCATGTGTTTGTTAGCCATCTGTATGTCTTCTTTGGAGAAATGTCTGTTTAGTTCTTTGGCCCATTTTTTGATTGGGTCATTTATTTTTCTGGAATTGAGCTTCAGGAGTTGCTTTTATATTTTTGAGATTAATCCTTTGCTGTTGCTTCGTTTGCTATTATTTTCTCCCAATCTGAGGGCTGTCTTTTCACTTTGCTTATAGTTTCCTTTGTAGTGCAAAAGCTTTTAAGTTTAATTAGGTCCCATTTGTTTATTTTTGCTTTTATTTCCAGTATTCGGGAGGTGGGTCATAGAGGATCCTGCTGTGATTTATGTCGGAGAGTGTTTTGCCTGTGTTCTCCTCTAGGAGTTTTATAGTTTCTGGTCTTACATTTAGATCTTTAATCCATTTTGAGTTTATTTTTGTGTATGGTGTTAGAAGGTATTCTAGTTTCATTCTTTTACAAGTGGTTGACCAATTTTCCCAGCACCACTTGTTAAAGAGGTTGTCTTTTTTGCATTGTATATCCTTGCCTCCTTTGTCTAAGATAAGGTGTCTGTAGGTTCCTGGATTTATCTCTGGGCTTTCAATTCTGTTCCATTGATCTATATTTCTGTCTTTGTGCCAGTACCATACTGTCTTGATGACTGTGGCTTTGTAGTAGAGCCTGAAGTCAGGCAGGTTGGTTCCTCCAGTCCATTCTTCTTTCTCAAGATTGCTTTGGCTATTCAAGGTGCCATATGACCCAGCAATACCACTCCTGGGCATACACACCGAGGAAACTAGATCTGAAAGAGACACGTGCACCCCAATGTTCATCGCAGCACTGTTTATAATTGCCAGGACATGGAAGCAACCTAGATATCCATCAGCAGATGAATGGATAAGGAAGCTATGGTACATATACACAATGGAATATTACTCAGCCATTAAAAAGAATTCATTTGAATCAGTTCTAATGAGATGGATGAAACTGGAGCCCATTATACAGAGTAAAGTAAGCCAGAAAAATAAAGACCAGTACAGTATACAAATGCATATATATGGAATTTAAAAAGATGGTAACGATAACCCAATATGCACAACAGAAAAAGAGACACAGATGTACAGAACAGACTTTGGGACTCTGTGGGAGAAGGCGAGGGTGGGATGTTCTGAGAGAACAGCATTGAAGCAAGTATAGTATCTAGGGTGAAATAGACCGCCAGCCCAGGTTGGATGCATGAGACAAGTGCTCGGGGCTGGTGCACTGGGATGACCGAGAGGGATGGGATGGGGAGGGAGGCAGGAGGGGGGATTGGGATGGGGAACACATGTGAATCCATGGCTGATTCATGTCAATGTATGGCAGAAACCACTGCAATGTTGTGGCGTGACTAGCCTCCAACTAATAAAAATAAGTGAAAAAAAAAAAAATAATGAATCTAGTCCAAAAAAAATAAAAGCAGCTTGATTAAGATAATTCATGTACTATACAATTCACCCATTTAAAGAATATAATTTAATTTTTTAAAGTATCTACAGGTTTGTGCAACCATCGCCACCATCTAATTTTAGACCTTTTTTTAAAATTGAGGTATATTTGACTTAAAATATAAGTTTTAGGTGTACAAATAGTGGTTCACAATTTTTAAAGTTTGCACTTCATTTATAGTTAATATAAAATATTGGCTATATTCTCTCTGCTGAACATTATGCTTGTAACTTATTTATTATATGTAAAGAAATTTGTATTTCTTAATCCCCTCCCCCATTTTGCTCTCCCTCTTCTATCCCCACTGATAACCACTAATTTGTTTTCTGCATCTTTTTGTTGTATTCACTAGGTTGCTCTTTATTGTTTAGATTTGACATGAGTGATAATATATGGTATTTGTCTTTCTGACTTATTTCACTAAGCATAATATCCTCCATGTTGTTGCAAATGGTGAAAAAAATAATCACTTTTTTAATGGCTGAGTAGTACTCCATTGGATATGTATATATACTACATCTTCTTTATCCTTTCACGTGTTGATGGGCACTTAGGTCGCTTCCATATCCTGGCTGTTGTAAACAGTGCTAAGAACATTGGGTGCATGCGTCTTTTTGAATTAGTGTTTTTGTTTTCTTCAGATATATACCTGGAGAAGGCAGTGGCACCCCACTCCAGCACTCTTGCCTGGAAAATCCCATGGACGGAGGAGCCTGGTAGGCTGCAGTCCATGGGGTCGCTAAGAGTTGGACACGACTGAGCAACTTCACTTCCACTTTTCACTTTCATGCATTGGAGAAGGAAATGGCAACCCACTCCAGTGTCCTTGCCTAGAGAATCCCAGGGATGGGGGAGCCTGGTGGGCTGCCATCTATGGGGTCGCACAGGGTCGGACACGACTGAAGCGACTTAGCAGCAGCAGATATATACCCTGGAGTGGAATTTCTGTATTCATATAGTTACTTCTGTTTTTAGTTTTTTGAGAAAACACTATGGTAGTTCCATACTGTTTTCCACAGTTGCTGCACCAGTTTACATTCCTACCAACAATATCACGCATCCTTAGAACATTTTTATCTCCCCTAAAGAAACTCAGAACTCGATCATTAGCAGTCAGTTCCCATTCCTTCACACACAGCTGCCCCACCCCCACCAGCCTTAAGTGACCATTCATTGACTCCTAATCAGTTTGCCTATTCTAGACTTTTCATATGATTGGACTCATACAATATGTGATTTTGTGACTGGGCTTTTCTCACTTAACATAATGTTTTCAGGGGCCATTGATGTTAGCAGTGTGTAGTACTTTGTTTCTTTTTATTGCCAAATAATATTCCATTGTAAGTGCATCCCACATTTTGTTTATCTATTAATTTGGATTGTTTCCACTTTCTGACTTGAAAACTCTCCTGCTGTGAATGTTCATTTAGAGTTTTTGTGTGGATGTATGCTCTCATTTCTCTTGGGTGTATGCCTGGGAGAGAATCACTGGGTCATGTGATAGTTCTACATTTAACTTCTTGAGGAACTGCAAATCTGTTTTTCAGAGCAGCTGTACTGTATACATTTCTACTAACAATATGTGAGGGTTCCAACAATATTTCACGTATCATTGACACTTTCTATTGTCTGTCTTTATAATTATAGCTATACTAGTGATTATGAAGTAGTATTTCATTGTGGTTTTGATCTGCATTTCCCTAGTGACTAATGATATTAAAAATCTTTTCCTATGCTTATTTTTCCATTTAAATACCTATTTTGGAGAAATGTCTGAAAGCTTTTTTTTTTTGTATTTGACTTTTTATTATTTTATTGAAAGAGTTCTTTGTATATTCTCAGTGTAAGTCCTTTATCAGATGTGTGATTTGCAAATATTTTCTCCCATTCTGTGGGTTATCTTTTCACTTTTGATGGCACCATTTGCCACACAAAAATTTTATTTTGATGTAATCCAATATACTTTTTCTTTTTTTGCTTGTAAGCAACATGTAGAAACTGGTTTTAATGTTTTCATGGTCACAATTTAGATGTAGTACAAAAAGTTATAATAATGGTGAGATAGGCCAGTTACAGAATGACAAAAATGCACACACTTAAAGAGGTACTTAAAATATCAGTAGTACATATATAAATACATACACTTTTATGAGCTACCTAAAATAGTGATTCTCATAGAAGAAGAGAATACAGCAGTGGTTGTCAGAGGCTGGAGAGAGAAGAAAATGAGAAGTTGTTGTGCGTTGGCATAAAGTTTCAGTTATGCAAGATAAATTAATTCTGTAGATCTTGTTGTTCAGTCACTCAGTCATGTCTGACTCTGTGACTCCATGGACCGCAGCTTGCAAGGCTTCCCTGTCCTTCACTGTCTCCTGGAATTTGCTCAAACTTATGCCCATTGACTTGGTGATGCCATCCAACTATCTCAACCTCTGCTGCCCCTTTCTCCTCCTGCGGTCAGTCTTTCCCACCATCACTTTTCCAGTGAGTCGGCTCTTTGCATCAGGTGGCCAGAGTATTAAGAGCTTCAGCTTTAGCATCAGTCCTTCCAATGAATATTCAGGGTTAATTTCCTTTAGGATTGACTGGTTTGATCTCCTTGCTGTCCAAGGGATCCCAAGAGTCTTTTTCATCACCACATTTCAGAAGCATCAATTCTTCAACACTCAGGCTTTAATAGGGCAACTCTCATAGCCCTACATGTCTACTGGAAAAACCATAACTTTGACTGTATGGACCTTTGTCAGCAAAGTGATATCTCTGCTTTTTAATACACTGTCTAGGTTTGTAATAGTTTACAGCCTGGAAAATAAAGCCTATCACTGTTTCCATTTTTTCCCCCATCTATTTGCCATGAAGTGATGGGACAGATGCCATTATCATAGTTTTTTGAATGTTGAGTTTTAAGTCAGCTTTTTCACTCTCCTCTTTCACCTTCTTCAAGAGACTCTTTAGTTCCTCTTTGCTTTCTGCTATTGGAGTGGTGTCATCTGCATATCTGAGATTATTGATATTTCTCCTGGCAATCTTGATTTCAGCTTGTGATTCAACCAGCTCCTCATTTCCCATGATATACTCTGTATATAAGTTAAATAAGCAGGGCGACAATATACAGCCATGACATACTCTTTTTGCAATTTGGAACCAGGCTGTTGTGCCATGTCCTGTTCTAAATGTTGCTTCTTGACCTGCATACAGGTTTCTCAGGAGGCAGGTAAGGTGGTCTGGTAGTCCCATCTCTTGAAGAATTTTCCAGTTTCTTGTGATCCACACAGTCAAAAGCTTTAGTCAATGAAGCAGAAGTAGATATTTTTCTGAAATTCCCTTGCTTTTTCTATGATCCAAAGGATGTTGGCAATGTGATCTCTGGTTCCTCTGCCTTTTGTAAATACAGCTTGTCCATTACGAAATCTGGAAGTTCTCAATTCGTGTACTGCTGAAGCCTAGCTTGAAGGATTTTGAGCATTACCTTGCTAGTATGTGAAATGAGTGTAATTGTGCGGTAGTTTGGCATTCTTTGGCATTACCCTTCTTTGGGATTGGAATGAAAACTGACCTTTTCCAGTCCTGTGGCCACTCCTGAGTTTTCCAAATTTGCTGGCATATCATCTTTTAGAATGTGAAATAGCTCAGCTGGAATTCCATCACCTCTACTAGCTTTGTTCATATTAATGTTTCCTAACGCCCACTTGACTTCATAGTCCAGGAGGTCTGGCTATAGGTGAGAGATCACACCATCATGGTTACCCGGGTCATTGAGACCTTTTTTATAAAGTTCTTCTGTGTATTTTTGCCACTTCTTTTTATATCTCTTCTGCTTCTGTTTCATACCGTTTCTGTTCTTTATTGTGCCCATCTTTGCATGAAATGTTCCCTTGGTAGCTCTTTGAAGAGATCTCTAGTCTTTCCCATTCTGTTGTTTTCCTCTATTTCTCCTCATTGATCACTGAGGAAGGCTTTCTTATCTCTCCTTGTTATTCTTTGGGACTCTGCATTCAGATGGGTATATCTTTCCTTTTCTCCTTTGCCTTTCACTTCTCTTCTTTTCTCAGCTATTTGTAAAGCCTCCTCAGACAACCATTTTACCTTGTTTTATTTCCTAGGAATGATTTTGGTCGCTACCTCCTATACAATGTTTTGAACTGCTTCCGTAGTTCTTCAGGCACACTCTTATCAGATCTAATCCCTTGAATCCATTTGTCACTTCTGCTGTATAATCATAATGGATTTGATTTGGGTCGTAGCTAAATGGCCTAGTGGTCTCCCCTGCTTTCTTCAGTTTAAGTCTGCATTTGGCAATAAGGAGTCATGGTCTGAGCCACAGTCAGCTCCCGGTCTTGTTTTTGCTGACTGTGTAGAGTTTCTCCATCTTTGGCTGTAAAGAGCTGCTCCATCTTCTCCATCTGGTGATGTCCATGTGTAGGGCTGTCTCTTGTGTTGTTGGAAGAGGGTGTTTGTTATGACCAGTATGTTCTCTTGGCGAAAGTCTGTTAGCCTTTGCCTTGCTTCATTCTGCACTCCAAGGCCAGACTTGTCTGTTAACTCTTGACTTCCTACTTTGCATTCCAGGCCCCTGTGATGAAAAGATTCTTTAGGTCTGCTGTATAGCAAATTGTCTATACTCAGCAATACTGCTGACCATAGTCAGCGATACTTCAAAAAATTTAAGAGGGCGTATTTTATCTTACTTAAAGATACTTGTTGAGTCGCCAAGTTGTGTCTGATTCTCTGTGACCCCATGGACTGCATCACGCCAGGCTTTGCTATCCCTCACCCTCTTCCAAAGTTTGCCCAAGTCATGTCCATTGAATTAGTGATGCCATCCAACCATCATCCTCTTGCCCTCTTCTCCTGCTTTCAATCTTTCCCAGCATCAGGGTCTTTTCTAATGAGTCAGCTCTTTGCATCAGGTGGCCAAAGGATTGGAACTACAGCTTTAGCATCAGTCCTTCCAAAGAGTGTTCATGGTTGATTTCCTTTAAGATCTGATTTGGTTTGATCTCCTTGCTTTCCAAGGGACTTTCAAGAGTCTTCTCCAGCACCAGTTCAACAGCATCACTTCTTTGGTGTTCAGCCTTCTTTATGGTACAGTTTTCACATCCGTACATGACTACTGGAAAGATCGTAGCTTTGATTGACTATACGGACCTTTGTTGGCCAAGTGATGTCTTTGCTTTTTAACACACTGTCTAGGTTTGCTGTAGCTTTCCTGCCAAGAAGCCGTCGTCTTCCTTCCCTGCCAAGAAGCAGTTGTCTTCTAATTTTATGGCTGTAGTCACCATCCATGGTCATTTTAAAGCCCAAGAAAAGAAAATTTGTCATTGCTTTTCCCTTTCCCCCTTCTCTTTGCCCTGAAGTGACGGGAATGGATGTCATGAGCTTGGTTTTTTTAATGTTAAGTTTTAAGCCAGCTTTTTCACTCTCCTCTTTCACCCTCATCAAGAGGCTCTTCAGTTCCTCTTCATGCTCTGCCATTAGAATGGTATCATCTGCATATCTGAAGTTGTTGATATTTCTCCTGGCAATCTTGATTCCAGCTTGTAACTCATCCAGCCTAGTATTTCCATGATGTACTTTGTATATAAGTTAAATAAACAGGGTTGACAATACCAGCCTTCTCCTACTCCTTTCTCAATCCTGAATCAGTCAGTTGTTCCCTGTAGGGCTCTCACTGTTGCTTCTTGACCTGCATACAGGTTTCTCAGGAGATAGGTAATATGGTCTGATAGTCTCATCTCTTTAATCTTCCACAGTTTGTTATGATCCACACAGGTAAAGGCTTTAGCATAGTCAGTGAAACAGAGGTAGATGTTTTTCTGGAATTCCCTTGCTTGCTCTGTGATTCAGTGAAGGTTGGCAATGTGTTCTCTGGTTCCTCTGCCTTTTCTGAATGCAGCTTGCTTGTTGAACTTCTGGAAGTTCTTGGTTCACGTAATGCTGAAGCCTGCCTTGGAGGATTTTGAACATAGCCTTACTAGCATGGGAGATGAGTGCAGTTGTCCATTGGTTTGAACGTTCTTTAGTACTGACCTTCTTGGGAGTTACGATGAGGATTGATCTTTTCCAGTCCTGTGATCACTGCTGGATTCTCCAAATTTGCTGCCTTATTGAGTGCAGCGCTTTAATAACATCATCTTTTAGAATTTTAAATAGCTCTGCTGGAATTTCATCACCTCCACTAGCTTTATTGGCAGCAGTGCTTCCTAACACCCACTTGACTTCACACTCCAGGATGTCCGACTCTGAATGAGAGACTACACCATCGTGGTTATCCAGGTCATTAAGATCTTTTTTGTACAGTTCTTCTGTGTATTTTTTCCATCTTTTCTTGATCTCTTCTGCTTCAATTAGGTCTTTACTGTTTCTGTCCTTTATTGTGCCCATCTTTGGATGAAATGTTCCTTTGGTATTTCCAATTTTCTTGAAGAGATCTCTAGCCTTAGGCTTTCTGTTGTCCTCTATTTCTCTGTACTGTTCATTGAAGAAGACCTTCTGGTCTTGCTGTTTTCTGGAACTCTGCATTTAGTTGGGTGAACCTTTCCATTTCACCCATTCTCTTTGCTCCTCTCCTTTCCCCAGCTGTTTGTGAAGCCTCCTCAGGCAGCCACGTGCCTTCTTGCATTTTCTTCGTTGGGGTGCTGTTTGCTGCCTCCTGTACAGTGTTGTAGACCTCTGTCCATAGTTCTCCAGGCCCTCTGCTCACTGGATCTAATCATTTGAGTGTTTGTCACCTCCGCTGATATTCGTAGGGAATTTGATTTGAGTCTTACCTGACTGGCCTAGTAGTTGTCCCCGCTTTCTTTCTTTTAGGCTTGAATTTTGCTATGAGGAGCTGATGATCTGTGCCACAGTCAGCTCCAGGTCTTGTTTTTGTTGACTCTATACAGTTTCTCCATCTTCAGCTATGAAGAATGTAATCGATCTGATTTCAGTAGTGACCATTTGGTGATGTCCATGGGTAAAGTCATCTCTTGTGTTGTTATAAAAGGGTGTTTGCTCTGACAAGTGTATTTTCTTTGCAAAATTCTGTCAACCATTGCCCTGCTTCATTTTGTACTCCAAGGCCAAACTTGCCTGTTATTCCAAGTATCTCTTGAGTTCGTACTTTGCATTCCAGTCCCTTATGATGAATCAGTTCAGTCCAGTCACTCAGTCAGGTCTGACTGTTTGTGACCCCGTGGACTGCAGCACGCCAAGCTCCCCTGTCCTTTGCCAACTCCCCGAGCTTGCTCAAACTTTTGTCCATTTAGTCGGTGATGCCATCCAACCATCTTATCCCCTGTCGTCCCCTTCTCCTCCCACCTTCAATCTTTCCAGCATCAGGGTCTTTTCAAATGAGTCAGTTCTTCACAAGAGGTGGCCAAAGTATTGAAGTTTCAGCTTCAGCATCAGTCTTCCCAATGAATATTCAGGACTGATTTCCTTTAGGATTGATTGGTTTGACCTCCTTGCAGTCCAGGGGACTCTCAAGAGTCTTCTCCAACACCACAGTTCAGGAGCATCAATTCTCTGGCACTCGGCTTTCTTTGTGATGAATAGGACATCTTTTTTTGGTGTTCTAGAAGACTTCTAGGTCTTCATAGAACTGATTAGCTTCTTCAGCATTGGTGGTTGGGGCATAGACTGGATTACTGTGATGTAGAATAGTTTGCCTTGAAAACGAACTGAAATCGTTTTGTTATTTTTAAGGTTGCACCCAAGTACTGCATTTCAGACTCTTTTGTTGATTATAAAGATTACTCCATTTCTTCTAAGGGATTCTTTGTTTTTTTAATTTATTTTTTTTTATTGAAGGATAATTGCTTTACAGAATTTTGTTGTTTTCTCTCAAACCTCAATATAAATCAGCCATAGGTATACACATGTCCCCTCCCTTTTGAGCGTCCTTCCCATCTCCCTCCCAATCACATCCCTCTAGGTTAATACAGAGCCCCTGTTTGAGTTTCCTGAGCCATACAGCAAATTCCCCTTGCCTATCTGTTTTACGTATGGTAATGTAAATTTCCATGTTACTCTCTCCATACATCTCACCCTCTCCTCCCCTCCCACCATGTCCATAAGACTTCTCTGTCTGTTTCTCCTTTGCTGCCCTATAAGTAAATTCTTCAGTACCATTTTTCCAGATTCTGTGTTAGAATACAATATTTATCTTTCCCTTTCTGACTCACCTCACTCTGTATAATAGGGTCTACATTCATCCATCTCATCAGAACTGACTCAAATGCATTCCTTTTAATGGCTGAGTAATATTCCATTGTGCATATGTAGCACAAATTCTTTATCCATTCATCTGTCGCTGGGTATCTAGGTTGCTTCCCTTGGGGATTCTTGTCCACAGTAGTAGGTCCAATGATCATCTGAATTAATTTCACCCATTCCCATTCATTTTAGTTCATGGATTCCTGAGATGTCGATGTTTACTCTTGTCATCTCCTGCTTGACAATGTCCAATGTACCTTGATTCATGAATCTGACATTCCAGGTTCCTATGCAGTGCTATTCTTTAAAACACCCGATTTTACTTATATCACCAGACACATCCACAACTGAGTGTTGTTTCTGCTTTGGCCCAGCTGCTTCATTCTTTCTGGAGCTGTTAGTAGTTGTACTCCGCTCTTCCCCAGTAGCATATTGGACACCTTCCAACCTGAGTGGCTCATCTTTCAGTGTCACATCTTTTTGCCTTTTTATACAGTTCATGGAGTTCTCAAGGCTTGTATACTGGTGTGGTTTGCCATTCTCTCCTCCAGTGGATCACGTTTTGTCCAAACCCTCCACTATGACCCGTCTGTCTTGGGTGGCCCTTCACAGCATGGCTCATAGCTTCATTGAGTTATGCAAGCCCGTCGTTCGCCATGGCAAGGCAGTGATCCATGAAGGGGTCTTACTGCACATACACACGCCAAAACTGGAGGAACACAAACTTCTGAAGGTTATTAATATGTCTTACCTTGATTGTGGTTATGGTTTCACAGCTATGTGCATATGTTAAAACTCATCAGATTGCATCCATTAAATATAAGTTTATAAGGTTTTTGTTTATCAATTATACTTCAGTAAAGCTTTTTTTAAGGATATAAGTAATATAGCCAGATTTCATTATTGGCCTTTCTGCTTTTAAGACGTTTATTTCTCTGAGGCAAAGAAAATGTACGTAGGAAACTATTATGAATTGAGAAAAAGTTGTAGCTCTGTTTTGTAGGTGATTGAGAGCTGACTACTGTGATTGAAACCCGAATATAATAAAATCTTCAAACTTGTTTCATTTGAAATTTGATCTATAACCACTGATTAAGCACTGTTTACAAAATCTTTCATTTTTTTAATTTTTGATATTAGGGTTGTAAAAATGTACTTTTGGTTTTTAACGTAAGATGATTATGATTCTTGTAAGGCAGAATGATAAAGTAAAATAAAATCGTTTAGGAATCTTTGATATTCAAGGCCCTACTTACCCTTACAGTTGTTTAAACAGGCATTATGCTGTTTTCCCTGCAATCTCTTCTGAGGTTCAAAGATTTAAATATTTTTGAGGACATGGAAACAATGAGGCTCCTGCTTTTAACCTTTCTGGGACTTTGAGGTGTTTTTGAAGATCCTAAGCTTGAAAATATATATGAGGATTTGGTTTATAATATGTGGAGATGTGAGATCTTTAAAACTATAAATACTGATATAGGATATGTTCTTACAGAAAATGACTTGTCTTGGAGTTGGTAGTGCACTTTAGATAAGTAATCAGAGTGAGTGAGGTGAAAGCTAATTGACTAATAGGGACTCATTATCTCCCTGCCTAGATTTGTTCTGGGATTGTGTCCATAATTTAAGCCATTTAAGATCGTCAATAGTAAGGATAACAAATCTTCATTTTCTCTTCTGGATAACTGTCAAACTAAGGGAAAACTGAACAGTCACTAGATCTTTGGGAGAGTTGTTTTTTGTTGTTGGTGTTGTTTTTTAGTTAAAAAAAAAAAAAAAAGCATGAATAAAAAAAAATTTCTTTTCCTGAGAACAGAATGTCTAAACTTGATACTTTAAGCAGATTATGTAATGAGTTTGAAAAATTAAATGGTTAATTGACTTAAACCATCTGGCCTTTAAAACCCCTGGGTGTTTGCCTACATGTGAAATTAGGGTCATTAGGTATAAAATGTGTATATGAAGTATTTAAAAATACTCAGAACTAACTTTTTTTACAAAGGATGTGAGAATGATAAGTTGGTTGTGTCTTGTTTTGTTTTCCTGAGCAGGCTCATCACCTTTGAATTCACTGATACTCAATTGTATTGAAATTTGGAATTTACTATTTTTCCTCCCCAGGTTTGGCCGACAGATTTGAAGAATACCCTAAACTGCGGGAGCTCATCAGACTGAAGGATGAGTTAATAGCTAAATCCAACACTCCTCCTATGTAAGTGGAGTTTTTGTTCCCAACTCAGGCTTAAAATTTTTGTTCCCAACTCAGACTAATATTTTACATTTTGTAATGTAACCTTTCTGAAGTTTGAAAAAAATTCAGCACCTTTGAAAGGTTAACACACTCTTTCTTCTTTAATAGTGAAATGTATTAGTTTGAAAGTCTGGTACTGAGTACACAGTAGGTTGTCATTTTATTTGTTTTCAGTTTACTAGATAATTTAGAGTGTCTTTAAGTATTTTTTCTTAGAAAATCTTTTTTGTTGTATTCTTAACTATCTTTAAATGTTTTTAAATATATTTCCTTCGCAAAAATTACTTACTGAAGAAAGTTAGAAAACTTGAGAGAAAATAAGAAAATGAAAGTTAAATTATAACTTGGCATCTAGGGATACTATTCTTAACATTTTGGAATACAAAAATTCATTTTAACCTTTGCTAACAGAATAATGTTTCCTTCAAAAAATGTGTATAATCCTTAAAATTGGAGACTCTTTAGCTTACTTTGAACATTTTGTACATTTAACAGTTTGCTAAAATGTATACTATTATTAGAAAAACCACAGAGATGACTGAGTTTGTGAAAAAAATTTTAACAGGATATTATTTATCATATTTAGAAATATTTTACATTTAAAGTATCTTATGCATGCATGCATGCTAAGTTGCTTCAGTTGTGTCCAACTCTTTGCAACCCTATGGACTGTAGCCCTTCAGGCTCCTCTGTCCATGGGATTATGTGGGCAAGAATACTGGAGTGGGTTGCCATGCCCTCCTCCAGGGAATCTTCCCGACCCAGGGATTGAACCTGGGTCTTCTGCATTGCAGGTGAATTCTTAACCACTGAGCCACCGGGGAGGCCCCAAAGTGTTTTATATTTATATTTGAAATACCTTCATACTATGTAGAAATAACCATTAAATAAAGGCTAGTAGTAATTTATACTAAGTGGCTGGAAAGGACTGTTAATATAAACACTATTGCTAACAAACAAACTAGCAAAAGAAAATTATGTCTATCTTTAGAAACTTTTTTAGATGGAGGAATTTAAAACAATTTTTCTAAAGGACAATTGCAGGAAAAATAATGTGATATTCCTCGAAGTATTATGATGATAATGGAAAGGGACTCAGACAGTCACATCTCACATCTGAGTATGGATTTTCAGTATAAAAAATGAGAGAGGTTTATACTCAGGATATTCCTGTGGGATCATGGTTTTGCTTTGCAGTATGATTCTATCCATGTCCTCAGGAAGAACAGTGATAGATAGTTTTACTGTCTATACTGAGGAGAGAGATTCCTCCATAAAAAGGTATTTAGTTATTAGCTCATGATGACTTTGAAATAGTATTAGGAAATATTTAAGAAACTTTTTTTCATTACCATCTGTAATCTCTTACTTTTTATGCTTTAATCAAATAGGTACTTACAAGCAGATATAGAAGCCTTTGACATCAGAGAACTGACACCCAAATTTGATGTGATTCTTCTTGAACCACCTTTAGAAGAATATTACAGAGAGACTGGCATCACTGCTAATGAAAAATGCTGGACTTGGGATGATGTATGATGAAACTTTCTGCATTGTAATGAATTATTTATTTTTCAAATGAATATATCTTTATTTGATCAGAGAGTAATATTATAAATACTGTTTTAGGAATTATAAATATAGATTTATAGTATATATTATGGCTGAAAATCTAAGGTGCAGCAACAAACATTATAATATCTTTGGTCTTTCTTTTTGAGGCAGAAGTTGAGCAGGGAATAAGTAAGTTGTCTATAGAAGCCTTAAAATTCCAATCTTAAGAGTCCTTGAATGTATAGCTAGAAATAAGTCTAAAAACAGATTGAATGGTTGATAGCTTTCTGTATTTGGTTAGTTTCAGTGAATGTCAGAGTATTCACACACACATATATGTATTAGCATAATTTTTACTCTTTAAAGAATTTACAGTATAATAGATTTTAAAAATATATAATCTCAGTCTTATATAGTTACAGTAAAGTTCTGTTTTCCTAATTAAACAAACTGATAGCTTCAGTGAGTTACATAAAGTAATCTGTTTTTACTGGTCAGTAACAAAAATAGCAAATATATATTTATTGAGTACCACTCTGTACTAGGCAACTAGGTACTAGAGATTCAAAGATGAATGAGACTTAGTATTTGGCCTTAAGGAGCACAGAGGTGAATGGGATAAGCAGTGACCTAAACAGATAATTGCAGTATCATTTTGTTAGTTCAATAATAGAGGACTGCATAAGGTGATCTGAACAAAAACCTGATCAAGTTGAGGAAGCTGGGGGACATAAAGAGGAGGTGATGCGTGTACAGATTAGCTAGAATTAGCCGCTGAGAATGGGCAAGCTGAAGGAACAGCAAGAGCAGGAGGCAAAGAGATGAGAATGGAGGTCTGTATGTATGTTGATTGTGTTGAAACACAGATGGAGACTGTCTAGAGATGCTGTCTTCTTAGAAGCTTGGACTTTTATCGTGAAGGCATTAAGGAATCTTTGAAGGGCTTTAACCAGTTTAGTAAAATGGTCTAATTAGTGTGTGGAGAAGGATGGTCCAGAGAAAATGAAGACTGGAGAGGGAAGAGCAGGTAGCAGACTGTTGGAGTAGTCTGGTTAGGAGATAAAGGATCCCTGAATTAGGGTAATGGTAGTAAGGATAGAAAGGTGATAAATTCAGAAATGTTTTGTAGGTATTTCTTGTGAGATCTAGTGATTGGGATGAGGGAAAGAGGTAAGGATGCTTGGAAGTTTGAGACTTGGGATAAGTGCGTTCAGTTATCACCAGCTGAAAGTCAGTTTAAGGAGAGGAGCAGGGTTAGAGGGATTAGGATTATGCTGAATGTGTTGATTAGAGGTGTATGAGAGACATTCAAGTGAAGGTTGTAACAGGAGTATGCAACGTAACAGAAAGATCTGACCATCTCAAAAGACAGATTTTAAAGGGTTAGCATATTAAACCTATGAGAATAAATGAATGTATATTCATTTGAGATAGTATCTCAATTAGGATACAATGTGAATTTACAGTAAAGCCTCAGGGAACTTATATTTAAGAGGCAAATAGAAAAGATGTGAAAAGAATGGGTCACAGATGAATGAGGTGAATCAAGACAGTTTGAATGTCATGGAAGCCAAGGAAATAGAGAGCTTCCCTAGTTGAGGAGCATGTGATCAAAAGCGTTGAACACAGAAGAGAGGTAGGGAAAGCAGTGGACGGAAACTGTAAACTGCTATTTCACAGGAAGTTGCTTTGAATCCTTGCATATCCCCTTCTGAGTTAATAGTCATTACTATTGTTAGTATTCCTTACTCTTCAAGATATAACTTCAGTTTTTCTTCCTTGAAACTTTTCTTTTTAGCTTCAATACCTCTGTCACATTTATTTACATTTTTATTTTGCAAGTTTTTCCTGTCCTCTGATAAGTATAATCTGTGTTTATTGTTGAAACACAGAAATATATAGTATCCCCAAAATTTAAGGTTAAAGATGTAGTGCTGTTGATATTTAGGGCTGAGAGGTTTTCCAGATAGATTGCACAAATTAATATTTGTTCTGATGGTGTTTAAGAAATGTCTATTTTTCCTCATTAAAATTGATATAGAAAATAATCTTTTTCAATTTAGGCAAAAGAAACTTGAAAAATTAATCTTACTATGTCTATGATTAGTAGTTAGGTTGAACTTTATTTTCTCTGGCCCATCTCTAAGATTTGGTCAGTGAAATCCAAGAGTTTAAATTTTATATGATAAACTAATAGAGTTTTTGAAATAAAGAAATTCCATTTTATATGCATATTGAAAAGTTTGTCTGGAGCCCTAAGAACTCTAAGCTTTAGAACTTAACCTTTATGTAGTAATGACCTAAAGAAAGTGCCAATAGCTAAATATAAATTAAAAAAGTGTTTGAGTTTCTCAGGTATTCTTTTTCATGTTAAAGTCAGTAGAGGTCAGTGTGTTTTAGTTAAGAATATAAGCACTTACTTAAAATACCAATATTTAGTATTTATAATTGTAACATCAAGAGTTATTTGCTTAATGTTCTTCACTGGGTGCCATCACTTACCTTAGCTATGCCATGTATAATATGTGTGTAGGAATGTGTGTAGGAATATATGTGTGTGTGCATATTAATGTTTATTCATATTCTTATGAGACTATTAGATCAGGCGTTATATCAAGACAAAGTTGGAAGTGTAAAACTGAATAGGTTTATGCCTATTGTAGTTTATTTTCACTATCACCCTCAAATAATGTTTCTTTTACTTAGATAAGTTGTAGGTGATGCAGTTATGATGCATTCAGGTAAAAATTAAGGAACTTCCCTTGTAGTCCAGTGGTTAGGACTCTGTACTTCCTCTGTGGGGAATGTGGGTTCCATCCTTGGTTGGGAAAGTTCCACAAGTCCGTGAGGTGTGGTCAAAGAAAAAAATAAAGGAAAAAAAAATTTTTCTAAGTTAAACTTTTCTTAATACATCTAACTAATAAGTATTAGCTTGAGCCATGGTCTGTGAAACTTGTTAGCTGTAATAGGAAGCAGTAGAATAAGAATACCATATTAAATGATTGCTTTTGTAGTCATTTATACACATTTATGGTAGTCCCCAAATTTAGAGGTTTAATTATTAAAGAACTTTTTTTTTAATTGTCATACTCAACACATACAAAGCCAACAATTATAGCCTATTTTTTTTTTACATTTCAGACCGAGTGATCATTACAATGAAATGTGTATATTGATTTATTTTATTTAGAACTGTTCTACTGGAAACCATGTCCTCCACAAACATTTGTAGTTATGTTTTATTTTAAGTTTGCCCCTAACTTTGGGGTAATTTAATCCTTTTCCTTTTCAGTTTCTTTTTCTGTAAGTGGTAACAGGTTGCTCTAAAGCTATACCTTATAAAATTCCATAATTCTATAAATATGGTTTTCTATAAACTTTTCATATAAAATCAAGTGTATGTATGTGCATGTGTTCATCTGTGTTGTATTAATACAGGGAGAAAAAAACCCTTAAGAACAAGCTTTAAGGATAAAATTTATTTTCCATTGTATTTCCTAATGAAAATTAGTACATTTAAAGAGCACATATACTATAAGTGAAAAGGAAAGTGAAGTTGCTCAGTCGTGTCCGACTCGTTACGACCCCATGCACTGCAGCCTACCAGGCTCCTCCATCCATGGGATTTTCCAGGCAAGGGTACTGGAGTGGGTTGCCATTTCCTTCTCCAGGGGATCTTCCTGACCCAGGGATCGAACCCAGGTCTCCCACATTGCAAGCAGACATTTTACCATCTGAGCCACCAGTTAAGCATATATTATAAGTATATAAACATATACTATAAGTCCTGATAAATCTCAGTGCTTGTTCTTTTGGATTTAGAATGAGTGGGAAACAAGATGCTTCTCTGCTATACTGTTTTGGCTTCTTCCAGATTATGAAGTTAGAAATCGATGAGATTGCAGCGCCTCGATCATTTATTTTCCTCTGGTGTGGTTCTGGGGAAGGATTGGACCTTGGAAGAGTGGTAAGATGGCGTTTTTTTTAAGTGTTTTTTTAAAATTCATAAGAAACAAATAACAATATGTTGTGTAAGAAATTTGAAGATTAATGTTAAATTGTTCTTCATTTCTTACATAGTACTCAAATATTCAGAAAGAAAAACTGTTTTAAAAAGAATATGTAAAAAATTTTAAAAATTAAAAAAAAATAAAAAGAATATGTAAAAGACAGTACCCCTTAGTCAGTTAACTAGCTTTTACGATAAAAAATCAAACTACAATTTACTACAACTGCAAGAAGAGAACAGTTTAGAGATTTGAAATTGAATTGCAGCTCAAAAACGGGAGGCTTACTGTTGTATACTGTCCATTATTAGTAGCTAAAATGTATTCTTCTGAGTAGTCTTAACTCATGAATTCCAAGTGGAAGCCAAATCGAGTTGGATAAATAACACAGCATCTAGAACACATAGTTTGAAGGGATGAGTGAGAGTGAGAAAGAAGTTTATCATCTCAGTTTATTTTAGGTACCTTATGTTTATCATGTTCAGAACTTTCTTTGTTTTTTTTGGTTGGAGTATTTTGAATTTCTAAGTGGAAACCAAATAATGAAAGCTTTTTCTTTTTAATACTGGTAGCTTTGTGGCTAGTTTTGGTCTCAGATCTGCTGTCCAGCTGTGAAACTTTGTGTAAAGAGGTATTTACTCTTGTGTGCTTCAGTTTCCTCACTTGTTATGGGATAATGTTTACATTTTTAGGACATTATTAATACTTGATATACTACCAAGATCTCATTTAATCCTGGTAATTTTAGGAGGTGTCCATTTGACAGGTAAAGAATTTAAGTAGGATTATATTGAGATAAATTTGTGCTCAAATCCTGAAATTCTGCAGTTGCTTTGTAGTTTTTGTATAAATAGCAAGTTTGAGATCGTTGGATCACATCATTGTTTCCATCTTTTATTAACTCCATGGTAAGACTATAACTGTATACTGGGAATCTGTTTTATTGCTGGCATCTCCCTAAGATGCTGTAAAAAAAAAAACAAAATAGAAACACACCGTATGTTTTTATGGGTGTATTGGTATATTTTATAGGTATATTACCCTTGTTAGATCAAATGTCTAGCTTTGGGCTTTTCTCCTACCCCTCAAATTAGCTTGAAATTGACTAGGAGGCTTTATCTTACTTGTTTATGCAGCAGTTTGTCATACTAGTGAAAGCAGATTTTGGCCCCAAATAATTACAAAAATAATACAGCATGAGGAATACTCATGAACTTGTGGTAAGTTGATTAGGGCATGTTGGATTTAGGCCCTTGTGATACTTCATGAATATCCAGTGCTAAACAAATATTTGGCAACAGGAACAGATAGTGATTGTGATTTTTGAGATTTTAAGTTAAAAATCTAAGTTCCATTTTGAGGTGTATCTCAGTTTATACAGTGAAAAGTACATATGTTTTATGCTCCACTGTGTCTTTATTTGTACTTGATCATAGTGCCAACAGTATTGCACTGCACAATTTATTTAATTCCTCCTACTTTGCTCTTAGTCAATTAGGGGTAAGGACTGCATCCTACTCAAGTTTTTAATCCCAGCAGCTAGCAAACACCTACATATGGTAGGGCTCAAAATGCTACTCTGGGTACTCACTTAGCTGGTATTTGTTATATGTTCATATATGACAGATTCTAAGACACTAAGATTCAAAACTCTCTATTGTCTAAGTTACATAAAGCTGAAAGTAAAGTTTTATCCTATAAAGAAATATACAGACAATTGTAAGTCTTTGGATTTTTGAGGTTTAGTATTAAATATATAAAAATAACATTTTACAAGACTCATTTGAAAGGAAGTTACTGATTAGAACTTCTCAACAGTTTTTAGCTTTATCAGAGGATAGAAAATTGAGGTGGCAAGAACAGTTACCTTTTGAATTATTTTTTGATTTAATAGGGGCTGATTATTCTCTTATTTAAAGCTCACTTTCTATTGATGACAGTGGAAGGTAGTATAAAGAATTGGACTATTATATAGTCTTTTACATGTTTTGATTTTATATGTTTTTATAATGGCTGTATATTTAAAGACAAGTATTTCTTTTTTTCTGTTTCTACAGTAATACAAAATTACTATGCCATCTTGGAATTTAGTGTCTCAAACCTCTAGGAAGTTTTTAATGCTGGTTGGTTAAGTATTGTTTATTTCTTTTAGCTAAGGATTTTTTAAAAATTCTCTTATTTCTAGTGTTTACGCAAGTGGGGTTACAGAAGATGTGAAGATATTTGTTGGATTAAAACCAATAAAAACAATCCTGGGAAGACTAAGACTTTAGATCCAAAGGCCGTCTTCCAGAGAACAAAGGTATTGTCTTTACTGTTTTCTTTTCTATATTTTAATTATTTTCTCTCAAGCTTTTCCAGATGACTCCATGCTGTTTAATTCATTTTGGTGGAAGGGTTCTCTCAGACTTGCACAGATAGCATTGAGCATTAAAGTAACAAAGCCAAGTTCATTTTAAAAACTTTATTCACTCAGAGAAGCCTGTGCTGTGCTGGAGAAGGTAATATGTATTCCCGTATATCCTATACTACTGTAATTCTCAGTCAGATACGGGCTTTTGGTACTTCTGACCCCCATATTTTTTCCTTTCTCTAGACTCAGAAAAAAGAAATGGCAGCAAGACTCAATAGCTGGCCAGCTGAGATGAATATTTCTCTCCTCTTCCCTTTTTTCTGGGCTTCCCTGATAGCTTGGTTGGTAAACAATCCGCCTGCAATGCAGGAGACCCCAGTTTGATTCCTGGGTTAGGAAGATCCCCTGGAGAAGGGATAGGCTACCCAGTCTAGTATACTTGGCTTCTCTGGTGGCTCAGCTGGTAAAGAATCCATCCGCAATGCCAGAGACCCTAGTTCGATCCTGAGTTGGGAAGATCCCCTGGAGAAGGGAAAGGCTACCCACTCCAGTATTTTGGCCTGGAGAATTCCATGGACAGAGCAACTTTCACTTTACCTTCTTTTTTCTGCATAAGAACCTGAACAAGAACCCCTGAGAACCTCTAATTCGTAGGACTGCCCTCCTAGTTATCAGGGTTTAACAGTTTGTCCTCCAGTCTTTCATTCTTCTGGGAGCTTCATGGGGAGGGTCTTTTTGAAGTCTTTCTTGGGCTAGAAATTCTTTTTGAAGGAAATCCAAGCCATCCATTGGTTCATGGAGTCAAGTGAGATTAAATTTATTTAAACTATACCCTGTTGTCCAGATTAAATAGAGGTCAAACAATAAACAACAAAAAAGGAAATTGTTTGACTTTCACATTTATGTATGTTGAGTATTTTAAGTTTGTATCCTTGCTTAAAGTCTTTCCTCCATTTGAAAAGGCTTATACCTTGTGTATAGATTTGCTCTTGGATCATGCAAGGCCCAATATAACATCAGATTCTGAAGTCAAGTCCCATGTTTCCATAACTTCTGGAAACAAGTTACTATCAAGAGTTGCAGAAGAAAAGATCCCACAGTCGTTGACTCAGTTATCTAAAATGTGACAGCCCTGAGTTTAATGTCTAGCTTCCCTGCCAATCTTCGGAGGTCCAGAGATCCAGGTTTTTCCTATTGTGTTTTTGCCCATAGAACTATATCCCAAAGATTCAGAGAAATGAGTATTGTTTTGGAATTTGAAATGTAAAATGTTGTGCAATATGACTGTTTATGAGAAGAGATTAATTGGCCTGTTTTTATTGTTACTTAGGAACACTGCCTTATGGGGATCAAAGGAACTGTTAAGCGTAGCACAGATGGGGACTTCATTCATGCTAATGTTGACATTGACTTGATTATCACAGAAGAACCTGAAATTGGCAATATAGAAAAGCCTGTAGAAATTTTTCATATAATTGAACATTTTTGTCTTGGTAGAAGACGCCTTCATCTGTTTGGAAGAGATAGTACAATTCGACCAGGTAAGATCTCAGCAGGGGGGAGTGTTGATAGTTCCTTGAGATATAGATGTTAAGAAAGAGTACACAGTGCTTTGTAAAATAAAATGCTTATGACACATTTGACCCTTCTTCTTGCTGTATTTCAAGTATACTCAGTCTTGTCTCAGTACTCTTTCATGGCCCTCTTTCCTATCATTCTGATCCTGACAGACCTTTTCTCACAACACTGTCTAGATTAGCCAGCTTCACAGTACTATCCAGTCCTCCCACCACTCTTTCCCTCATAGCACTATTATTATCTGAATTATAAAATCGTTTGGACATGTTTATAGTCAGTCTCTTTCGCATTTCAGTCTCATGGAAAGCGAAGACTGTCTTATTTTCTTCTTTGACCCAGCATTTAGGTTATTAAATAAATACTGTGTTGAAGAAATGCATAATGGACATTTGGTCCTGTCCAAAACGTCTGTAAGACATTTGGTCCACACCAAAAGGCTCCTGATATTTGGCCCTGTCCAAAATTATTTGGCAGGGACCAGATTTGCTCAGGTTTCAAGGACCTTTTGGCGTGAACAAAATGTCTTACTTTTTAGATGGCACTAAATGTCTGCTAACCAAATGATCCTGTAGAAAATAACCATACATTTGTGAAATATATGATATATCCCAGCTTTATTAGTACTTGACTTGTCTCCTTACATATATCATGATACTGTTTTATCAAAACTTTAACTTTTTTTACTAAATCTGTATAATGTGAATTTACAATTTTGAAAAAAATGAGTAGAAAATAATTAAGCTATTATAGACTGGAATTTTTTTTCAGAGGGCACAGCTTTTGTTTACAAAGTATTGTTGAAGTAATTCTACATTCCATTTCTTTTACTTCTCGGAAAATATAAAAGTTACTTTTAAGGACGTTGCATCATTCAATCACAGTATATGAAATCAACCTGTTTGGTTTTACCATGCTAGAAATGTTGTTTAAAGCTGAAAGGAGCCAGGATCTTATTTGTTTTAAATAGTCTACATTTTATACAAAGTAAAAGTTGAAGAAGGTACAGTGGAATAATTGGCCTTCAAAGTACCTATGAATTTAGGAGAAACTCTGATGTTCGTTCTAAAAAAAGTAACCCTTAAAGTTGCGGTAGGTGGGTAGGTATAACGGGATCCATCTTCCTTGCCTCCACCCCAGACTCGTCAGCTGGTCTCTGTGGATGTGCTTTAGTGAACACGCTTAGAAATATCTTCGTTTGTAGAAACTGGTCTTGAATTTCATAAAGTTCTGTAAAATGATAAAGAGAAAAATAAAAGTGCATTCTCTTTACAAAGAAATATTTTGCGTGGGAAATGTTTTTTTCTCTGTGGCTTAGGATTAGAGAAAATGTTTTCTGTATTTAAAAGTTAAATGGTGTTTCTCTTGGCAGTTTGTTATTCAGAATTGCGTTGCTGAAGTTATCATTTGTCATTGCTTTTTGGCTTAATATTGTGGTCAAATAATATGTATCATAAAATATCACTAATTTATAATTTGCTTTGACTGAATTTAGATGACTGTCCAATTCAGATGAAAGTCTGATGGAAAGTAATGTAAATTTTTTGTTGTTGATTGTAGTATTTGTTGTATGCTGTTCTGTCAGCCATGTCTTTACTGATTTTGTTTAACTATTTATTCTATGAGAAAGGTATGTTTAAATCTATTAAGATTATGGGTTTGTGGTTCTGTTTAGTTGTCAGTTTTGAATTTATGTCTATTCGAGATCATTAGGTGTATTTAAAATGTTGGACTTTTATGCCTTCCTAGTAGGTTGATGCTCTTAATATTAAGAAATGTCCTTCTTAATCCAGTTTCTTAACTTTAAATCCTACTTCATCTAACATTACAGTGATTCCAGTTT
This sequence comes from Cervus elaphus, assembly GCF_910594005.1. NCBI lineage: Eukaryota > Metazoa > Chordata > Mammalia > Artiodactyla > Cervidae > Cervus > Cervus elaphus. Next base: position 9,319,889 of record NC_057831.1, on the reverse strand, counting down.
TTTTTTTGGTTTGTGTTTGCTTTGCATATTTTTCCATGCTTTATTTTCAGTCTTCCATATCCTTTAATATATCTCTTGTGATCAAACACAGAGGTAGTTTTCATTAAATAGGTAGATTTAATCTTTATCTTTGAATTGGGGTTTTTTAAAATAATTGATTGTTCCCTTTCCCATGTTTGGTTTTTTTGTTTTTGTTTTTGGCTGAGAGACATAGGATCTCAGTTCTGCAACCAGGAATTTATCCCATGCCCCTTGCTTTGGAAGTGTGGAATCCTGACCACTGGACCACCAGGGAAGTCCCTTAATTGAATTGTTTGGTGGTGGTGGTGGTGGTTTAGTCTCTAAGTCGTGTCCAACTCTTGCGACTCCATGAACCATGAGCCTGCAAGGCTTCTCTGTCCATGGGATTCTCCAGGCAAGAATACTGGAGTGGGTTGCCGTTTCCTTCTCCAGAGGATCTTCCCAACACAAGGATTAAACCCTGGCCTCCTACATTGCAGGCAGATTCTTGACCAATTGAGCTACAAGTCAAGTCTATATTTAATGTAATTTCTTTTTAAAAAATATTTCTTTTTATTTATTCTTGGCTGAGCTGGGTCTTTGTTGCTACACAGACTTCTCAGCTAGCAGGGTCTACTCTAGTAATGGTGCACAAGGTTCTCATTTGAGTGGATTTTCTTGTGAAATAGAGGCTCTAGGACACGAGAACTTCAGTAGTTCTGGCACATGGCCTCAGTAGTTGGAGTTTCTAGAATACAGGCTCAGTAATTGCAAATGGGCTTAGTTGTCCTGCAGCATGTATAATCTTCCAGGATCAAGGGCAAATCTGTGTCTCCTGCATTGGCGTGGGGTTTCTTTACCACTGAGCCACTAGGATAACCTTTAATGTAGTTTCTGATATTTGTGGTTGTTCAGTCGCTCAATCGTGTCCAACTATTTGCGACCCCATGGACTGCAGCACCCCAGGCTTCCCTTCCCTGTCCTTCACCATTTCTGGAGTTTGCGCAAACTCAAGCCCATTGAGTTGGTGATGCCATCGAACCGTGTCATTGTCTGTCATCCGCTTCTCCTCCTGCCTTCAATCTTTCCCAGCATCAGGGCCTTTTCCAGTGAGTTGGCTCTTTGCATCAAGTGGCTGAGGTATTGGAGCTTCAATTTCAGCATCAGTTCTTCTAAATTATGGTTTATTTCTTTTAGAATTGACTGATTTGATCTCCTTGCTGTCCAAGGGACTCTCAAGAGTCTTCTCCAGCACCACAGTTCAAAAGCATGAATTCTCTGGCACTCAGCTTTGTTTATGGTCCAACTCTTAACATCTGTATGTGACTACTGGAAAAACCATACCTTTGATTATACGGACCTTTGTCGGCAAAGTGATGTCTCTGCTTTTTAATATGCTGTCTAGGTTTGTCATAGCTTTTCTTCCAAGGAACAAGTGTCTTTAAATTTCATGGCTGTAGTCATCATCCATAGTGATTTTGGAGACAGAAAATAAAGTCTGTCACTGTTTCCATTGTTTCCCCATCTATTTGGCATGAAGTGATGGGACTGGATGCCATGATCTTAGTTTTTTGAATATTGAGTTTTAAGCCAGTTTTTTCACTCTCCTCTTTCACTTTCATCAAGAGTATCTTTAGTTCCTCTTCACTTTCTGCCCTTAGGATGGAGTCAATTTGCATATCTGAGGTATCGATATTTCTCCTGGCAGTCTTGATTCCCACTTGTTCTTCATCCAGCCCAGCATTTCTCATGATATATTCTGCATATAAGTTAAATAAGCAGGATGACAATATTCAGCCTTGACATAGTCATTTCCCAGTTTTGATCCAGTCTGTTGTTCCATGTCCAGTTCTAACTGTTGCTACTTAACCTGCAGACAGGTTCCTCAGGAGGCCAGTAAGGTGGTCTGGTATCCCATCTCTTAAGAATTTTCCACAGTTTGTTGTGATCCACACAGTAAAGACTGTGTTGTTACTGAAGCAGAAGTAGATGTTTTTCTGGAACTCTCTTGCTTTTTCTATGATCCAATAGATGTTGGCAGTGTGATCTCTGGTTCCTCTTCCTTTCCTAAATTTAGTTTGTACATCTGGAAGTTCTTGGTTCACATACTGTTGAAGCCTTGCTTGAAGGATTTTGAGTGTTACTTTGCTTACATGTGAAATGAGTACAATTGTGTGGTAGTTTGAACATTCTTCGGCGTTGCCCTTCTTTGGGATTGGAATGAAAACTGAGCTTTTCCAGTCCTGTGGCCGCTGCTGAGTTTTCCATCTTTGCTGGCATATTGAGTGCAGCACTTTCACAGCATCACTTTTTAGAATTTGAAATAGCTCAGCTGGAATTCTGTCACCTCCACTAGCTTGGTTCGTATTAATGCTTCCTAAGGCCCACTTGTCTTCACACTCTAGGAGGTCTGGTTCTAGCTGAGTGATCACACCATTGTGTTTATCCAAGTCATTAAGACCTTTTTTGTACAGTTCTTCAGTGTATTCTCGCCACTTCTTATATCTCTTCTGCTTCTATAAGGTCCATACTGTTTCTTTCCTTTATTGTGCCCATCTTGGCATGAAATGTTCCTTTGGTATCTCAGATTTTCTTGACGAGATCTCTAGTCTTTCTCATTCTATTTTCCTCTATTTCTTTGCATTGTTCACTTAAGAAGGCCTTATCCCTCCTTGGAACTTATCCCCCCTCTGGAACTCTGCATTCAGATGGGTGTATCTTTCCTTTTCTCCTTAGCCTTTTGCTTCTCTTCTTTTCTTAGCTATTTGTAAGACCTCCTCAGACAACCATTTTGCCTTGTTGCATTTCTTTTTCTTAGGAATGGTTTTGATCACCACCTCTTATACAGTGTCAGGAACCTCTGTCCATATTCTTCAGTCACTCCATCAGATCTGATCCTTTAAACGTATTTGTCACTTCCACTGTATAATCATAATGGATTTGATTTAGGTCATACATGAATGGCCTAGTGGTTTCCCTACTTTCTTCAATTTAAGTGTGAATTTTGCAATAAAGAGTCCATGATATGAGTCACAGTCAGCTCCCCATCTTGTTTTTGCTGACTGTATAGAGCTTTTCCATCTTTGGCTACAAAGAATATAATCCATCTGATTTCAGTATTGACCATCTGGTGACATCCATGCATACAGTTGTCTCGTGTTGTTGGAAGAGGGTGTTTGAAGGGAAGGTGACCACCTTACTGTTCGCTTTACATTGGTACCACCTGTTCTGTGTCCCCTTTTCTCTCATTTCTTTTGGATTAAGTATTCTTACATTATTCAGTGTTTCTTTTTTATTAACTTGTTAAATATTCTTTTATTGTTCCTTCACTGGTTTTCTTGGAAATTGCAGCTTGTACCCTTGAATTATTAAATTCTAAAGTAAAATAGCGTATTGGTTTTTTTAAAGGGTAGGAATGCTATGGTTATGCCTCATAGTTTCTTTAGTCTTTTAAAACCAGTTTTTCTCAATATATATATATATATAGTCATGCCTGAGTTATTACACCCTTACTAGATAGACAGCTACAGAATGAACTTTGAGTTGTTGAGACTTCTGCTGTACACATACATGAACATCTTGTTTGGAGGTTTAGTAGATGATTTTACTCTTTTATCAAAGTAAAATATTTTGGCAACAGAGCTTGTGGCAAGCAAATATTTCCTCTTCACTGGCTTAAAAGAAAGTAACAACTAGATGCTCAGCTGGAATTGTGTGTTTTTCAGAAAGTGTAGATGTCCATAGATGCTGAATATTAAGATTATGGCTGTAGTGTTTGAGGAAATAAGGAACAGATTTTTATCTTCCATCATTAACCTTTGTACCCAAAAACAGCTCTTGAATCTGGAAACAATCTTCAGTGGGAACTGCTATTTAAAGGAAGTAGAAAACTTTAAAGAAAAAGCAAAGCTATTTAAACAATAAAAGGGAACATCAAACAGATGGTAATCTTTTAATAATTGAAAAGTCAGTGTAACAACATTAAAGAAAATTTTTAAGAGGAAAAAAGATTCAACCTCACTACTTCCAAGAAGTATTTTTTTGCATAATACTTTCCAGTCCTCTTGTGCATACAAATTTTTACATAACTGTGTCATTCATCATTTTATATTTTTCTCAATATTATGTCAAAATATTTGTCAAAATATACGTCAAAATTATTTCTACATTTAAATAATTAGTTATAATGCTTTTAACGGCTTTATAGCATTATTTTAAGTTTTTTTTTAATGTGAGTGGAAGAACCTAAGGAGTAGAGAGAGTAGATAATTGTTAAGTATAGCTGTAGATACAAGCATAAACAGCAACTGAAGTAAAAATACAAATTTTGGTGCCAGTTTGTATTTATAATATTCTATAACTATAACATCATGGGAATTTTCTCCATTCATTTAGCTGTGGCCACTCTACCCACTTTATATTATACATTATATCTTTGATACCCTTCTATCTATATCTATACCAGTTGCACAAAGTCTTAGAGGTTCAGATTTTATTTTTTGCTTGTAAACTACTATCTGATTCTTTATCTTTGCCCATTCTTGCAAAAATTATTTTAGTATTAAGAAGGAATATCCACTTGGGAAAATTATGTAGTAGGAAGTTAACCATGTAAATAATAATAGGAGCAATTGAGAGAAGTCTGTTCAAGAGGCTATAATTTATTTGGGTCAAATCCTCAAATACACTTCTTCCTCAAGGAGGTAGTCTAAGGTATATAACACATACCAAAGGAATACTCTTTATTACTGCTTTAAAAGTTTAAAAATTGCTATATATATCATACTCGCTGAAGCCAGGCTAATTTAAGCTTACTTGGTTCTTAGAAATAAAGGATTAGAAATTTTAATAGAACTCTGTTGCAGTGAAGAATTTGTGAGTGGGAAGCAGCGTCCCTTGCAGTTTACTTTGTAAAGGTTTACATGTCTTATTTATGTAGGGCAATATAGCATGAAAGAGACAATATTAACTATTTTTATTAAATCTTCGAATTTTTTCTTACCTCTTGCTTGTGCGTTGTGTTCCACAGCACCATATATATAGCAGAAAATAAACCAAAAGCAAGTAGAAGTCTCATAGGTTCAGTTGTCAGTGAGACCACATAGGTGTGCAGTGTATTCTTTCATCTGACTTTTACCAGGGTGTCTACTTGATGAGACATGAAAGGCATCATACGGTTTTATCTGTTACTTTTCTCCAGATATTACAGATCTTATCTGTGTACTGTTAGATGATTTAAATGATGAACACAGTGTTGTACAAAAAAGGCTACTACATTTTAGAATGTGATCTTAGTCAAATATTTTGCATTTTATCATGGACCTAATAGTCTAAGAAATAATCTTGATAAGGCATAAATAGTGTGAGATTGATTTTTCAGGTGAAGAACCTCATTCTTAGAGATTCCTCGGCCTGCCCCAGTGATGAGGAATCAGCACGTGGAGGGAGCCTCGGAGCACGAGGTCTCCATCAGGCATTTACAGTTAATCTGCAGTTCTTCCTGCTGCAGATACAAGGCGACCGAACAGAAACCACCCTTATGAAGAAAACTGTCTAGCAGTGAAGTTGACAAAAATACCTTTTTACCTATAGAAATATAATATGTAATGGAAATTCAGAAAGATAATTCATTTCATTAAGATACATGTTTAAGGTGGATGTTGAAGGATGGAATTTTCACTAGGTTGACAGGATAGAGAAAATTATAGGCACAAGGTGGATATCCGTGTGCAAACAGTTAACTAGTGGTTCATTGTTTCAGCAGTGCGATTAGAAAGCTAGTTCAGACCTCATTGTATAAGACTTTCGATTCCATATTTCTGAATTCTGGCTTAGTGGAAAGCCCAGAAGGTTGTACAGAGAAGGAATGTGGTTTTAGCTTTACTTTAGGCTTTCCACTTTTAGAGGGAGGAGAGACTGAGAAAGCATTACAGCATACATGTATGTCTGTTATATGTGTAGGGGACAAAACTAGTAGAAAAATAAAAACTCTTAAGGGTGGGAGTAGAAATGGAAAGATGGTAACAAATAGGAGCAACATGGTAATAGGTTGAATTTCTAAGACCTGTCAGCTGGGTTAATGTGGTTGGAAGAAAAGAAGCAAAAGTTAGTTCCAGGATGTTAGTCAGAAAACTGGAACCATTTCTACAAGTAGGAAGGTGATATAAAATTTAATAAATTTTCACTAAGCAGAATTCAGTGTGGTGTCCAATATTTTCTAAATCCTATTCTCACAGAATGTGAAATATGGATGGAAATGACGATTATATTATAAAAGTTACAGTTTAAGAGGAAAAACAAAACAAGCAAACTATATATATATATATATATATATATATATGAAATCAAAGACCATAGTTAAATGCCACATGTTCTATGTAAAATATCAATATTGGGTAAGTGATAGGGACATCTTTAGAAATACACTGGAGATTTGAAATGGCTCCTAAAGATCAGTAAGAGAATTGGGGGCGATAAAAAGGTTAATCTTTCTTCCCTCCATTTCAGGGTGGCTTACAGTTGGACCAACTCTTACAAATAGTAACTACAATGCAGAAACGTATGCATCCTACTTCAGTGCCCCGAATTCTTATTTGACTGGATGTACAGAGGAAATTGAGAGACTTCGACCAAAATCACCTCCTCCCAAATCTAAATCTGATCGAGGAGGTGGAGCTCCCAGAGGAGGCGGAAGAGGTGGCACTTCTGCTGGCCGTGGGCGAGAGAGAAATCGATCTAACTTCCGAGGAGAAAGAGGTGGCTTCAGGGGGGGCCGTGGAGGCGCGCACAGAGGTGGCTTTCCACCTCGATAGTTTTTTAGGACACTGATCCTATTAATGCCCCTTCGCCTTCTTTCCGATAGTTTGAATTTCACCCGGGAGATGTTTAGAACTCTGTTCCAGCTTGCACTTTGCTTTAGTTTCTCTAAGCTACAGGAATATTTTAATCAACCTAGTTGTCACTGTCTCGTTTTATTCAGGGTAAATGAGTCATCCTGTCTTTTGTCCTGTGCATGTAACCAAACAGTGGAACAACACAAATACCTTCACTTTCAGAACTGAATTTAGTCTAATTACAAAGGCTTTTGCTTTTTAGGAATAAAGCGAGCAGTGAAAAGACGCAGTCTGAAGTGTCACACCGGCGCTGACAGTAGTTGATGGTGGGCATCCCATCACTGCTGTCACAGCAGACGGGAGCTGCTTGGCAGCCTTGATGGAATGGAGTTGGGACAGGTGGTAAACTTCTCTTGGGGTTTCAGCATTTTCTCACTGAAACAATAAAAGAGACTTTTTTTCTTTCTTTTTGAAAAATCTTAAGTAAACTCGTGTACTTTGATCACAGAAGAAATCTGAATCTGATCAGGGAGGTGGAGCCACCGGGTGGGCAGAGAGGAGGTAGAACCTATAGGCATACTTTACAAAGAGGAAAAAAAGTGTTCATTATAATGTCAGTTGTGCAGCTACCGATGACTGTTACTCATACTTCCTAAGAAGCTGACGAGGACAAAGAGCCAAGTAGCCAAGGACAGTAGAACTTTGGTGTAATCTTGGATTGACTTTCAAAGCAGTTTCATATTCCTTAGCAAAATAAAAGAATCGGAAGCAACAGATTCACCTGGTTATCAGGTGCTTGGTTTAAACATTTTGGGAAATAAAGTACTTGGTGATGGGAAAATGACATGCATCTTTAAACTTGTTCTGGAGAAAAGGTAAAACCAATTACAGAAAACCCTCAACTTAAGAAGAGAGCTTGGAAAAATGGAACTGCAGTTGCCTTCTAAGGGACTGGTTCTCCAGATAAGTTAGTTGTATGAGATTTTATATTGTCATTTCTATACTGTCACTCATGTTTTGCATGAATCTGCTGAATGAAATAATACCATTATTGTTGATAAACATATTTTTTATTTTATGTATGATTTTTCTAATGAAACTTTAAACCTTTGAACTTTGAGAGTCTCTTTTCTGTGAGTGGAATTGTAGTCGTTACCAAATGAAAAAGGATTGACCTCAGATGAAACTATTCTCTTGGTCTGTGAGTAGCCCTTCTGTGCTTTTCATTGGCTCATAAAATGAGGTTATGTTATGTCCTTTAAAGACTCAGTTTGAAGATAGGGGCTGAATTATAGGGTTGTGCTTGAGATCCTTACAAGCCTGATGAATTTTACTTGCTCGATCTGTTGGAGCTTTCTAGTACAAGTAGCATTTGACTAATGTCCTTCTTGACATTAGTGGAAGGACAACAGTGGAACTATTGGTTAGAATTTTTACTGAAATGGTGGTACATTTTCAGCTTCAGTAATTAAAAGTTACCAGAGAGAGAACTCTATTTGTTAAAGGTGACCTGGGAATGAAGACGACAGATACTCAGTTGCCCAAGGGGAGTCCTTAGACACACCAGCTAGGGAGTGACTCTGTCCTTTAAATAGGACTCTAGCCTGGTCCCTGCTCTGGGTCAGCTAGAACAGGGTTCGTAGTGGGGAATATCATACCCAAACACTCCTGAACCATATTAGGCCAGGGAATTGTCATGATGTCAGTCAAGTGTAGAATGAGACAGCACGGTGCACGAGGCGTCAGGCTTTTTCATGGGGGATCAAGTGTGGAGTCAGACTTGCTAGCCAGGCTGCATATCCAGAGTTGGAGTGGGGATCAGTGCTGCACCAGCTGATACTTTGGTAAGTAGAAGATCCACCTCCTGAGTCCTTAGCTCATAAAAACTACATGCCTCTCTTATTTGTAAACCGAGTAATTGTCATGCCACAGTTTCATTTTAAATTGATGGGATTGTAATGGTTGGATGCCTGGGACTGCACGCTAACTTAAGAATGATTCCTTTGCATGTCTCTTAAAATACTTTCTACCCGTTTTAGTTGTTAATTTACAATGTTCGGATTACATCAGCTTGTTTTTAAAACCTGTACTGTTTTCTTTCTGAATTTAAGAACAGAAGATTCAGTCTTTGAAGTATAGTTCTAGATTTTATTGATTTAAAATAATTTTTATTAACGTGACAAAATGGTGGCCCAGTTGGGATTCATTCTAAATTATAGTCTTTGATCAGATACTCTCTTTTTTTCTGTGTGCTGTTAAAAACATAAGCTTTTGTGTATAAGAAAGGCTTTTCTTGGAACAGTCCTGTATAATCTTGGGGTCCATATAGGACATTAGCATTATCTTTGATGTTCAGTGATAGGGACTGAACTGATAGGGACTTAAGTATATGCTGTCAGTTTTTAAGCTATAAACCTAGGACTCCCCAGGAGGTTAGAACATTTATCTGGCAAATTGAGCCCATTGAAGACTCCATTTCTGAAAAGTCACATTACTTCTGCTCTCAAGACCCCCAATCAATTACTCATATGAACATTGTTAGGTATAATGCACAGAGGAAATACTACCTCATTTAATCTAGATATTCTTTTTCTAGAATTTGACAAAATATTTAAATGATCAGTTTGCGTCTGTTCTTTTGTAACTAGAGGGATTAATGAACAATGAAGTCAAATAAGGTAGGTTTTTCCTAAAAATACTTCTAAAAAATTAAATTTGAAGTCAGTGATACAAAATGCATATAGGAATTACATATATAATGTGAATCAGTGAAGCAAGCCATGAGTTTATTTTATAATGGAATGGTGACTACAGCCATGAAATTAAAAGATGCTTGCTCCTTGGAAGGAAAGCTATGACCAACCCAGACAGCATATTAAAAAGCAGAGACATCACTTTGCCAACAAAGGTCTGTATAGTCAAGGCTATGGTTTTTCCAGTGGTCACGTATGGATGTGAGAGTTGGACTGTGAAGAAAGCTGAGTACAGAAGAATTGATGCTTTTGAACTGTGGTGTTGGAGAAGACTCTTGAAAGTCCCTTGGACTGCAAGGAGATCCAACCAGTCCATCCTAAAAGAAATCCGTCTGTTCATTGGAAGGACTGATGCTGAAGCTGAAACTCCAATACTTTGGCCACCTCATGCAAAGAGCTGACTCATTTGAAAAGACCCTGATGCTGGGAAAGATTGAAGGCAGGAGGAGAAGGGGACGACAGAGGATGAGATGGTTGGATGGCATCACCATCTCAATGGACATAGGTTTGGGTGGACTCCGGGAGTTGGTGATGGACAGGGAGGCCTGGCGTGCTGCAGTTCATGGGGTCGCAAAGAGTTGGACCACAACTGAGTGACTGAACTGAACTGAACTGTTTTTTTAGACATTTTGAGTGACTTTCACAACACTATTTGCATATTTAATACAGGACCATTTACTTTCATTTACTGTCCCCCTTTTGTCCTGTCTCTGCTGCTTTCCCACACTGGTGGGTTTTCTTACCTCCTCTCTAAGAAAAGGAAGCAGAACAGAGCACCTTAACAAGTAGTCACTGACTTGCTTTCAGGGCCGTGGAGATCTGAGAGGTGGCAACAGATCTCATGGGTAAGGTGGGCATCATACTCAGGTCCAGCCGACTGTCACCAAAGAGGGAGGATGGCAAGTCTGAATGTGCATGTGAGATCTCCCTAGATGTTGGCAGTTAAAACATTTTGTGTCCTTTGCTTACATTTTCCTTTCAAAGAACTGAAATTTTTAAAAATTAGTTTGGCTGTCCAAATACTGCATACATTTTAAATTCTGGCTTCTAAATACTGTTACCAAATTTGCTTAAAGAGGAAGAAAAAAATTTACTTGATTTGGACAGGAAACATTCACTTCGAAAATGTTGTTGGTACACTTTGAAACACATTAATGAGATTGCAGACATGGACTAATACTTTAAAGTTGGACACAGGAGTGTGACTGCAGCCATTCATCTGTCCAGTGGAGGGAATGTGGAGGGCTAGGCCTGTTTGCCACACTTCCTTACAGAACCCCACATCTGCCCCAGCTTTTAGCTTAGAGTTACAGCTGTTAATGTCATAAAAGAGTACATCATCATTCTGTGGGTTTTTTTGCATGCCTTTTTAAAGTAGAGGACAAAATGTCAAACTATTTTGCTGAGATACCCAGTTTAGTAGTTTATGCTGGTTAAATTTCCAGGGTAATTGCTTGGATGTCTTAAGGAATTTGCTGTCATTTTATAGGTTTACACTTTTCAAGATGGTAGGTACATACTTTCATATCAAGTACAAGGAAAGGGTTTGGATGTAATAATGTTGCCCATGATTCAAATAAGCTGCACAGGTAGAGGGATTATTTTTTCTTGTCCAAAAAGCAAGGTATGTATAGTGGTAAATAGGATCTCAAGATTGTAGCTTACTTTTCTACTGCTATATCTTACTGAAATAAAAATCTTAAAGCATAAAAGCATGATTAAGAGTATTATGCTTATAAAAATAATTCCAAAGCAAAATTTAAGAAACTATAAGCACACATGTAAGCTAGTCAGCTAATTGACTCTCTGAATTTTATTTTATTCTGTTGAGTATTTGTTCATTTGGCTGCGTTAGGTCTAAGTTGTGGCACATGGGATCTTTGATCGTCTTTGCGGCAGGCAGAATCTTTTAGTTGCAGCATGCGGGATTTTAGTTGCAACATGTGAGTGCTTAGTTGTGGCGTGTGACCTCTTAGTTGCAGTATGTGAACTCCGTAGTTGTGGCATGTGGGAGCTAGTTCCCTGACTAGGGACTGAACTTGGGGCCCCCCTGCTTTGGTAGTGTGGAGCCTTAGGCACTGGACCACCAGGGAAGTCCTAAGACCCCCTGAATTTGAAATCCCATCGCTTCCTTGAGATGGTGCTGATAGCATATTGGGCCAGAATGTCGTTAGAACTTCTTTGGGGAACATTCCCAATTCTGATTGCTTTAGTGATGCTTATCAAGTGAGAGAGTCCCGTCCATCTGGTACCTGCCTTTGCCTGCTCATCCAGTTCTGAACTGACACCTCTGCTGCTCGTGCTCTTAGCAGTTGGTCTTTGTCACAGACTCTGTAACGGCAGCAGTGTGCTTTCTCAGCTTCTCACGTGCAGCACATCGCAAGTGCTTAGTCAGTAAATAGCCCTCTACTCTTTGATTTGACTAATAATTGGAAGTAATTCCCAGAGGATTTTTAATATCCTTCTCATTTCACTTCTTTTCCCTTCTGCTGTTTCTTTTTTGCTCCATAAGAGGACTGATTTTCTAAATAGGAAGGATTTTTTTCCTCTCAAGTAATAGAACATCATCTTTGAGGCTGAGGAAATGAAGTAATTTCCACTCACTCACTACTTACCAGTGGACTTGTAGAATCAGTTTCCTTTGGTGTGAGTTTAAAGGCATCTGACTTTCCTCAGGACATTAATTTTTAAAATACTGTGTGGAATGCAGCCTATTAAAGTAAGGCAGACTAATTAACCACATCTGTATCACCTTGTTGCTAACAGCTTCAGTAAAAGATTAGACTATTCCTCCTATTTATGGTAGTGGACCTGAGGGAGGGTAGGTTGCCTAAGAGTGAGGAGAGCACAGGAGGGCTGTGGATGGGCGTCGGGAGGCCCCTGGGGGTCCTGGGAAACTTCCGGGGGTCAGTGACACTGCCTCAGGCAGAGAGGACCTCACTGGGAAGTAGCTGAATGGTGCACACAGGAAAGTTGGTCCCCAGGCTGCACATTAATTTCTCCCAAACACAGTGTGGAAGCAGAGGAGTCCTGGACTTAAGGAGACTCTGGGGCTTTAACACTAGTCATCAGTGTGGACTGAAGACAGGAAATCTTCCCTGCCAGTTCTATGAAATAAGAGATTCTGAGTCAGATTTATTTTTACACTTGATCTTAGCCATAGGGCCAAGAAGCGATTATGCTAATTTTTAAAACTTATTTTTTTTGTATACTAGAGTTTACTGCTGCAAATTTATGTCAATATGCCAAATCTGATTTCCCCTAATTCATAAATGTAATAGCCTTTTTGCCGAACAGGCATGATGAGTCCCTAAAACATTGACTGGGTAACATTAAGCCTCATGGGGTATCCTAAAACTGTATTTTTGAAACAATATCTTTTTAAAGAAGAGTTTTTAATGGACCTAAGGTATACCCTAGTTTGAAAAATATTGGCTTCAAAGTCTTGTTCTGTAAAAGCTCTTAAAATAGAAAATTCTTATCATATAAGAACTCTGTGTTTATAACTGTTAATATTTTTTAATGTCATGAAAATAAAAAACACCCTGAAAATCCTTGCACAGCTCGTACTCTTGAGACCGAATCTGTAGTCATTATTATGATAGTTTCCTAAACTAGACAGTCGTTATTTTGCTTCCCAAATTGACTTAGTTCTTTATATAGTTTAAAACTGGATTTTCTTGGATGACAGTGGCTCTGGAAATCATATTCCTGAGGACATACTTTGGAAATTGGGGGGGTTTAGCCTGGACAAGGGACGTGATAGGGATACATGGTAGCCTTTGAACTTTCTGAAAACTGTCATCATGTGGAAGAATTCACCTGTGACCTCAGACAGAGTTTGCACAAAAGGGAAATTTCAGTAATGCAGTCTGCTAAATATGATTTTCTAACAGAACTGTTCATAAGTGGCTGCTTGGGAAGGAGTAAGCTTCTTAACACATTGTTTCAAAGCAGAGGCCAGGAAACATCTGTTAGAGATGGTGACTGGGGATTTCTGTTGCTTTTTTCCTTTTTATCCAGATTATTCAGTGCTGCGTTTTGTTTTCAGCAATTATAATTTATGTAGTCAATTCTCCCCCGAAGAATTGTCTTCTCTGGAAAATCACCAGCTAAACCTTTCGGAAGGTTTCCAGACCCTCGGTGTGTAATGCCTCCCAGTGGAGCTGAGGTTACCTCTGAACATGATCTAAATTTTGATCTCTATTCTTCATGGTCTTATTAATAGAGAAACATGTTTCCATCTGGCAGCATTTTTAATAGAGATTAATATACTACTCCTAATTATTCTCAGTCTTGTTAGGTTAGATTTCTAGGAAGTGAAGGGAGTACCATTTAGTAACATCCTCAAAGATGTGCCTTTTTGAGTGAGTGAACTCTTATTTTCTCATACTGATTCTTCACCTTTCCAAATACAAATTCTTGCTTTTGGTTTATATATTACTAAAGTTTTGATTTAACAGTTAAAGCAGGTTAGCTTAAGTTTTGGTTTAACACCTAAAGCAGCTTGGTTTGATATTTTTCTCATTGAAGAGTTTATTTTAATCTCTGAGACCATCTTTTAATTGGATCCTTCTTTAGAATTTAAAGATGCTTGGCTTTAAGGACATAAATTAAGCTATTCATGAGACATGTAGGAGTCCTACATGTTTTAGGATGTTTAAGGATCAAGATTTCTTGATATTGATACCTAATATTAATAGCAGTGAAACTGTGGTGATGGGATACCACTGTGTGCCAAGAACTGTTCTAAGCCTTGTGTTAACTTAATCCATGAAACAACGGAAAAGGAAACTGAAGCACAGAATGGTGTCTAACTCAGCTGTATGACATACCTGTGTGGTAGAGCTACAGTAGAAATCCACATGGCTGGTCCAGAGCCCATGCTCTTAGCCATTATGCCCTCCTGCCTCTCAGGGTTTGAGGGATGGGGTAACTCAGAAACGATGGGACAGCACTCACACCATTTTCAGCAAGTAGTCATTTGGGATTCACTGGCGCACCTCCATTGTATATTGGGTTCTTCTACCATTGAAGGGTCTTCCTAGGTGGTGCTAGTTGCAAAGAACCTGCCTGCCAGTGCAGGAGACCTGAGACGTGTGTTCGATCCCTGGGACAGGAAGATCCCCTGGAGGCGGGCACGGCAACCCACTCCAGTATTCTTCCCTGGAGAATCCCGTGGACAGAGGAACCATGCGTGCTACGGTCCATAGGGTCACAAAGAGTCAGACCAACTGGAGCAACTTAGCACACGCACCGTTGAAATCTAGTCTCTGTTGTACTTTGTGTTATATTCCTTCCTGTGCTCTTGAGTTTGACTTTTAAGGGTTTTGTTTGTTTCTGTTTCTGTTTTTCTGTTTTCAACCTTAAACATTCTTAGAGTTGAATGAAACAGTACTGCCACTATTTTTTTTTCTGATATAATACTGGACTCTGCCGGTATTTAAATGTCAAATCCCTACCTGTCTTAAGTAACAAAATCCTTCTGTCTGTGACCCTCTCTCATCCCTTTCTTGAGCTGCCTCCATTCTGCCTCCTATTCCTCAACCTTTTCTAATCTAGGATTTAAGCTCATTGACCCAGTAACACTGCTCTTACCAGTTCCCCACGACCTTTTTTTTTTAAACTAATTCTAACGTGCCTCTTAGTCTTTATAGCTTGCCTTTGAGGAGCCTGGAATGTGCCTGTCCACTTCCATGTACCCCTTTCCCTTGGCGCTGTGACATCCTCCTGCCACGTCTTCCGTCTTCTCTGGCACTTCCTTCTCAGTCTCTCCAGGTTTCTATTTTACTGTTTGTCAAGGATTTGTTGTGCTCTTACTACAGGATTTCCCTATGTTTTGTTTTGTTTTGTTTTTCTTTCATTTACTTGTGTGGCTTTTTCCCCCTCTATGTATAGATGGCTTGCACATTTCCAGCCCAGAGTTCTTTCCTGAGTCTCAGACCCATATTTTTAGGTGCTATAGTTGGTCTCACTTGGATAACTTACAAGGCACCTTAACGTACAGATGTGAACTACCCCTTACAGAGACACACACATATACACAGTCTGTTTGAACTCCATGTTTCCTTTTCTAGGGAATGGTCTGTCTACCCAGCTATCCAAAGCAGAAATCATTTTCAGACACTTCCTTCTCCCTCACTAACTGGTTCCTCCCTGCCCTTTTCTGTCAAATACCATCATTTTAGTTCAGGCCACCCTATGTGTCCTCAAAGGGACTATTCTGAGAGCTGCCCAAATGGTTTCTCTGCTTTAGTTCTGCCGCCTCATACCTTAAAGTGATCTTCCTAAAGGATGATCTTATCTGTCTTGCTGAAGTTACTTTGAATGTCTGCAGTTTGCCTTTAGGCTTAAGTCCAAACTCCCCCTTGACCAGAACTCAGTCAGTTTTCTCTTTTGCTGCTTTTTTCTCCTTAGTAAGTTCCAGTCAACTTTAAACTTAAAATCCTTTGGGTTTATTGGAAGGGTAATAAATATGCTGTCTCTCACTCTGGGGCTTCATGCATATTTTTTTCTTTTCTGGAATATTTTACCAGTACTCTCTATGACCTGGCTAATATCTACCAAATTTTCCAGGTCCCAGCTTCAGTGTTTTAAGTACTGTGAAATCTTTGCTGACTTTAATGATTTACTTTAATAATTTAATGATTTACTATGAAATCTTTACCCTGCCCCCAGCTAGATTAGATCAGATATCCCTAACATATATATACTGTATCATGCACGTGCCTGCGTGCTCAGTCGTGCCCGACTCTTTTGCAAGTCCACAGACTGAAGCCTGCCAGGCTCCTCAGTCCATGGGATTTCCCAGGCAAGAATACTGGAGTAGGTTACCGTTTCCTTAATCTTTCCCACTCGAGGATTGAACCTGTGTCTCTTGCATTGCCGGCAGATTCTATACCACTGAGCCACCAAGGAGCCCATATATGATATATATACATACAGACATGTGTATACAGCATATATACATGAGATTTGGGTTGTGGTCTTACTGTTGTCTGTCTCCCCAGTAGGGGTATAATGCCTGACATACTGCACACAGCAGGTGTGAAGTAAATACTTGTTAAATGAGAACAGATTACCTCTTTGAATAGCATATTCTTTGAGCACCTACCTAATTACTTAGAAGTTTCTTCTTTCAGTTAAGCTGCACCTTGTCACTTACATTTATTGGTTCTATTTTCTATACCCTTGGGAACACACAGGGCAATAATTAGATTATTTTTTAATTTTTTTAAAAGTTGTACCTCATGTATAGTTGTTATAAAATATTGGTTTTATTCCCTGTATTGTACAATATATCCTTGTACTTTGTTTTATACATAGTAGTTTGTACCTTTTAACACCCTATTCCTATCGTGCTCTTTCCACCCCACTTCCCTTTGCCTGCTGGTAACTCTTGTTCTCTGTGTCTGTGAGTCTGTTTCTTTGTTATATTCACTAGTTTCTTTCATTTTTTTAGACTCTACATGTAAATGATAACATGCAGCATTTATCTTCTCTGACTTAATTTCACTAAGCGTAATACCCTCCAAGTCCATCCATATTGTTGCATTTGGCAAAATTTCGTTCTTTTTTTGCTGTTGTTGCTGAGTAGTATTTCATTGTATGAGAGAGAGAGAGAGAGTGAGAGTGTGTGTGTGTGTGTACCATATATTTATCTGTTCATCTGTTGATGAACACTGAAGTTGCTTCTTAGCTTGGCTATTGTATTGTTCCTCAGCTTAGCTTTGCTGCTGTGTATCTTTTCAAATTAGTGTTTTTATTTTTTTCAGATAGGTACCCAGGAGTGGAATTGCTAGGTCATGTAGTATATGTTTTTAGTGTTTTGAGGAACCTCCATACTGTTTCCCACAGTGGCTGTACCAATTTGATTTCCACTGGCAGTGTATGAGGGTTCCCTTTTCTCCATCTTCACCAACATTTGTTATTTATGTTCTTTTCGATGCTAGCCATTCTAGTAGGTGTGATAGCTCATTGTGGTTTTGATTTGCACTTCTCTGATTAACAGTGTTGAGCTTCTTTTCATGTTCCTGCTGGCCATCTTTATGCCTTGGAAAAATGTCTGCTCAGGTCTTCCGCCCAGTTTTTAGTTGGGTTTTTTTGTCTGTTTGCTTTATGAGCTGTTTATATATATTTAGATAGCTATCCCTTATTGGTTATATCAGTCGCAAATATCTTCTCCCATTTAGTAGTTAACCTTTTTGTTTTATGGTTTCCCTTGCTGTGCAATAGCTTTTAAATTTAATCAGGTCCCATTTGTCTCATGTTGCTTCTACTTCCTTTACTTTAGGAAACAGACAAAAAATTACTGCTACAATTTATGTCAAAGAGTGTTTGTCCTATGTTTTCCCCCAGGAGATTTATGGTTTCTGGTCTTAAATTTAGGTGTTGAATACATTTGAGTTTTTTTTTGTGTGTGGTGTTAGAGAATGTTCTAATTTCATTCTTTTACATATAACTATTCAGTTTTCCTACCACCATGTATTGAAGAAACTGTCTTTCTCCATTATATATTCTTGCTTTGACCATAGATGTGTGAGTTTATTTCTGGGCTGTCTATTCTGTTTTATTGATCTATTTGTCTATTTTTGTTCCCTTATTATAGTATTTTTATTACTGTAGCTTCATATTATATGCTGAAGTCAGGGAGTGTGATTCCTCCAGCTCTGGCTTTCTTTCTCATGATTGGGGCCTTTTATGTTTCCATACAGATTTTAAAATTATTTGTTCTATTACTGTGAAAAATGCCCTTGGTATTTTGATAGGGATTGCATTCAATCTGTAGATTGCCTTAGGTAGATAAGTTATTATAACAATATTAATCCTTCCAATCCATGAACACAGTATACCTTTCCATCTGCTTGTGTTGTCTTTAATTTCTTTCATCATTGTCTTGTTGATCAGTCTCTCAGCCATGTCCGACTCTTTGCGATCCCATGGACTGTAGCACACCAGGCTTTCCCGTCCTTCACTATCTCCTGGAGTTTGCTCAGACCCATGTCCATTGAGTCAATGATGCTATCCAACCATCTTATCCTCTGTCACCCTTTTCTCCTTCTGCCTTCGGTCTTTCCCCCAAATCAGGGTCTTTTCCAATAAGTCGGTTCTTCACATCAGGTGTCCAAAGTATTGGAGCTTCAGCATTAGCCCTTGCAATGAATATAGAGCTGATTTCCTTTAGGATTGATTGGTTTGATCTCCTTGTTGTCCAAGAGACTCTCAAGACTGTTCTCTAGCCCCACAGCTCGAAAGCATCAATTCTTCGGTGCTCAGCTTTGTTTATGGTTGGTTCAACTCTCACATCTGGTACATGACTGCTGGAAAAACCATACCTTTGACTATTCTGACCTTTGTTGGCAAAGCGATGTTTCTGCTTTTTAATATGCTGTCTGGGTTTGTCATAGCTTTTCTTCCAAGGAGCAAGCATCTTTTAATTTCATGGCTGCAGTCACTGTCCACAGTGATTTTGGAGCCCAAGAAAATAAAGTCTGTCCACTTTTTCCCCATCTATTTGCTGTGAAGTGATGGGATCAGATGCCATGATCTTAGTTTTTTTTTATTTTATTTTTTTTATTAGTTGGAGGCTAATTACTTCACAACATTTCAGTGGGTTTTGTCATACATTGATATGAATCAGCCATAGATTTACACGTATTCCCCATCCCGATCCCCCCTCCCACCTCCCTCTCCACCCGATTCCTCTGGGTCTTCCCAGTGCACCAGGCCAGAGCACTTGTCTCATGCATCCCACCTGGGCTGGTGATCTGTTTCACCATAGATAGTATACATGCTGTTCTTTTGAAATATCCCACCCTCACATTCTCCCACAGAGTTCAAAAGTCTGTTCTGTATTTCTGTGTCTCTTTTTCTGTTTTGCATATAGGGTTATCGTTACCATCTTTCTAAATTCCATATATATGTGTTAGTATGCTGTAATGTTCTTTATCTTTCTGGCTTACTTCACTCTGTATAAGGGGCTCCAGTTTCATCCATCTCATTAGAACTGATTCAAATGAATTCTTTTTGACGGCTGAGTAATATTCCATGGTGTATATGTACCACAGCTTCCTTATCCATTCATCTGCTGATGGGCATCTAGGTTGCTTCCATGTCCTGGCTATTATAAACAGTGCTGCAATGAACATTGGGGTGCACGTGTCTCTTTCAGATCTGGTTTCCTCAGTGTGTATGCCCAGAAGTGGGATTGCTGGGTCATATGGCAGTTCTATTTCCAGTTTTTTAAGAAATCTCCACACTGTTTTCCATAGCGGCTGTACTAGTTTGCATTCCCACCAACAGTGTAAGAGGGTTCCCTTTTCTCCATACCTTCTCCAGCATTTATTGCTTGTAGACTTTTGGATAGTAGCCATCCTGACTGGCGTGTAATGGTACCTCATTGTGGTTTTGATTTGCATTTCTCTAATAATGAGTGATGTTGAGCATCTTTTCATGTGTTTGTTAGCCATCTGTATGTCTTCTTTGGAGAAATGTCTGTTTAGTTCTTTGGCCCATTTATTTTTCTGGAATTGAGCTGCAGGAGTTGCTTGTATATTTCTGAGATTAATCCTTTGTCTGTTTCTTCATTTGCTATTATTTTCTCCCAATCTGAGGGCTGTCTTTTCACCTTACTTATAGTTTCCTTTGTAGTGCAAAAGCTTTTAAGTTTCATTAGGTCCCATTTGTTTAGTTTTGCTTTTATTTCCAATATTCTGGGAGGTGGGTCATAGAGGATCTTGCTGTGATTTATGTCGGAGAGTGTTTTGCCTATGTTCTCCTCTAGGAGTTTTATAGTTTCTGGTCTTACATTTAGATCTTTAATCCTTTTTGAGTTTATTTTTGTGTATGGTGTTAGAAAGTGTTCTAGTTTCATTCTTTTACAAGTGGTTGACCAGCTTTCCCAGCACCACTTGTTAAAGAGGTTGTCTTTTTTGCATTGTAGATCCTTGCCTCCCTTGTCAAAGATAAGGTGTCCATAAGTTCGTGGATTTATCTCTGGGCTTTCTATTCTGTTCCATTGATATGATCTTAGTTTTTTGAATGTTGCTTTCAGCCACCTTGTTCGCTGTCCTCTTTCACCTTCATCGAAGCTCTTTAGTTCCTCTTTATCTGTCTGCCGTTAGGGTGGTGTCAACTGCATATCTGAGATACGTGATTCCAGCTTGAGATTCATCCAGCTGCACATTTCACATGATGTACTCTGAATAGAAGTTAAATAAGCAGGGTGATAATATACAACCTTGACATACTCCTTTCCCAATATTGAACCATTTGGTTGTTCCATGTCCAGTATCTAACTGTTGCTTCTTGACCTGCATACAGGTTTCTCAGGAGGCACGTAAGAGGGTCTGGTATTCCCATCTGTTTAAGAATTTCCCACAGTTTGTTGTGGTTCACAATAGTAAGATAGTTCACAGTAGTCAGATAGTCAGAGGCTTTAGCATAGTCAATGGACAGAAGTAGATGTTCTGGAATTCCCTTGCTTTTTCTATTGAGAGGGTAACAGACAGGAAGGCCAGGCGTCTCCAAATGGAGAAAATAGGCTGCAAGTCTCAGACATTTTTTCTCTCTCCCTTAAGCGGCAGGAGGAAACAAACTCTATGGAAATTTTTTTTTTCTTCCTTAAACTATGCTAATGAAACTATATATTTGCTTTGAAATTTGCCCTTCTTCAAAATGGTTCCACTTAAGACTAACTTTTCTTTTCTCAAGCCTTGGGCTGATAATAGCTCAACAGACCAGTATTTTATGGCTGGGGGATGACACACCTTGCGCCATCCTATCTCAAAAATGCATATTGTGGGAGAGGGGCCTGGTGAAACTCCGTCAGCCTGGAAGTGTCTCTCTCCGCTGATTGACAGCTTTCTAACAGACATAAAACAGCTTGCTGACACTGGCAGGGGGGCAGTCTCCATCCCTCTCCTGATGTCTATGTCAGAAGCTTCTTCTGTCCCTTTTCACACTGTAATGAAACTCTGCTACACAAGAGCTCTTGAGTGGTCAAGCCTGGTCCCTGATCCCGAAGTCAAATCATCATCTTCGGAGATCACGAATCTGACACCATTCACCGTAAGCTATTGTCTCGAGGGCTCGTCCAGGATCCTCAGGACAAGGTAAGAACACTTAGAGCTGTAGCCTCTCTGCTCTGTCAGCACACACGTTTTCCGTTTTACTGACTCCTCACTGTGCTGTGTGAATGAATGACACGCCCTGCGTGAAACACGTTCTGAGCTCTGCTCTGGCTTTGCAGTGCCTTGTAACCACTGAAGGCAGCCCCCGAAAGGGGAACCTTATCGGGGGTTTTTACCGACCTGCCAATGCCAAGGGACACCCAACCTCCCTGCGAGGGGAGCGGCCAGAGATGGGCAAAGCGTGTGGACTGAACTTTCCCTTCTCGGTCACCTTTTCCTGGTCTCTGACCACTTCGTAATTGCGTGGGAAGTTAGAACTACTAATCTAATCTGTCGGACCACAGACTTTGAAGAGACTTCTGATCTATGCTGTTACTTAGGTCCCAAACTTGGATTGGTAGGAGTCGGAAGCTCAGAAGCTAGATGGAGCTCTAGCTCCAAGAGCATCTCTCAGGTTCAAGGTTACTCAGAAAGGACAGCAGGCTTCTTCCTTTGGTAACAGCTCTCAGTGGACCAGAGGAGGCTCTCGGTGGCTTTTGTCCCAACTCCTTAGATATTCTTTCTGTGGAATCTGTGAGAATACTGGTGTGGTGATGCTCAGAAGGAACAGTTTGGTTTTATAATTATACCGATCTTATTGTGGTCAGGAATATACTTGAACTCGTGCACAACACAGGCACTCAGGTGAGGAATGTTTCCCCCAGCGGTCTTAGCTCGGGAGGCATTCTGGAGGGTTACTCTGATCGCACGCCGGGTGGCATCAGAGGCAAAGGTTTTAATGGTGAGGAGCTGGACATCAGTCTGGGATGCCATCAGGTCTAGGTCTGCCTCTGGTGCATCTCCACCCCACCTCGGTGGTAAACCGGGAGGGACAAATACGGTGCCTGCATTGGTAAGGGACAGACTAAGTCCGACCAGGGAAGGAAAGCTTCATGGAAAGTCTGTCTACACCCCCATCTAGAGCAGTGG
Source organism: Cervus elaphus (assembly GCF_910594005.1). Lineage (NCBI taxonomy): Eukaryota > Metazoa > Chordata > Mammalia > Artiodactyla > Cervidae > Cervus > Cervus elaphus. Next base: position 9,297,203 of record NC_057831.1, on the reverse strand, counting down.
GGGACGCCTCCGGCATAAAGAGGGCGCTGGTTGCTTTTTTCTCTCTTACAGATGGGAGCTAACAATTCAGCCTCACTCCTGTGAACGGTATCCTGAAAAACTGGGATAGATTTCATTCCCAGGGCTTAAAGAAGACACGCCTGGTCTTCCCATGTGATACTGCATGGCCGCGGTACCCACTGGAGGATGGTGAACGGGTCTCTTAACTATAATACTGTTTTACAGTTAGACCAGTTCTGTAGAAATCAAGGGAAATGGGTAGAAGTAGCATAAGTGTTGCCCATTTTCTCTGTGTGATACTTGCTGGACTTATGTCCAAAGGGTGTAGATTTGGGTGTGAAACCTTCAGCTCCCTCCTGTCCTCCTGCTTTGCCCCCATACTCAGGGCTCCAAACTGGGCAAACTGGAAGCCAGGGGCTCCCCAGGAAGGGTTGCCTTGGTCTCGGTGACAACCCAAGCTGTGATTCAAACGGCCCGAGTAGACTTCCAAACACCCCCGTCTCAGCATGACCACAGACTATGGTTTCAGTAGAAACTCAGGCCATCGAAGTAAGAGAAGCTCAGACAGCACAGACTAAGGGTGAAATGCAGGATGAGATGGAGGACAGGAGACAAAGAGAAAAAAGAAAGCAGGTCTGTCCAATCTCTCCCTGGGATCATACACGCCAAGCAGCCAGAGAGGCTGAGGAACAGCCATACAAGCTGTTGTCTCTTCATGAAGCACCCATGAGGAGAAATAATCAGTCTATGAGAGTTAATAAGCCATTTTCTTACCAAGAAATACAAAGAATCAAGGAGGATCTGGGAGACTAGTTAGAGGACCCGGAAAAATACATTAGAGCCTTTAAGGGTGTTACTCTGCTTTATGACTCTGCTTGGAAGGACATGATGTATGTCCTGGGACAAACGCTAATCCCCAACTCAAAAACTCGAGTTTTGGGGAAAGCGGTTGTCTATGGAGATGAATGGCTTTGTAATGAATCAGTAGAGAAGAGGGAGGACGAGATAGCCGTCCTCCCCACTGGAAATCAGGTGGTCCTGGCTATAGAACCAGCCTGGGACTATAATACGGTAAAGGAAGATGGGATCAGAGTCATTTTGTAGGTGTATTCTTGAAGGACTCAGGCAAGCACATGCTAAGACTTTAAACTATGCCAAATTGGCAAACAGGAACAGGAAGAGAAAGAAGCTCCTGGTAAATTCCTAGATTGAGGGAATCCCTGTGCAGATTCACTGAGATTGATCCCAAAAGTGAAGAGGAAAAAGTGATCTTAAAGGATTTCTCACTCAGTTGGCTCCAGATATCTGCCATAAGCTATTAAAACAGGCACATGGACCAAATCAGTCTTTGGATAATCTGTTGCAATTGGCTCAGTGTTTTATGGCAGGGAATATGAGGAAAAGAAAGAAAGGCAGCGAAAGAAGTAAAGGCTGTCAAAACCATTCTTAAACAGCCTGAGAAAAATGCCCAGAGGGACCCGGGTGAAAACGGATGGGCTTGCTCTTACTGTAGAAAGGAGGTGCACTCTCTGTACCCCTTCTGATGTCAGTGTCAGAAGCTTTCTCAGCCCCTTTTCACTTTAATAAAACTCTGCTATACAAAAGCTCTTGAGTGATCAAGCCTGGTCCCGAAGTTAAATCTTCTTCAGAGATCACGAATCCAACACTGTTCACCGTAAGATCCAGCAGATGCTGGATCATAACCAACTTCATCTCTGGTTCTTCTGCCTTTTCTATATCCAGCTTGAACTTCTGGAAGTTCCCGGTTCATGTACTGTTGAAGCCTTATTGTTTGTTGTTCAGTCACTCAGTCATGTCTGACTCTGCGACCCCATGGACTGCAGCACACCAGGCCTCCCTGTCCATCACTATCTCCCAGAGTTTGCTCAAACTCATGTCCATTGAGTCAGTGATGCCATCCAACCATCTCATCCTCTGTTGTCCCCTTCTCCTGCATTCGATCTTTCTTTCCCAGCATCGGGGTCTTTTCTAATAAGTTGGCTCTTCACATCAGATGGTGGCCCAAGTATTGGAGCTTCAGCATCTGTCCTTCCAATGAGTATTCAGGATTGATTTCCTTTAGAATTGACTGGTTTGATCTCTTTGTAGTCCAAGGGACTCTCAGGAGTCTTCTCCAACACCACAGTTCAAAAGCATCAATTCTTTGGTGCCCAGCCTTCTTTATGGTCCAACTCTCACATCCATACATGACTACTGGAAAAAACACAGCTTTGACTATACGGACCTTTGTTGGAAGATAGTAATGTTTCTGCTTTTTAATATACTGTCTAGGTTGGTCATATCATTTCTTCCAGGGAGCAAGTGTCTTAATTTCATGACTGCAGTCACCATCTGCAGTGATTTTGGAGCCCAAGAAAATAAAGTCTGTCACTGTTTCCATTCTTTCCCCATCTGTTTGCCATGAAGTGATCAGACCAGATGCCATCATGTTCATTTCTTGAATGTTGAGTTTTAAGCCACCTTTTTGACTCTGGTCCACTCGGAGGACACACACAAAACCTTGTGCACACCAGGACGTAGAGAAAGGAGCAGTGACCCCCACAAGAGACTGAGCTAGACCTGCCTTTGAGTGTTTGAGTGTCTCCTGCGGAGGCACAGGTCAGCAGTGGCCTGCCAGGGGGACGGGGGCTCTGACTGCAGCAGGCCTGGGAGGCGCAGAGTGTGGCAGAAGTCCTCTTGGAGGAGGTCTCCGTTAGCCCCACTATAGAGCCATCGAGCAGACGACCCACAAATTGGAAAGCAGTTATACCGAAGAAGTTCTTGCACTGTTGCAAAAGTTCTAGGGCCCATAACAGATTTCCCAGCCTGGAGATCCAGCAAAGGGACTGAGAATTCCCAGGGAACTTGACTTTGAAGGCCAGTGGGATTTTATTACAGAACATCCACAGGACTGAGGAAACAGACTCTTGGAGGGCACAGATAAAACTTTGTGTGCCCCAGGACCCAGGAGAAAGGAGCAGTGACCCCAGGAGAGACTGAGCCAGACTTGCCTGTGAGTTTCCAGAAATCTCTGGTGGAGGTGTGGGTCGACAGTGGCCTGCTGCGGGGTCAGGAGCACTGGATACAACAGCGCTGTCATAAGTCCTTTTGAAGGAGGTCACCATCACTGCCATTACCCCTACCATAGTTTGGCCTCTGGACAAACTACAGGGAGGGAACATCAGCTGAAAATTGGGTTACAGATTTACTGAGCATGGCCCTGCCCAGCAGAGCAAGACCCAGTTTTCCCCACAGCCAGTCCCTTCCACCAGGAAGCCTTCACAGTCCTCTTATCCTTCCCCATCAGAGAGCAGATAGAATGAAAAACACAACCACAGAAAACTAACCAAGTTGATCACATGGGCCACAGCTTTATCTAACTCAACTGAAACAATGAGCCATGCTGTGTAGGGCCACCCAAGATGGATAGGTAATTGTGGAGAGTTCTGACAAAACGTGATCCACTGGAGAAGGGAATGGCAAACTACTCCAGTATTCTTGCCTTGAGAACCCCATGAACAGTATGAAAAGGCAAGAAGATATGACACTGAAAGATGAACTCCCCAGTTGAGGAGGTCGAAGCCTAGCTTGAAGAATTTTGAACATTACTCTGCTAGCGTGTGAGATGAGTGCAATTGGGCGGTAGTTTGAACATTCTTAGTCATTGCTCTTCAGGATTGGAATGAAAACTGACCTTTTCCAGTCCTGTGACCACTGCTGAGTTTTCCAAATTTGCTGGAATATTGAGTGCAGCACTTTCACAGCCTCATCTTTTAGGATTTGAAATAGCTTGACTGGAATTCCATCACCTCCACTAGCTTTGTTCATAGTAATGCTTCCTAAGGCCCACTTGATTTCACACTCCAGAAGTTCTGGCTCTAGGTGAGTGATCACACCATCGTGGTTATCTCAGTCATTAAGACCTTTCTCCTACAGTTCTTCTGTGTATTCTTGCCACCTCTTCTTAATATATTCTACTTCTGTTAGGTCCACACTGTTTCTGTCCTTTACTGGGCCCATCTTTGCATGAAATGTTCCCTTGGTATCTCTAATTTTCTTGAGATCTCTAGTCTTTTCCATTCTATTGTTTTTCTCTTATTTCTTTGCATTGATCGCTGAGGAAGGCTTTCTTACCTCTCCTTGCTATTCTTTGGAACTCTGCATTCGGATGGGTTTATCTTTCCTTTTTTCCTTTGCCTTTTGCTTCTCTTCTTTTCTTAGCTATTTGTAAGGCCTCCTCAAACAACCATTTTGCCTTGTTGCATTTCTTTTTCTTGGGGATGGTTTTAACCACTGCCTCCCTATATAGTGTTAGGAACTTCCGTCCACAGTTCTTTACACTGTATCAGATCTGATCCCTTAAATGTCTTTTTTACTTCCATTGTATACTGGATTTGATTTGGGTCATACCTGAATGGCTGAGTGGTTTTCCCTAATTTCTTTAGTTTAAGTCTGAATTTTGCAATAAGGAGTTCATGATCTGAACCACAGTCAGCTCCTGGTCTTGTTTTTGCTGATTGTATAGAGCTTTTCCATCTTTGGCTGCAAAGACTATAATTAGTCTGATTTCAGTCTTGACCATCTGGTGATGTCCATGTGTAGAGTCATCTCTTGTGTTGTTGGAAGATGGTGTTTGCTATGACCAGTACATTCTCTTGGCAAAACTGTTTGCCTTTGCCCTGCTCATTTTGTACTCGAAGGCCAAACTTGCCTTTTTCTGCAGGTTGTCTCTTGACTTCCTGCTTTTGCCTCCCAGTGTCTTATAGCTGTCTTAGTTTTTCAAGCACAGGTTTGTTTTTTTTTTTTATTTCCTTAGGTAGTTTATTCCCAGGAATTTTATTCTTTTTGATTATAAGTGGGATTTTCTTAATTTCTTTTTGTTAGTTTGTTTCAGTATGTAGAAACGCAACAAATTTCTCTATGTTAATTTTGTACCCTTTACTGAATTAATTGATAAGCTCTAGTAGTTTTTTGGTGGCATCTTTAGGATTTTCTTTATATAGTATGATACCTGCAAGTAGTGTTAATATATTTTTTTTAACTGCTGCTTTTCCAATTTAGATTTCTTTTATTTCCTGTTTGATTGCTGTAGCTATGACTTCCAACACTGTTGAATGAAAGTGGTGAGAGTGGGCATCATTGTCTTGTTTCTGATCTTAGAGGAAATGCTTTCAGTTTTCATAGTTGAGTATGATGTTAGCTGTGGGTTATCATGTATGACCTAGCTGTGGGTTGCCATGTATGACCTTTATTATGTTGAGGTATGTTCCCTTTGCCCACTTCCTGAAGATTTTTTATAAGTAGATGCTGAATTTTATCAAAAGATTTTTATTTATCTTTTGAGATAATCATGTGTTCTTTATCAGTTTGTTCCTGTGGTGTATCATATTAATTCTGTGGATATTGAAAACTCTTTGTATCCTTGGGTTAAATCCCACTTGATTGTGGTATATGGCCCTTTTGTTTTGTGTGGCTTGCTAGTGGTTGGTCAGCTCTCAGAGCTGCAGTTTTCTTTTGGCTGGTGTCTGCTCCTTGGTGGGTGGAGGGGGTTGGGGGCTGGGTCCTAGGGTCTTTGGCTTGAAAGCCCTGGGGGTTACAGGTCTATTGCCTGCCCCCCGATATCTACAAATTTTAAAGCATACCTTGTTAGGCTTGTTGTTGTTATTCAGTTGCTAAGTCATGACCAAATCCTGCGACCCCATGGACTGCAGCACGCCAGGCTTCCCTGTCCTTCAGTGTCTCCCAGTTTGCTCAAACGCATGACCATAGAGTCAATAATGGTATCTGACCATCTCATCCTCTGCTGCCCCCTTCTCCTCCTGCCCTCCATCTTTCCCAGCATCAGGGTCTCTTCCAGTGAGTTGACTCTCTGCATCAGGTGGCCAAAGTATTGAAGCTTCAGCTTCAGCATCCATCCTTCCAGTGAATATTCAGGGTTGATTTCCTTTAGGATAGATTGATTTGATCTCTTTGCAGTCCAAGGGACTGTCTAGAGACTTCTCCAACACCACAGTTCGAAAGCATCAGTTCTTCGGTGCTCAGCCTTCTTTCTGGTCTGGCTCTCACATCCATACATGACTACTGGAAAAGCCATAGCTTTGACTCATACGAACCTTTCTTGCCAAAATGATGTCTCTGTTTTTTAATACACTTAGTTTTGTCATAGCTTTCTTTCCAAGGGACAAGTGTCTTTTAATTTCATGGCTGCAGTCAGACTATCTACAGTTAATTTTTGAGCCCAAGAAAAAAAAGTCTGTTACTGTTTCCATTTTTTTCCCCATCTATCTGCTATGAAGTGATGGGACTGTATGCCATGATCTTAGTGTTTTGAAAGTTCAGTTTTAAGCCAGATTTTTCACTCTCCTCTTTCACCTTCATCAAAAGGATCTTTAGTTTCTCTTTGCTTTCTGCCATTAGGCAGAAATGCTTATCTGCATATCTCAGCTTGTTGATACTTCTCTCAGCAGGCTTGATTCCAGCTTGTGATTCATCCAGCCTGGCATTTCACATGATGTACAAACTCCAGGAAATGGTGAAGGACAGGGAGGCCAAGTGTGCTGCAGTCCATGGGGTCGCAAAGAGTCAGACGTGACTGGGCGACTGAACAACAGCTCTGCATAGAAGTTAAATAAACAGGGTGATGCCGGGAGCCGGCACACAAGATCCCACCCATGACAAGGTCATGAGGAGAAAACCTGACAGGCAAGGCGGATCAGGTTTTCAGGGATTCCGAAAAGCTGCCCCCAGCACTCACCTTAAAGATGATATCTCTTTCTGATGCTTGCTTCAATAGACTACTCCCTAATATCTGTGACACAGGCAGAAGGCCTTCCCCGATCTCTTCCCAAATAAGAATCAATTTAGAACTTTAATCAATAAGTTTCCCAGGTGGTGGTATTTTATGAGATTATCTAGGGTGAAAGGAATGTTTTAATTTAAACTCCTTTGCTGGTAGTTTGTTTGCCAAATGCATTTATGCTCTTGGTACTAATATGCATGATTGCTTATAATACCCTAATCATAAAATAGCATAAAGAACTTGATTATATAAGAGCCCTAATAGACATAGAGTCTTTTTGGGGGGTGAAGGAGTCCTATTGGAAAACATAAGAAAAATTATTCTAAAGGTGGTTATTGGGTTAACATTTGCTTGCTGTGTTTTTGCTCTTAATGTGCTAAGGTTGTGTTATAGAAACCATTGTTAATATAGTTATAGATCTAGAAAAATAAGAGCTTAGCCCTACTGTGGTAACAATGAAATGGTTGTTAATTGTCAGCCAGGAGTGCTAGGCAGAAGCTGCCTCACTGAAGCCACAGAGTCTTTGTGGGGTAAACTTCTTAGATAAACGCAACTGACAACTTCTGCAGAAGGATTAATTTTTGTGTTAACAAGGTTATACTTCTACTCTGTACTGTTGCCCTATGAGACTGCTACCTTTCAGTTAAGGTCACCACAGAAACAGAAAATAGGTTTACATTCCCCTGACTTGCATAAAATGTTAATAGGCCCCAAGGCCAGATAATGTACAAGACCTTCATAAGCAAAGAATATGCAGAAAACACCCTGGTTTTGTGACGGACAAGCTGATGTAATGTTAAACTATCTTCCCCTTAAAGATGTACTAACTTAGGGTATAAAAGCCATGGTAAAAAATAAAGCATTGCCAAACCCTGCCAGTCCCTGCTGCACCCCCCGTCTGGTCTCTCTCTCTCTCTCTCCCTCTCTCCCTCGCAGACTTGGCCCTATCAAGGCTGGTCTCACATCTCTCTCTCTCGCCGATGCCGTTCATCCCGAGGGTACCCCCTGGATCCTGCCGAGGCTGGACCCCGGCAGGGTGACAGTATACAGCCTTGACATACTCTTTGCCCAATTTTGAACCAGTGTGTTGTTCCCTGTCCAGTTCTAACTTTTGCTTCTTGACCTTCATACAGGTTTCTCAGGAGATAAGTAAGGTGGTCTGGTATTCCCATCTCTTTTAAAGAATTTTCTACAGTTCATTGTGATCCACAGAGTCAAAGGCTTTAGTGTAATGAATGAAGCAGAAATAGATGTTTTTCTGGAACTCCCTTGCTTTCTCCGTGATCCAACAAATGTTGGCATCTTGATCTCTGGTTCCCCTGCTTCTTTGAAACCCAGCTTGTATTATATACATCTGGGAGTTCTTGGCTCACATGCTGCTGAGGGATTTTGAGCATAACTTCACTAGCATGTGAAGTAAGTACAACTCTGTGGTAATTTTATCATTCTTTGGCATTGCCTTTCTTTGGGATTAGAATGAAAACTGACCTTTTCTAGTCCTGTGGCCACTGCTGAGTTTTCCAAATTTGCTGACATATTGAGTGCAGCACTTTAACAACATCATCTCCTAGGATTTTAAATAGCTCAGCTGGAATTCCATCACCTCCACTAGCTTTGTTCATACTAATGATTTCTAAGGCCCACTTGACTTCATACTCCTGGATGTCTGGCTCTAAGGAGTGACATGTAATCACAGATGAAATCCTTAGCCATTTCAAGCCTGTTTCTTCATCTGTGAATGGGGCTAATAAGATGATTATGGTTACTGTGAGGAATGAATGTGGAGATGTTCACAGAGCAGCCAGTGCAGTTCTTGGGACCTTGTATGTATTCAGTGTACTTTCAGTTCAGTTCAGTCCAGTCGCTCAGTCGTGTCCAACTCTTTGCGACCCCATGAATCGCAGCACGCCAGGCCTCCCTGTCCATCACCAGCTCCTGGAGTTTACTCAAACTCATGCCCATTGAGTCAGTGATGCCATCCTGTCATCTCATCCTCTGTCGTCCCTTCCTCCTCCTGCCTCCAATCCCTCCCAGCATCAGGGTCTTTTCCAATGAGTCAACTCTTCGCATGAGGTGGCCAAAGCATTGGAGTTTCAGCTTCAGCATCAGTCCTTCCAATGACCACTCAGGACTGATCTCCTTTAGGATGGACTGGTTGGATCTCCCTGCAATCCAAGGGACTCTCAAGAGTCTTCTCCAACACCACAATTCAAAAGCATCAATTTTTCGGCGCTCAGCTTTCTTCACAGTCCAACTCTCACATCCATACATGACCACTGGAAAAACCATAGCCTTGACCAGATGGACCTTTGTTGGCAAAGTAATGTCTCTGCTTTTTAATATGCTATGTAGGTTGGTCATACTTTCCTTCCAAGGAGTAAGCGTCTTTTAATTTAGCTCTTATTAATTACTCACGTCACTGACATCAGAGTTGAAGAGGAGAGAGAAGGATACCTGTGTCACACCACTCAAAGCTACTCTCCTAGGTTTATGTATATTAATTAATAATGGTCCTGTTTTATTTATTTTGCTCACCAAGACACACTGGAGAACTTTTAAATTGCTTTTCTTGAGTACACTGTCTGACATGGCTTTATTTATTTACCTAATTCTTCCCAACTCACCCCCAAAACTTAGTTTTTTAGTGATCCATCCATCCAACTTTTTCCAAGACACTTTAACTACCACTCTCATTTCTTTTAAAACCTCAAAATACCTAAATAATGAATTCTACCTGGTAGGTAAGAGCATATGAAGTAATTTATTGATACTGGTTAAGATCCATTATATACAGGTAGAAACCATCAAAATTGTACAGGGAACCATGAAGAATATTGATAAAGACAGTTTTACAGACAAAACAACTGGAAAATAGTCTTAACATACACAACATGTAATTATGAAAAAAACGTAGAACACAAATTGTTCCACAAAATAGATTCCAAGGTTATTTAAAAGTCTGCTATGCAAACCTTAAGTTGAAAAATGTTCAATGGGGTTATACTGTTTTTAAAAAATTAAGAATAATGTAAAAATTAAGTTTTTTTTTATCCCTTACTGTAAATGGGAGAGGAACTGAGACAACTTTTTACCCCAAATCTATACATTTTGAAAAATAATTTATATGTCCAGCACAAAGAAAGAAAATTGAGAATGTTTACAGTTTTGTAAACTATGCCTTTCATGAAATGCAAACTGCATAATTTTTTTAAAATTGTGCAATCAGAAATAGACTGTTCCCTTTAAGGTACAATTGTACCTCAGTTGGCTTTATACCTGAGCACCAAAGCTGAAGTTCTAAAATGCCGTCTTGGAAAGCTATTCTGAAAATGAGCAAGAAATCAAAACTAGACTGTTACTATCCGGAGAATTAGGCACCAAGAAGGAGAGTGTCTCCTTAGAAATGCAGTATTAACAATAGAGCAGTTTCCGTTAATTAAGCAGCTGACAGATCTCTTTGTGAACACAACAAAGGAAATCCACGTAGGATGATCCTCCATAAAGTCCTTTGTCTTCTACCAGGAACTGTCGGAAAACCATTTCTGGCTGTTCTCGCTGCTTTACTATCGTCAGCTAAAGAAGAAAACAACAAGGCAGCCGGTTATAAACATTTTCCAAATGTGGCTCAATTTTGTATGCTTTGGTTCCACCAGAATTACATGTCTGTCTATGAGGCCTTGGAGGAGGATAGGAAAGTGCCTGTTACCCAGAGTGGAGAGAGGCGTTGAGCACAAAGCCACAAAAATCAAGACATGTGAGTGGCAACAATGAAACACAAGCAGAATGCCATGGAAATGGCTTCACAATGGCAGTGACTCGCTGAACTTTAGAGGACAGGGTAGGATTTCCTTAAGGATGTGGGAGTATGGTGTTAGGGAGCAATCTACTGGGGTACCGCGTGCCAAATACACAGTCCTGGATGGCAGGTAAATTAGCACACACTTCTAGAAGTCAGTGGGAGGTAACGAGTTTGGGTTTTTGTAGGAAATGTGATTCAGTGAAGGTGATGAAGGTGCATAGTGTTCATTAAGGGGATGAGGGAAACGAGACAGGAAGCAGCTAGAAGCATCTAATGTGGGAGACAGTCAAGACCTGAATAAGGCAGTGTAGCTGCAAAGGAGACAGATGAAAAAGATAATGTTCTTAAACTGAAATTAATCTTAAAATATTCAAAATAATTTTACACCGATTACATGTGGAAATGGTAATATTTTGGATAAGTTAATAAAACCTTATCAAAATTGTCATTTATCATTTTAATTGTGGCTGCTACAAAGCATAGGATTAATGTGCAGCTTGCATTATCGGACAGTGCTGCTCTAGAGGGAGAGACCTGTGGGGAGGAAGCCCAGAAAAAGGTAGTTTGTCATGAATACTCTCAGCTCTTCTGTTGACCCACTTACTCACTTCTACTTCAAGAAGTTAAAGCAGACAATCAGAATGGTCAGAATTTGATATCTATTGAGCTGTGTGTGTGGTTAATGGAGACAGATGTGCAAAACATTGTCTCCATCTACCACCTGTATAATTAAGAAGAACCAGGGCATCTTCTCTCACTTCCTTCTGCCTGGTGAAACCACCCAAAGTGCCTGCTGCTACCAGCTTCACACCAGCGAGGAAGGCACGTTCCATATCGTCTGGGTGCAGCTACCGTTTTGAGCCGGCTAGTCCCATGTGGATACGGACACACGTGACGTCTTGGCTGGTCCGTGCCAGGCCCTGGGAGCTGACACTGGAACAGCGGTGTGCAGTCATATCCCATCTGACGGGGGGAAAGAAACTAGCCCCTCTCGTGGGAACATGGCCATGGAGTTTAAAGCGTGCATCCTGGTGAGTCTGAAACCAAAGTAGTTTTCTCGAAAAGAGAAATTTACACAAGTAAATTGTCTTCTCCACCTTTTCCCAGGTGCCGCTAAGACTCTACCATTGTCTGTTATGGGAACACCAATGTGGGTTTGGCCTCAGACAGCTCAGGCTGAGACTGGGCAGAATAAAAACACCATGGAGGGAAGGATTTGAGGCCCTAATTTCCTTAGAATTTAATTGTTCTATGGAAATTAATGGAAGTTCATATTGCTCATCTGGGGGGTACTGCCATTCATGTATTTATTTTTTGGTTTAAATGTAGTGGTCACTGTAAAACCTCCTCTGATGTGTGCATCTGGCCATAATCTGAAGTAGGAAATAGAAGAGGGAATGAATTTCAACCTTGGAAGGAACTCATCTTTAAGGTAAAGGAATTAATATCCTGCTCTTGCATTTGAGTCTCTACAAAGCTAGATCATCCAGGACGTGGTGGAAAGTCTCTGCATTTAGAGAAGTGGTGGATGTGGCGTCTTGATGCACTGGTAGTCTCATGGGTACACCATACACGTCAGAGGAGAAAGTATATTGGGAGGGACTGGGAATCTGTGTGTTATTCCCTCCGATTCCATAGGGAGGGACGCAGCTCTGGGGTGCAGGGGTGGGGAGGGGAGAGGACTGTAAACCGGTCACTGCTGGTCTGCACCCCAGGTTCCTGTGTGCCCTCTCTGTGGAAGGACTGGTCAACCCAACTGGTCTACATGGGATATTCTCTGGGCCATGTTACCGGTGCTTACAGAACTATTGTACTTCAAAATGCATTTTCATCTCTCACATTGCCTGTTTCACAGGGCACAGATAAATGACGGCAGTGATCAGCAGTATGCTGAAGGACGGGAGAGCGCCGGGGGTATAACTCAGGAGAACGCAGCTCGTCCTAAGGGGCAGATGAATGAAGAGAAGCCAAATGAAAAAGGTCAGTGAGAAAGAATCAGGAGAGTATGATGTCTTGAAAGCGGACAGAAGAGAAAAACTGAGGAAAGCAGTAGTACTCGGTCCTGCAAAGGGGTGGAGAATAAAATGTCTTTAGCAGTTTGGCAGTTCAGAGAACACTGGAGATGGGAAGAAGGAAATTACAAGCAGTTACTAACATTTCAGGAGGCATGGTGGTGTAATGCCTGCTATGCTTCTAGTGTTCAGTACAAACTTGGGGGATAAAAAGGGAAAGCAAGCAGCGTCTTGGAGAAGCAGCAGCTTCAAAGAAGGAAGATGTGAAAACAGCTTGTAAACTGGAAAGGAGCCAGTGGGGAGGGAGGATTCTAGGAAACACAAGAGGAAGAAGAGATACTTTGGAGCTTGGAGAACCATGAGCAGGGCAGGACTAGAATTTCAGTAAAGCATTTGGTTTAGGTAATCTGGGAATACACTGATAGAAATCTTTTTTTTTTTGTTCTCCCACAAATGTCAGACTGCCAACAGTGAGGTCTAAGAGGGCTGATTCTCTGAAAAACTAACTAGCATAATCGAGAAGGTAGCAATGCCTTCTGGTTTGATTTTGCTATCCTTGTCCCTTTTCTCCTCCTAGTCAGTCTGGACTCTTTCAAAGATACAAAGACTCTTTAAATGCGTTTTCATTTCCTTTGTGTGATCCATTTTCAAAGGCTGGAGAAAAAGATGTAAAACCAAGTGCACTGGACTGAACAGCCAGGACAGGCCTGTGTCTGTCGTGACCTAGCTGTGCGCCCTGACCTAGAGTGCACTCCTCCTCACGTCTGCTAAGCAGCAGGGGCAGCTGAGAGGCTGTGGGGGACCAGGCATCTCCTGGTTAGGCATTTCCTAACTTCTACTAAAGTTGACGTTTGCATGCATGCCTATCATGGTAAAGAACGTTGATATAAACTGACATAATATTTATGTTTCGGGGGAACAAGAGCCCCACAGTACCCTGGTTCTTGTAGAGGCCTGCCTGTAGCTGAGAGTTCTGCACCTCTGCAGGAAGTAGTATAGTAATAGACCACCGTCATCTGTACATTCCAGGCAACACTACTGTTGAGCTTGAAAAGGAAGACAGGGGTGAGTACTTGGCACTTAGCAACAAGGCATAATTTTCCTGACTTAACAGACATTTTAAATTCTTTTACTCACACTCAAAAAAAGCTTGGAAAGACTAAGATAACATGATTTTTCAGAGATAATAAATCAAAAGCTATAAAAGTCAAATGTAACAAATTATTTTATACTTCTATAATTTTAAGCATTGAAGGAAAAGTCATTTCAAAGACTTAATAATATCAATTGTTTCTAAGTTAATACTTAGTAAGATAACCCTTAGTTAATGCATGGTGATAGTTATTTTTGTATGTGTGTGGTTGACAGGTAGGTAGGTATACTCAGAGATTGTGAGTTTTCTTCAGAAGTCATGTTATAAAAATATAGGCCACGCGTTTTAAAGTCTGTAAGGAAATCAGAACACTTGAAGAAAGAAGAAAATCTCATTCTTACCTTCATTGAATATGGCCGCTTTTGTTGGATAATACCCATTATCATTCTGAGTGTTTGTGAGTATGGATTTCCCACCTCAGGCAATAATGTCTAAATTTAAGGAAAATAAAATTTAAGTTTCAGTACAACATTTAGCTAGAAGCAGAATGAGATTATTAGAATGTTAAAGTTAAAAAACATCCTTCCAAGCTGTTGGCTTAGTTCATTTACCTAAAAACAAAACATGTGAAATAAAAATGCGTTAAAAATGATTCAGCATAATTTGACACAAACAGTATATGATTTTTGCAAAGAATGTCAACTCACCATGGTTTTAATTCCTTTGCAAGATAGATATTTCAAGGCTGTGTTATGAGAGAAGGATGTAGTTCACTCCTTTAGTGGGTCAGCGGCAGGACCCTGAGGCATTACCCCACGTGGAAAATGCCATCCAAATACCACTGTGCCAACATTCAAACAAACCACCAAATGCTAACTTCTCAGAGGGAATGTAGCCTTTTAGATTTCCCTGAAATCAGGGTGATGGTATATAAGAGAGAGTACCCATTGCATGTGGCCCCTGGGGGCCATGAGAGGTCTGGACTTAGATTTCTCTCATTAAGACAGTAAATGTTAATGCGTACTTCTAAGCAAGGAGATACCAAGAGCTAAGACAACATCTGTGAGTTAGCCACTGGAAAAGTGAACTGGAACATTTTACCAAAAAGTCACACATCTCAGGAAAAGATCATAGCCAGTATTTTTCACAGGAGTTGTTAAAAAAAAATGGCAAGAAATTCATTATTTATATTCACATTCCACACCCTCTATGTATTCTCTTGACATTTAAGACTATTTTTTTTTTATTTTCATTAAAAAAAAACCATAAAGTAAGTATACTTTATGTATATGTCTCAAAGCGCCAACTGCCTCTAAAAAGAAAGCAATATTTGTTTTTTTGTCTTACTTTTTGAAGAAGGTTGAGAAGAAATATGATGACATAAGCACAAAACTAGCAATCTGTTGCTTTGTGGTGGACAGACTTTGGCTACTTCATACGTATGTTCAACAAACATGCATTAACAGTTATTTTATATGTGAAATTTAAATTTAATATGTGAAACTTATATTTCATATATGAAATAAGAAGAGGCTTCCTTAAATTTTATATAAACGTTCGTCACACTCATAGTTCTTTGACCGTTGAATTTTAATTTTTAAGAAATTGCCTTTCTAATCATTCTTAATTTCAACCACATGCAAACATATTACTATTTCTAAATCTTCATCTTAAAACTAACCTCTTAATGGATACCTTTAACTTCTTTAAAAATATATTTTATTTTTTTTTTAATATATTTTTACATTCATAATAGATATGCAGCTCTCTAAACTGATCACATATCTATTTAACCTGAAATTTTAATCTAAACTCCTCCTCCAGATGCTACGTGTCTTCCTTCATACCAGAAACTAAAGCCTTAAGCCATCTGCCAAAACGTGAGTGAGGACTCAGGGAACAAATTCTCTGCTGCATTCTGCATCTGAATTCATAAGGAATCCAGTCGAGCAGAAGAAGACAACCATCACAGCAATGGCGCTCACACGATGGTCTGCAAATGAGGTATGCAGTCAGTGTGATTCCCAAAGTATACTAGGAAAAGCAGCAATTATAGTTTAAGAGCATCATTTGTGTTCATTCCATATCAAATCTAAAATCTCTCCTGAAATAAATGAAACAGAAGGGCGCATAATTCGTTTTTGTGGGGTGGTCATATCTGTAGCTGAACGTGTATGACAGATTCTGCATCCTTGTGAATATGCAGTTCAGCACCAGGGATGAGCCCAGAGCCTGAGACCAAACTCACTTCCCACCTCTGCCACTTACTACTGAGAGAACCTGTCTCTACGCCTCACTGGAGCTGTCTAGAAAATGGAAATGGCAACCCACTCCAGTGTTCTTGCCTGGAGAATCCCAGGGACAGGTGAGCCTGGTGGGCTGCCATCTCTGGGGTCGCACAGAGTCGGACAGGACTGAAGCGACTTAGCAGCAGCAGTATCTGTCTCACCGATTTGTTACAAGAATTAAATGAAACAGTGTATTTAAAGTATTTGGAGCACAGTGATTAACAAATAGGAAATGGTCTGGTAGTGTTGGCAGTCTCTATTAAAATCATATAATTTGGCTGTTGGATAATACTTTATACAAACAACTTTATGCTAGCTAATTGTTATTCATTAAAACATGAAATTCTCTTATATATAACTACAGACCTTATTGTTTTCTCTGTAATACATGGTTGCACATGAACAAAAAGCATTTAAGAATTTATTACTGCAAAACAAAGAAAAAAATATACCTACCATATCTGTGTTGACATGTGCAAGAGATGGCACGTTAAAGATCCCTTGAATCAGTTCTGGTGGGCTACTTACTCCCAACCATAAGAACATGTTTAGACCGTTCGCCAAGAGGAATATCCCTTCTTCTGAAAGACGGGTCTCAGAGCAGCGAATAGCAGCAGGTAATGTTGTGCTCTTGACATCCAGGGTGTGCTGCGAGGCAGAGGCCAGAGTCAGAGGCCCTCCTGCTCCCCCTCCTCTCACCCCCTCCCCCTCCTCCCTCGCAGTTCACATTCAACGCGTCCTTGCCCTGCGCCAGGCATCCTAGTCATCAGACAGCTATCCCCGCCTTGTATAGCTATACAGCCATTTTTTGGAAGAAAGAAAACACAGCAGGTAAATCTAAGTGTCTAGAAACTTAGACGGTGCTAAGTGCTGTGAAGCAGGGCAGCGGGATAGAGCCCTCTGGTGGTACAGTTTTACACAGGGGAGGCCAGGAGGTTTGCTAAGAAGGTAACGTCTGAGCCGGGCCGTGCGCACTCCGGATGGGGGCCTCGGGGGCAGAGGGCCTGAGGCGCAGGGCTTTCTCGGCCGTTCAGGGCTCCGCGAGGAGCCCGGTGTGGCTGTAGCAGAGAGAGAGAGAGAAATAAGCTGAGTCAGCCAGAAAGCAGGGGGGCTTCTCCGGAAAGGGGAAATCCTCAAGTGTTCTGAGGGGCGGAGGGCCATGAACCGACAGTGACTTGAGCAGCGTTAATCTAACTTCCGTGCCAAAAAGGGACTGCAGGGCCACAGGAGCCAGCGAGCAGGCTCGTCAGCAGAGGCGGCTCTGCTGGAGGCGGGGTGGTGGCAGTGGGCGTGGAAGTCTGCGTGTTCTCGGAAAGAAGAGCTGGCACGTGCTGACGGCTGCGATGTGGTGGGTGAGGACGGAGACAGCCAAAGGGTGAGCGTGGGCCTTGGGTCCTGAGGACCCGGAAGGAGAGAGGAAGACTGCCGGAGAGGAGGCCCAGCGCGCTCGGGGCGGTGCCTGGCACAGCCCACGGGGACGGGCTCCAGGCGCGCCAGCGCCGCGGAGCTCAGGGCGGTGCCGGCTGCAGACGGGAACTCGAGCGTCGGCGCAGACGGTGGCTGCCGGCCTGACTTAGGTCAGACCCCCGCAGGGCTGTGTACACAGACAGAAGCGTCCTGGGGCCTGAGACCCGGGGCCCGCACGGGAAAACGGTAAACCAGCAAAGGCGGCAGCAGGAGAGGCCGGGGAAGCAGAGAAACCGGGGAAAGAGGGCGCTCTAGAGGGAGAAGCTGTCAGATGCCGTGCTCACAGCAGAGGACTGCGAGCAGCCCACTGGGTTTATTAACATGTTGACCACCGGGACCTCGGCAAGGCGATCTTAGTAAGACCGTCATGTCCGTGTCCCCGAGGGTCCTAGCTTCTCTGGCAGAGTCCAGTTTTATCTGAACATCAACTATTTGAACGTACGTTAACTCTTCCTAACTGCACTACCAGTGAGAGCCTGGGCGTGAGCTTTGATCCAGGAGTCAGAAACCAGCCCTCGGCTGTCCCCTCTCTGATCCCGCAGTTATAACCTGCTTGCTAGGTCTCGGGGGGAAGGAGCCGAGGCAGAGAGCACGTCAGGGCTGTCTTCAGTAAAGAAGCAGAATGCATCACCAGGTAAACTCTGAGGGCATCTGCACAAGGCTCATCAGAGCCATTCCGATTCAATGTGGTGACTATCAGGTAATTAATACACTGTCTAAAAACAAACACATGTGTGTTTATAAAAGTCCATACAGATACAGCAGTTGCCTTTCATGCCATAAAGTAGATTTCCTCAACTGAGGCTGGACTTCCTGACCATTCAGTGCCTAATCCGTCAAAGAATCCTAACCCGTCTGGGAATGAGGGCAGAGACACGGTCACCCAGCTGGAGCTGGAGCGCCCCGCCCCGAGGCCGTCTCAGGCCTGCGCGGCACGTGACACCAAAGTTTCTGGTTAAGAACAAACTAGGACTCTCTCCCAGACGTCTCTAGGAAACGCGCCACCATAACGCGCTTCCTACTTACTATGGGCAGAAGCTGCGGGTAAAAGAAGAGCTGCGAGTCAGCCACGCCCATGGTCATGACCAGCTGCCTCTGGTAGGCCCGCTCGTCCGTGGAGATCTCGGGTCTGCCGAGCAGCACGCAGTTCTTCAACAGGCTGTTCATGTACACCGGCAGGACTTTCATGGAATCCGGTAAGATCAGCTGGAAGAGAGAGACACCAGGTTCAGATGCTTGCTCTTTACTGAGAATCAAGACCCACTGCACTTTACCTGTAAAAGAGAAACATCTGCTTTCTGAGGTTGCAGAGAGGACGAAATGGCAACCCACATACATCCCCTAGAGCAGGGAAAGCAGCGCAGCTCACCGCGGGGCATGTGGTTCGGGCTATGCGTCTTACCAGCAGTACGCCTCGCGAAAATTCCGTACCCTCTCTGTTCCTCCATTTTCTCTTCTAAAATAATAGCACCTCTACTTCATGATCCTGGGGTGGTTAGGATTAAATTATTTCTAATTTGTGGAGCACTTATAGTAAGGCCCATCACACAGTGTCATATACACGTTTATTAAATGAAATGTATAAATTATTTCCTAATCTGTATTACCAGCTTCTTTCTAGCTCTTGATTTCAAGAACAGCATTTCCAGCTGCCCCTGAGATCGCTCTTCCTCTGTGCTCTTCCTGCAGCTTACAGTCACAGACTCAGACACCGGAGGAGGGCTGTGTCACAGGTTCTACCCAAGCATCAAGGCCTCTGCAGAGGAATGAGCATAGTCCACGTGCAAGATGTCTAATGTGCACTGGGGATGATATGCATATAGACAGATAAACCATAATAAGGAAAATTCAAATTATAATACTGTTCAATATATATAGCAATTAAAACAGGAAATGTATTGTGACTTTATTAGGTATGTCACTAAATGATAATAGGAAAAAATCAAACTCCTACAATTCCACAAACATGTTTTTCCTCTTATGTTTCCTGTTTTAGATACTAGAGCTACTAGATGAACCCTAATTTCATTTTTTCTTTACCTTCAATTAGAACACAAATTCTCTCCATTCCTTTATAATCCACCTTTATAACCTTTAAAATCCACCTGTACCTGCTTCCTCTCCATCCTCTCTTTGGCTCATGTGACCCTCTGACTTCATTCTAACTGCCTCCAAGTACATACCATAATATGATGCTCCAAATAGTAACACAATGAAGCAATTCTAGAAACATGAGTAAAAAAATTACAAATAATTTGCCTTTTTGTTTAACCTTACCAACACAGTTTTACAAATATGGCTAAGAATCAGGAGAGATTGAGTGTCAGTTCTTTCATTTAACAGTAGGTCAATGAACAACAAAACATCCAAAAGAAAAGCATATACAGGAGATAGGTAACCTGCAAATATAAATATCTGGTCTATAAATTCATGATTTCTTTTTAGCTTTCTATTTTAATGAAGAAAAAAAAATATACACTTAACAGAACACATGCTGAAAAGAAAATTTCCCTTACGGCTCTGTTATTAATAGGATTTATTCCTCAAATCTCTTTATTATTGCTTCCCATGATCTTCTAAGTAAGAAATATGTAAGACAGAACTTTCTGAGTAAGGAAAATATATTTTAGAACAATTCTACTTTGCAGTTTGTTTTTCCTCTCAACTTTTATCTCCTTTCAAAAAAACCAAAGACAGTTAGATAAATGCATGTTTCCTCATGTGAGGAAACGCTCTTAGAATTTCTTCTCTAGCATAAGCTTTTTTTTTTAATTGAGAAATAATGTTTAACATTATATTAGTTTCAGGTATATAATATAATAATTGATACTTGTATATATTGTGAAATGAAAACAATTCTAGTTAACATCATCACCATAAAAGTTACAGAATTTTCCTGTGATGAGAACTTTTTAATATTTACTCTTGGCAACTTTCACACATGCAATACAGTATCATTAACTAGAGCAGCTATGCTGTGCATCATATCTCCGTTACTTGCTTATTTTATAACTGGAAGTTTGTACCTTTTGAGCCCCTTCACCCATTTTGCCCACCCTCCACACCTTCCTGCAGCCACCAATCTCTTTTCAGTATTTGAACTTGGTTTTTGTCTTTTAGATTCCCCATATAAGTGAGACCATATGGTATTTATCTTTCTATGACTTATTTCACTTATTTAGCAAAAAGTATTTTTATTTGACAGCATTTGGTACTGGAATATGTTTTAAGCCAAGGAAAATTAGGATTAAAAAAAAAAAAATTACGATCTAAGGACACAAACCATGGTCATTGGAGCCAAGTGGCTCCAGGGCTATTTCTGGGCTAATTACCACCAGTTAGGCATCTTACCTGTTATGGATTAAAAATGTTCTTAGATCCCCATAGAGAAGCATGTATGTACAGTTTTTAAATATTATCTTGCAATTCACTGGCTGTTTCTTATTAATAAGGTCATATTAAGACAGTTTAGAAATTTGTTGCCCTAAATACCACAAAGAGCTGGGCCTGGCCCGTGATGACACTTTCAGGACTAAAAAGTCTGATTAGAGGAGACTATGGAGGGCAGAAGGAATAGAACAGAGAATGAAAGTAAGAAGGAAATTTTGTGATGAAGAAAAATGAGTTAAAGTGAAAGAAAACAGATAGTCAATGTTTTTGAGGTAGGGAAGAAAATGTGGTAACAGAGCAGTACTTAAAACCTTTCCTTGCCTCCCTGATCCTCTCCATAAATAGTGAAATTACTCCTGGGAAGAAAAGGTGTGAGTGAGGAGGGAGTGCAAATTCACATGAGTCCAGTTTGTCTGAATTTGGAGAACTCTGTGCTTTGGGTTTTGAAGTAACTGGTGTGGTAATGGAAAAAAAAAAACACTGTTACTTTCCAGTTAAGGTGATGCGACTCACCTCCTGCAGTCAGTGTACTCCCATATGATGTCATGTATTTAAGTTTGGGACAGTGCGTTGTTATATTTAATGAAAAAGGGAGCTACATTGCTTATGTAAGCTTAAAAAATTGTTTTAATGTTGTTTTAAATTATATGTCTTAACTCAGCATCTATCCTATGACCTGCAGAATGGGTGCCTCCTTAAATTTTGCACCTTAAGCTCCTCTTTTGCAACATCTTGTGCTGGCCCTGGCAATTCAGTAAAAGCATATCTCCTGAGGTCCAGTACATATAGTGCAAGTACACAGCTCCTTAACAGTCTTGCTTGGATCAAGGAAACTTTGGGCTCTGTAGTATTGAATAAAACAGTGGAATTCCTTTACAGATTTCTCCATGGAAATTATTTCTTGCAAATGAACTATGGAAAGACCATCAAATTTGAAGTTACATTCTTTGAGAAGAACCTCAAGCCTAGCCATTCTGTTAAATAATGGTGTATTTTAATATATCATTGTTACTAACAGTATTATCATCTCTACATTTCCCCTATTCCCTGATGGAAAAAGGTATAGCTGAAATGTGCTAATGGAGAAAGAAAAATCTCCAAAAGAACAGGACTAATCTTTATCTACTTTTTTCAGAAACAGACTGGCATCAGAATGCTGTCACTCCAGAAATAAACTGTGCAAACAGATGATCTAGTAAGTAAAGGCAAAGCTTATAACTTTAAACCAGAAGGAACCGACCAGTTTTATTTCTTCCCTTAAGTAGGCAACAGATTTGTTTTTAACGTAAGGTTTTTTTGAATCCAGTTGTTTTAGCAAATAGACTTCCTTAGAGCTCACTAACTGTACCTGTTCTTCTTCAGCAAGTCCTCCTGACATGTGAGACACTCCAGACACAGAGCAATGTTTCCAGAGCTCCAAAACAGTGAGACTGGGGGGTACAGTGGTCCTGGCTGGACTGTACCCAGGAGCTCCTGGGGGGCTCTGTGTAGGATGCTCCAAAATGGGACTGACGCTGAGTTTACTGAAGAGGCAAATCCTCTGAATAACAAAGAGGGCTGACTCACACAGATCTAAGAGTTGCTTCTGTGATATCAGCAGGAGATGAAGAATGGATGGCTACTTTAATCCCTCTGGACAACAAAGGAATTTCTGTAAAAAGTCCAAACTAATAATGATCTTTTAATTTCCTGCATTACCCAGATTATGAATTTGGCCCCCAGATGTATCTCTACTATTGTTGTTGCTGAAGGGTTGCGTTAGGTGGACTTTCAAGTGTCACTGTGAACAAGAATTAACCAGAAAGTCTCCCACCTGTTGCCATCTTCTTTGATTCTGTGTTCAGATGTTCAATATAGCTATGAAAAATGGCATCTAGCTATGATGGGAAAGATTACGAAAAAGAGAACAGATACAAAAATAAATGTGGGCCTGAGGTTCTGCGTTTTTTTTTTCTTTTGTTTTTATGAGTCAGATTTATTTAAAAGACCTTCTAAAATTTCAGGTTATTAGCCAACTTTTTTCAAAACTCTTCATACCTATTACTAATTTTTTGTTTTTTGGCTGTGCAGCATGGGGATCTTAGTTACCCAGCCAGGGACCAAACCTGTGCCCCCTGCAGTGAAAGCATGGAGTCCTAACCACTGGACTGCCAGGGAGTTCCCTATTATTAACTATTAAATACAAAGAACTTTAGAATTTGTAAATTGTGTTTATAAAATATAGATAAGTCATTTCTGCCATTAGCTCGTGTCAACTTTGATTGTTAATATATCCAAAAAGTATTTAAGCTTCCCCATTTCACAATGTAATATTCATCTTTATATGCAAAAGAAAGCCTGATTTATATTGACATTTCTTACATATAACATTCTTTCGTTTTACATAATGTAGTGACTGTCAGCACAACATGCACACACATTTTGAGGTTCATGCATGTTGTAAGGCCACTAAGTTGTTTAATGTTGGCTGTAAAAATACCATGGGCTTCCCTGGTGGCTCAGCTGGTAAAGAATCCACCTGCAATGCAGGAGACCTGGGTTTGATCCCTGGGTTGGGAGCATCCCCTGGAAAAGGGAACGGCTGCCCACTCCGGTATTTTTGCCTGGAGAATCCCATGAACAGAGGAGCTGGGTGAGCTACAGTCCATGGGGCTGCAGAGTCTGACACACCTGAGCGACTTTCACACATAAAACACCATGGTCCCCCCAGTGGCATCCTCAGTCTTCTTGGTTACAGTTCACTGGGCAGCATCTCAGTGCCCAGAGGACAGAGGCAGCAGAGCGCGGCATGAGCAAGTCCCGGAAGACAGCAGGTGACTTACCTGGCTGGCTGCAGATGGACTAGCACAGTTCTTCCGGTAACAGGCCAACATGTGGGCAGTCTGGTTAACCAGAATTTCCCGAATGACCTTCAAGGGTTGGTGTAGAACTGCTTTAAAAGCTGTTTACACAAAACAATGAAAAGGGTGCAAAGTTTAGCTCAGAAATGGATCCCTCCAAATAATAAAAGAACAAATTGCTATTATCTTCAGACCGCTCAGCTAGGAATAACAGCATTTTAAAATGTTAAAGTCATTGGATGAGGCTCTCCTCTTGACTAAGTATGATTTAGCCAATGGAAAACAACAGCCTACCTATAACAAAAGGCAGGAAATCGGTCCAGATTCTTCCTTAGAATATTAGAAATAGGACTCTACTCAGAGAAAAGCAAGACCAGTTCACCATCTCGGATGCTCTGAACTCCTACAGGCTGGACTGCTCTTCTGAAGCTCAGTGTAGAATTTCAGCTGGGGTTTGGGGCAAGGAGGGGAGAAGGAGCCAGAAAACACCTCGGGCCCCTACCATTTCCTAATTATCTCGGTAAGGGTAATCCAGTTCAGTCTCATGTGAGGGACCCTATTTTTCCATTATCTCCCTGTGCCAGAGGGCACAGCACACCATCCTGAGTCTCAGGATCACCTTTGTCAATTTCAACTCTGTCGCCCTGGGAAGGACTCAGTGTTCTGCTTATTTGTCTAGAGCTAGAAATGCTGACTCTTATTCTTTACCCTCTGTTTTTATAAATTCTGAATTTACCCACCAGAAGGCTACACAATCCCAAGACCTGTTAGCTACTAACTTGGTTTAACCCACAAGGCTGCCTGAACCACTAGGCAAGGTACTCTGCACCCCAGGATTGGCAAAGAGTTACCTGACTTGGCGAAAAAGTTGACGAGGGCATCTGTCTCGCAGCTCTTATAGAGATCCGCCAGCTGGGAGCTGCAGTTCAAGGCCAGGTTGTGAATCCGAAGTCGTCTCTGACCGCCGACGGTTGTGTAGAGCACGGCGCACTGCAGAGGCAACATTGCGGGCGCGTTGTTTCCTGGTGAGCACGTCCACCCAAGCTAGCCTGCTCTTCCTTACGTGCACATTTCGCTGGTTTAAGCTTAGGTTTTAATGGGGCTGTTCACATGTAAATACCTGTTTGCGTTTCCACAGCTAGGCTACACTTCCTAGCTTTGATTTTATTGCCAGGGATTCAGGTCCAGAAATAATACCTTCACATTATCATAGTCCTACTCCAGGCTCACTTCACCCAGAAAGAAACAGCAAGCTCTGGTGACAGGTTTTATACTAATGATAAATATATACATTTTGATAATGTGAACAAGTAACCATTTCCCCATTTCTGTGATTTTAAAATACATATTAATTACTAGAGTTCTTCCTCAATTTGATGTCAACCTCTCCCTTCTTTGAGGGTGATACTGTTGTCTGAAAACTGACCATTAGGATTTCTCCTGTTTTATGTCACAGTCTCCGTGGCTTCTAGTTAATCTTACTTGCTACAAAGCCATGTCCTGTGGACACTTGCTTCTGCCATGATGACCCGTCTCAGCACAGTGTCCGGCGCATGGCAGGGGTGCTGCAAACCCGGGGACTGGGGGCCAATGCCTGTCATCTGACCTCAAGTTTGTGGGCTCTCATGCAAACACTCCATTGACATCATTACTTCCAAGAAACAGCACAGGAATCAGAGTGTGCAGAATAAGCCACAGAGCCCTCCAATCTAGTGCCTTCCACCTTTGGACTTCCTTCTGGAAAGACTGGCACAGCCGTTGGTCCTGGGAGTCTCCCCAATGATCACTGTCAGTAACAAACTAAGCAAAAGCCAGGTGTCTGCTCTGAGTCACCTGAATCAAGGCCCCGGTGTCTTCACTGAGCTTGTCATCATGCTTGAACTCCACGGTCACGGCTTTGTCACAGTCGATGGCTGCCATCTCTACGTCGGTGGTGTTGTTCATATAAATGCCGCCAAAGAAGTCAGTGGCTCTGAAACCTGAGGAGGAGGAAGGAAAATGAAAATTTTGTTTCTCCTTATTTTACTGTCGTTTTCTTTGTTGGCCTGTTGTTAGTTTCAAGAGGAAGCACTTATACATCAGAGACCAGAAAACCAGTATAAACGGAAAGTACCTGTGCTGGTACGAACCCGCATGATAGCATCAAATCCTATTTTCTTCTCAATATCGTTTCTGAGGTCATTCAAAAACTGCTGGCTGTCCAAGTGCATCTAAAAAATAAAGGACAATCATGTCCACCAGGTGGCGGTAAAATACTGAAAACAATTCTATTAAAAAAAAAAAAATCTTGATTAAAACCTAGTTTATCCAGAAATCTTAGGGTTCAGAAAGCCCTTTCAATGTTATTTCATTTGTGATCTTTGATCTTATCAAATCCCTTAGCTAGTTAACAATATAAGTACGTAGCTATGCAATTAAAAATAATTGCATTCATCAAAATAAAGATGATGAACATTTGTGACATTTGTTGGGGGAACACTCGTTCCTACTCCATGTTTCCATGTGGGGGTACACACACCAGAGGCGCCTCCTCACCCTTTCTCGGGTGAGGGCAGGTGACCTCTGAGTTTGGGACAAGGAGCCGGGCGGGCAGAGGTTAGCCTCTTCTGCAGCCTCTGGGGTGGGGGGCAGCCTGCAGGAGGCACGCACAGCCTGGCCCTCAATATTGGAGCTTGCAAGGGCCAGGGGTCCAGGAGACGCTTCTATCTGCGCCCACCCTGTGTCTGGTGGTCTCTGTCTCTCCGAGGGGAAAAGAGCGGCAAGTCCCACAGACCTGGGTCCCTTCCAGTGCTGACATTTCTGACCATCTCTTGACTCTCAGTTCAGGCTTGGAAGAGAGGGGGTACAATGAACTGACCCCTTCAAACCATAGCAATTTAAAACCAACACATGGTCACTTTAAAAAGCAATCTTAAATATACTGAATATAAACTTTTGCATAACATATAAACATTTTATAGAAAATATTATTTCCCTTCAACAGGGAAGCTTACACAGTGATATTCAAACCTGAGGCTGAATGAGCTCAATCTGTTGCCATACCTTAGGACGCAGGAGAGCAATTTTTTTTCTGTAATTTTAAAAAAAACTTCTTTGATTGGAGGATGATTGCTTTACGATACCGCACAACACCGTGAATCAGCCGTCAGTATGCTTACACCCCCTCGGACCTGAGCCCCCACCCCACCCCGCGTCTCCCCCTCCAGGCCATCAGAGCCCGGGCTGAGCGCGCTGGGCCCCACAGCAGGCCCCGCCGGCCGCGTGTTTCACGCGCGCTCGTGTGTCTATGCCAGTGGCACTCCCCCATTTCGTCCCGCCCTCTCCTTCCCCTGAAAGCAATTCTCAGCCACCAGTCCGTCCTCTGCCCTCGGCTCGAGAGTTCACGTTTGTCGGTTGCCCACGAGGGGGCGCAGCTTTGAGGTCCAAGCGGCAGGAGGAACCCGGGGAACAGACGGCGGGCATTTACCTGGAAGCCGTTGTATTTGTAGAGCGTGCCCCCCGTGAGCTGGGGCACGAGCCCCAGGGAGGCCACGTCCACGTACTGGCTGGGGAAGAGGAAGAGGGTCACGCAGCAGCCGTGAGCCACGCAGTCTTTGGCCAGAGAGTCGTAGACGTTGGTCTGAGGCTGGAAAAGGATCTGAAGGAAAGGGCGCACAGAGGGGGAATGAAGCCCGCAGAACGTTTCTGCTGTTAGCGTCCACTGCGTCCTCCGGGCTGAGGAAGCGGGCCGCGGTGTGCCCAGGGGGGCGGCTGTCAGCGCCCCGTGTGCCAGGCGTGCGCCACGTCAAGTGCACGCACGTGCGTGGGTCATCGGACCCCGACTCCAGGGATGCTGACGCCGCTGCCCTCCCTGCACAGGCCGAGACAGGCGCCTGTCCGGGGTCGCGGGGCCCCGGCTGGATGCCCGTCTCACAGTTCACCCTGCGCCCTGACTGGGTCCCAGGGCAACAGCTCAGAGGGTTTGAGCAAAGCGTATTCTGAGCCCCGGGCACGCCAGGACTGCCGTCCGAGGGGGCTGTCCATCACACTCACCCTCTACCTGACCTTTCTGCATTTCCCCCCATTTCTCCCCTCCCCTTAACAGTCTTACCAAGCAGTGTCTTACATGAGTTATACATGAAAAAGCTTGAGATTTTATCTTAATGTAGATCAGATATCCCTTTCCCTAGGAATATACAGTTTCCTAAAGTATTTACAATTCACAGTCTTCCTTACAATGTACAGTACCCCGGATTTATACATTTAACTTTGCCCCCTTTCCTACACAAATCACACATGCCCTGTCTCTTTATTCCCTTGTAAGAACTGACATATAGACATTTCAAAGGGCAGCTGTTTACATATACCTTTTCTTTGTCCGTATTAATCATTTTTTTGTCATCTCTGTTTTTGAGTTTCCCTGGTGCTTCTGCAGTTGGCAAAGAGGAATGGAAGATGAACAGCTTCCCAGGACAGTCTGCTGCCTTTAAAAAAAAAAAAAAAAAAGACTTCGGTAGGAAAGTTTTATAGTAAGGGACTCTGAAAAATAAAATATAAGTCCTTTCTATGAGCTGAGCACTGTATACATCTCATTAATCCTCACAATAACCTTGTGCCTTATATAGACTGGGAAACAGGCTCAGGGAGGCTGAGAGATCTGCTTCAAGTCAAACAACCTGTAAATGAAAGAGACTATAAATATGCATACATCGGCTGCACTGCAGGGCTTGCAGAATCTGACTTCCCCAGCCGGGACGGAACCCAGGCCCCAAACGGTGACAGCATGCAGTACCAACCCGTGGACCACCGGGAATCCCCGAAGAGCCAATATTTAAGTGTAGGTCTCTGTACCATGTTTTAAACACCTATTAAAATGATGTGTCCCAGTAAAAATACTTTCTCCTTTAGCCAACAGAAGTCTTTCAGAACCAGGTGAATCCCAAAAGTAGAAGTAAATAATAAGATTCCCAGGATCCTGACGGAATAGAAGCTCTTCTTTGAAACCGTCAGTAAACAGATGA
This sequence comes from Cervus elaphus, assembly GCF_910594005.1. Taxonomy (NCBI): domain Eukaryota; kingdom Metazoa; phylum Chordata; class Mammalia; order Artiodactyla; family Cervidae; genus Cervus; species Cervus elaphus. Next base: position 9,268,515 of record NC_057831.1, on the reverse strand, counting down.
AATCTGAACTGGTGCCCCGAGGAGGAATGCACAAGAATGCAGCGGTGCTGCAGCGGCGTGAGACCCAAGGAGCAGCTTTCAGGCAAGAGGACAAAAGGAAAGAACGTGGGATCACGATGACCCTGCGACCTGTAGTCCTTGGGAAGTAACAGAGAGCCCAGGTGGGCGCTGTGAATGTCGCCTCAGCATCAAGATTTAAAATCTTATTTAGGGAGCTGAGAAGTAACCTGTGAGCAAAACTTACTGCAAGTAAGTAACGCGGGATCCTGCCCCTCTGCGGTCCTGCCTTTCTCCAAGTCACCTGGGCACATCGCTGCCTTGAAATGAAGGCAACCGTTCTGATCACAGAGGTGGCTTTTCTCCCTGTGACGCCTGAAGGCTTTCCATTACAGGGTAAAGTCCCCATCCCTTTATCTGGGCAGGAAAGCCAGGAAACAGTGGGATGTGTTGCCACCAATATTTGCTGTGTGCAGCTCTGCCCCAGACCTTTGCACACATTTCTTATTTCATGCGGACAACCTGGGGAAGAAGGTAGTGTGGGCTGCATGTTAAGGTCCGGAGAACCGAGGCCCATCCAGCCTGGCCCAGGTCACAGAGCATGTAAAAACAGTTCCCAGGCCCTTTGGAGCTGAGGCTGAGTCTGTTTTCCAGTCTAATCTTGCCCTGACCATCCCCTCCACTGGAAGTTCTAGCCCTCCCTGCTTTCCTGGAGTATACCATATGCTTTACACACCTCTTTATCTTTGCACATTCTGTTCCCTCTGGCTGGAGCACATCTCTCCCTCTCTGTGACCTGGAGCGGTGTGTGCAAAGATGGGGTTCAGTGGCACACGCGTTGGGCTGGGTCATCTGCAAAATGTGTTGTGAACTTATTGCTAATAATAAGGTATGTGGGTTTGTGACTAACTTCCTCAAAAAGCAAATGAAGAGAACTCACGGTGAGCCCGGTCCTATGTGTCTGACCACGTGACTCTGATGCGCTTTGTGGACGGGTCCCAGGGGGTGGGTCCCAGCTGACACCCTGGGAGGGGGTAACCCATGCCCCGTCCCATCTTCGCTGTGTGACTCAGTATGAGCAGCAGCTTTACTGTTGCCCGAGACTTCTATTGAAAATTACTGACAGACACAACATTAATGCGGAGGAGGGAAGGCTGCCTTCTTCTCATGGACAGTGGCCTCCACATGCAGACACCACACAGGAGAAGCAGGCGGTCAACACTCTGGCCAAGAGACACACGTTAGCTCCAATAACCAAAGCCTAGAAGAATTTCCAGTGATACTGATAACAACACATTAAAGGCTTTGAAATTCTATGACTAAAGTTTTTTCATTTTTATCACTTTTACAAAAGTGTTTTTTTGTCTTAATTCAAGTAGCAGAAAAGGTATAAAACTTTTCTTAAAGGTCTGTCTTCTCCCTGACTTTTCTTGCCTCACCTGCCCAATTTCCCTAAGGAATTTATTGTCAAAAATTCTTCTATCCGTCTAGATCTTTGCTACTCATGGAAGGATTATAATTTTATACCACAGGAGTTAACAGCATGGGTATGGTTCCTGTCTGCAAGGGTTTAGAATTCCAGCCATTTTATTAGCTAAATGACACTGGGCAAAATATTTAATATGTTGAGGCATATTCTCTATGCCTCAACAGGGCTTCCCTTGTGGCTCAGCTATCAAACAGCTGCCTCCAATGCAGGAGACCTGGGTTGGATCCCTGGGTTGGGAAGATCCCCTGGAGAAGGGAAAGGCTACCCACTCCAGTATTCTGGCCTGGAGAATTCCATGGACTGTATAGACCATGGGGTTGCAAAGAGCTGGACATGACTGATCCAGCTTTCACTTTCATGCCTTAATTACCTAATTATATGACATAGGAAACATCATAACTGTTATACAAAAATACTGAGAGAATTCAATTATCCAGGACATGGTATTAATCGTAATTACACATACATGATTGCCTAGTTAATACTACCCATTGAGTAAAACTCTGAAGGAAAAAAGATAAAGTATAATATTAGGGAAAAAAATTAAGAAGCCATATTTATCTTTTTATTTATATATATAATGGCTATTAATTTCAGACATAATTTCATTAATCACATCCTTAAAAAAATCTTTTATAGGTAGCAACAAAAGAAAGAGCTCCTATGGCTTTATACGCTTTATGTCCCTACAAAATGTTATGTTTCTACCAGAATCTGATTGTGCCCACATGAGGGTATCATACAGGATTAGACGAGTGACATGCCATTCTCGTTATGATGGAAACAGGCTGACCTGGAGAACCCATTGTTCAAAGTTCAGCTCCAACGTCCTTTCTTCCGAGAGAGGTGTTATCGTTGCCCTTGGCAGAGCTGCTTGCCTCTACCTCTGCCCCACTCTGCTCTATAGATGAGACTTTTCTAGAATTCATGAGCCTTTATGATTCTGCTGTCTTCCAGGATCTCCGGTCCATGAGGAAGGCAGGCCTGTGACTTTCCTACCACGGGTTTCTCCAGCCACACCGCCCGCCCTGCCCCTGCCTCAGGTCTGGCCCCTCACCCTACAGGTGCCCCATGAATTCCCGTGGAGGGAACGTGGTGATAGCATCTTGAAACCAAACGGAAGCATTTATGAAGACGACTGAGAGATGGACTCCCCGCATCTAATGGTGTACTTGAAGCATAACCGCTCAAGGCCATTTCCCTCCAACTTTTTTGGCAAACTCTGTTTATCTCGTTTTATGGGAAAGTGAAAGCTAACTCAGAAAACTGCTCTGAGGCCAACTTGAAAGACGGTGCCAGCAATTCACATACAGTTGGATTATGAGTGTCAGATTTTAAAATAGATGCAGATTTTGAAAGACTATATATATTAAAAAAAGACACTACGAGTACAAGGTGCTGTCGACACGGAAGCGTGTACAACAGAAAATAGAGAACTGAAGACTCTGGCTGGAAAGTATGTGTAAGAACGTTCCAAACAGTCCCTTTTTATCTTTGTGACAAATCTGCACATGTTTTATGTCCGTTTTTGTCTTCCGTCTCTGCTTCAAAAAGTTTATCACAACTAATTATATATAGCTTTGACTTGGCATCTATCTGATAGAAGGTAAAGCTATAATTCAAGTGGGGGAGTCTGGTTCTGCGGCGTCTCCGCTCGGACACAAAGAACAAACGGTGTGCTTTGCTGTCCTCTCAGCTTCTCCTCCTGCGCAGAGGGGATGAGACCCTGGGCCCCGGCCTCCGGGGAAGAATACTCTGAGCTGCTCACTGACCTGCCGCAGACCTGGACACTCCAGAGGTACTCTTTGCTCTCCTCCCCACGGCTTTTTGGGAACATCAGCAATAAACATCATGTCTTGTATTACAGAGTTACATCTCTTCCACACACTGTAAGCAACTTAGAAACAGGGACAGTAGTCCTAACACTGTCTCATAAAACACAGGCATTTGGTCAATCTTTGCTGATTGAAAGAACAAGTGAACGAATGATGTGGTCTCTTCAATATTTAGATACTACCCTGCAGATTCTCAAAACTGTTAGCCTTCAGCCTGATAATGACTTCAGGCAAGATTTTAGTACCCTTGTATATGTATATACAAATTTAAGTCTGACTGATTTTTAGTCACACAGAAGCTGAAAGATGATGAGAGAGTATGACTGTCAGGGGCAGCTGAACTATCATACACACATTAGACATTTACACACTTTTACACAAACACACATTTACGCTATTTTTTCTTCATCCGAACCTGATAAAGTTGCTTGAGGCAGACAGTATAACCCACAGACAAGCTCCAACTGTACTATAGTAGTTTCTGCTCTTATACAACAAATTATAATCACCTGGAATCTTCCTGGGAGATGCAGAAGAAATATTTTTCATTAGTTTGTTATTTATAGCAATAATCTATTTGTAAAAAAACTTTTGATGAAACAATTAAAGGCACATAATAACAGAATTCCTAAGGCAAATGTAAGGAACTAGAAATCAGTAGAAAGGTCAGGGAAACCGGAACATCCACCCTAAGCAGTATTAGCAGTTTTATTGTAGTCAAGGCTAAAACAAACTATGAATTAGAACGCTTATCACAACTGACTCTAGGAAACCAGCTAGTGAATCTTTTCTACATGTTAGAGACTGAATCATTCAATAATATCTCCACTTAATGTTCTACACAAGAAAGAAACTGTCTTCATTGTGTTCTTTCTTAATTTAACCATTAGTTTAAAGCATAGAAGAGCTTCCCTGGTGTCTCAGTGGTAAAGAACCTGCCTATTAATATAGGAGACACGGGCTCGATTCCTGGTCAGGGAATATCTTCCTGTGCCACGGGGCAACTAAGCCCCTGAGCCCGGGATCCAGAGCCCATGTGCCACAGCTGCCGAAACTTGGGGTCTGCAACAAGAAAAGCCACTACAGTGAGAAGCCTGCACCCTGCAACGAGAGTAGCCCCTGCTCACTGCAACTAGGGCAGCAAAGACCTGGCACAGCTAAAGACATAAATTAAAAATAAATAAAAGCAGAGACTAAGACATTAAATCATAGTTAAATGAAAAGCACTCTTAGTCCAAGTGTAATGTGAAGCTGGAAGGGTCAGGTATGCAATTTTCTGCAGAGTTAACTTAATGTGAGGATATTCTGAGAGACTGCAGAATGAGTAGCAATTCTTGATGCTGGTGGTTCCGAAATACAGATAGTCAGTAAACTGTGGAGCTGATGAATCAGGATCTCTGGAAGTGGGGCCAAAAGTTGTAGTTTTAAAAAGCACTTGCCCTTTAAACACGTGACTGCACTGACATTAGGTGGGGCGTGGCCGCCTCCCGGTCCTTCTGCAGCCGCGGGGCCTGTGCAGGGTTGGGGCTGGGGGAACCTGGCAGCAGGCAGGGGCAGGAACCGCCACCAACAGCATGTCCAGCTCTGTCGTTTTGTAAAGGCAGCTCCTCATCTTCACAGAAGGACAGTTCTTTACCTTCTCCAAAAGGAGTTCATTCTACTTTGTAAGAATAGTGTACTTATTAACTTTGATTTCTGATTAGTTATATTTAGAGGTTCGTTTCTTCTCTTTAAACGTCAGTGGAAAGGCATATGTTACTCTAACATTAAAACTGCAAGCATAATATAAAAATAAAAAGGAGATGGGCTGAAATGAAGTGGCCTCTGGTAACGGACGGGCAGCTGAGAACATAGTGCAGTCGGTGTGGTGCTGAGTGGCCTCCAGAACACCCTGCTCACTAGGGACACAGTGGTTTCCGTCCTGCACACTCTGGACACTCTGCACACTCTGGACACTGGAAAGCACGCACACAAACTGCTCCCTACATTTTTTTCTTTCTAGGAAGCTTAGCAGCCTCTAGACCTCGTGTGGACTGCCAGTGCAGAAGCCACTGTGACAAGACAGTACTGCTCCCTTTTAGAAATGATATATGGGGTTGAACTGGGATTCTGTATGCATATTTTAATGACGCCTGTATTTTCTTTTATGGATGAAACTTCCTGTGTGTGTGCACGCCTGTCTTTTTAAAAAAATTATTTACTAGCAACTACAGAACTAAGATCATGCTAAGATCTGGTCCCATCACCTCATGGGAAATAGATGGGGAGACAGTGGAAACAGTGTCAGACTTCATTTTTTTGGGCTCCAAAATCACTGCAGATGGTGACTGCAGCCATGAAATTAAAAGATGCTTACTCCTTGGAAGGAAAGTTATGACCAACCTACATAGCATATTAAAAAGCAGAGACATTATTTTGCCTACAAAGGTCTGTCTGGTCAAGGCTATGGTTTTTCCAGTGGTCATGTCTGGATGTGAAAGTTGGTCTGTGAAGAAAGCTGAGTGCCGAAAAATTGATGCTTTTGAGCTATGGTGTTGGAGAAGATTCTTGAGAATCCCTTGGACTGCAAGGAGATCCAACCAGTCCATCCTAAAGGAGATCAGTCCTGGGTGTTCACTGGAAGGACTGATGCTGAAGCTGAAACTCCAGTACTCTGGCCACCTCATGAGAAGAGTTGACTCATTGGAAAAGACCCTGATGCTGGGAGGGCTTGGGGGCAAGAGGAGAAGGGGGTGACAGAGGATGAGATGGCTGGATGGCATCACTGACTCGATGGGCATGGGTTTGAGTAAACTCCGGGAGTTGGTGATGGACAGGGAGGCCTGGCGTGCTGCGATTCATGGGGTCACAAAGAGTCAGACACGACTGAGTGAATGAACTGAACTGAACTGAACTGAACTAAAAGAAGAGCCTTTGTGGCTCAGCTGGTAAAGAATCCACCTGCAATGCGGGAGATCTGGATTCGATCCCTGGGTTGGGAAGATCCCCTGGAGAAGGGAAAGGCTACTGACTCCAGTATTCTGGCCTGGAGAATTCCATGGACTCTGTAGTCCATGGAGTCACAAAGAGTCAGACATGACTGAGCGACTTTTACTTCACTTAAAGAAGAGCCACTCTGTGGTCTTAACTAATGATTTACTGGCTTGCGATTCTCCACTCATCTTTCCTCTCAGGCACGTGCACGTGAATATACTGTTACTCCCAGGATGAACTCATTAGGGTAGAAAGACCTGTAGCATCATGTATAACTTATCACATATCAGGAAATTTACATATGAATTTCTAGACACCTTATCGGAGGACAGAATAACAACAACTGCAGAACTTTCAAACTGAAACAGATATTTGTCTTTAGCACTGTGGAATAAAATAGGAATTCCTAAAGTCTTTCTGTAGTCCCAACAATGATCACTGCTGGCTTCCACGGGATGAAAATTAACATTTCCAAATCGCTTTCGGATATAAACTTTATCTTTAATTTTATGTTAAATTAACATGTATTGAGGCTTTTTGAGGGATATCTGCAAGTCTTTGATCTCATCAGTAAATACTCTGAAGATCAAAAAACCCAGGCAAGCATCTATACTGGAACCAGACTAAAACGTCTGGTCACAAAATTTATGTGGAAGTAGTTCATAAACTTAATTCCGTAGGGTTGTTGTTGCTGTTTGTTATTATTGCTAGCCATTTATCTTAAAAATTAATTTAAATGTAGCTTTAATAATAAGATTAAAAAACCAATTTCAGGAACTAGCTGTCTAGACCAAAGGTGACTCCTGTGCTAAGGTAATAATGATTAAGAGTGAAGCACTTTCCAACCATTCTGCCTTCCTCAAATCACTGTCTTTATTACGACGACAATGACCAGAGTCACTTTGGCCCAGCTTCCCAAGCAGAGACATGCCAACCCCACACCCACGACGCGTTCGGGAGGCCCAGCAGCATCTGCTTCTGCCACTGACTAGTCACGACTTTGCCCCTGCATGTTTGAAAACCCCAAGGAAGGAGAGAAATGGGGGTTTTCCTCTTCATATCTGGTAGTTCAGATGTTGCTGCAATAATTTAAAAATAGATCACATAAAGTTCATATGAAAGCCAAAGGGAGGAGCTAAACTGGAAACCCTGACAGAATCAGTTGCTCGGATGCTAACAGCGCTGGAATGTAAACGCTGGGAGCGAGCTGCGGTCTGGCCGTTTCCTCCTGAGATTTGCGGGGAAGTGGGGAACAGCCTCCAGCAAGCTGCATGCTTTAATGAAGGCTGTATTTTTTTCATGGATGAAACTTCCCGTGTGTGTGTCATTTCTAAAGTTCACTTACTACCAACCCCAAGAGGCTTCTGCTCACCTTTAGGGCTTCCATGCCAGCCTGGATGACAGGGGCAAAGACGGTCTCATTCTCGTTAGAGTCTGCAAACATCTCTGGAATCTGATCCAATAAACTGTAAGAAATGAATGAGCAAAAGGCTTTAAATACTCAGCATATTTATAACACACATCAAGAAGTAACTCACGAGCACATCGAGGCTAAATACATGTGGTGTTTATTTTACACTGAACGCCTGTGCGTGAATCTCACAGGTCCCTCCTCAGGGAACGATACCCTGGCGCGGTTTGGCACCAAAATTCATGATTTGGTTGGAACATTTACAAAAATCATGCTCTTTATAAATGGTACTTTTCTGTTTACCACATTTCTGATCTCTTAGACTATGAATTATACAACAGTGGCTACATCATCAGTGAAAATGCTGATCCACGCACAGGAAATAACTCCTGTGCTGCCTCTCCAGCAAAGAGAAGGGATGGACAGGGCTGAGTGTGAGTACTAAATCATTCCTCGTTTTAGACACTGGTCTACGCTGAGAAGAGACAGACCTAACATAGAGTTTTATAATCCATGTGTTAAAACCCCCTTGTTAATGACAAAGCAAGACATATGTGATTGAATCAAGACATGAACAGACAGACAAGTGGCCTGGGTCTCAGTTATAAAGCACTTGGTACTTGCTTGTGGATCACAGACTGAGATTCTTGATAGTTGACAAGGAAACCATCCAACAGAGGAACAAAGACCTCGCTGACGTCGGTCACCACCATCATCTGAGGCTGGGCCAGGTTACTCTTCACATTGAAGAAATGCAGAACTTTGTTATATGTGATGAAACCAACTCGAATTGCAGAAGTTTCTTCTTGATCTTCCCTGTGAGAGGGGTGGGGGGAAAAGTTTGAGGCTCTTTCATAAATTTATGAGAGAGGTCTCTATGAGAAATCCAGTCAGGAATTTAAGTTAAAAAAATTCAGTAAGGAATTCCATAAGCCATATGGAAGATATGTTTTAAAGTTTTGTTATCATTTACCAGATGTAGATAATACTGATTCACAGTGGTGGGGTGGGGGATATTTCAAAACTAAGCAAGTTGATAAAAAAAATTCTCAAAAATCTAGGTAAGAAAACAAATAGATATTATGAATTTGTTTGTATTTTTCTAACATATTTATTCTCAAGCCATAGCAATTACGAAGTACTCCACCCCCGCCCCCACCACCATAAACAAGCTAGGCTTATTACATTCTTTATAAACAAAGCTCTGAGAAGTCACCAGAAGGTCACAGTAACAGATGGCGTATCTGAAGAGAAACACACGTTCAGATCACAAACGGGACAGCTATTTTATCAAGAAGGGACCTGCTCCTCCCGTGACTTGTCTTACACATTCTCAAGACTCAACAGGAGATGGGCTAGGTTTTGAAAGTTATATACCATATAATGGAGAAGGAAATGGCAACCTGCTCCACTGTTCTTGCCTGGAGAATCCCACGGACAGAGAAGACCGGAGGCTACAGTCCACAGGGTTACAAGAGTCGGACACGACGTGGCGACTAAACCACCAAACCATATAAACAAACATACAGGGCAAATACGTGAAACAACCACATCTACGAATTGACAATGAAATTATTAGGTAACCATTTGTGCTACTCACAAGTAGACAGTAAAAGCAATAAGGACTACAGAATTGTAACAGAGCATTTAAAACTTTTTGCAAAATTCCAGGACAAGGCTCTACTCTTCCTGAAAGGAGTATACAGGCACGAATCTTCTTACTCAAGTCTGTATTGAGTAAATTTATAGCTGAGCGGTCTGGACTCCCATGTTTTCCCTCTTCCTCCCTCCCCCTGCTGCTTCCACACCCCTTTCTAAAATAGCACACCCGGACACCAGTGATGCTCTTCCAGATAATCAGCAGTCGACATAACAGCGCTTAAGGACTGTGTTAAAGCCACAGGTGCCAGTGTCTCTGACCCTCAGACGTCAGCAAACATTCTGCTCAGGGAGAACTTTTTTGAAAAAGAACCTAGCGTGCTTGCTTTCTGAACCTTGCACGTGGCCTAGAGAGCTACCTGAGTACAAGAGGAAGGAAAATGGAATGACGTGAAGTTCCAACCGCTGGTTCCACCACAGACATCCCAGTTTCCTTGATGTTCCAGCAGAGTACAGGCTGACCCCTGACTTTAATATTCTCTTTTATTTTTCTGTTTACTTTGCTGATGGCATTGGCTCTTCACTGTGGCCTTGATAAATGAGTGGGCAGTTTAAGTAGATCCTTATAATCTCTTTCACAAGCACTTGGTAAATGTTTGTATTTTGGACTCGCAAAATTTTTGGAAACAGGAATCCTTCTCTTTTGTAACTACACACACACAGACTCTCACGCACATGCACACCCCTCCACATCCTAAACTGCGTGACATCAGGCAACCAGTGACGACACTCTACTGCATCCATGTGTTCCCTCTTCCTTCCCTTTTCGTTAGACTTTTACTCCTCGAGGCCAAGCACAAGTCCTCCTTCTGTGAAACTTCCCCTGATGCCACCAACCAGAAGTTATTTCCTTTTCCCAACTTCCTACAACTCCTTCTCAGTTGGCTCTTGGTAGAGAGTGTCTTTCAGCTAACATTTCCTGAATCCTTGCCTATAATCCAATAAAGGTCAGGGCTCAAGGCTTCTGCTCTCTGCTCTCAGAGGGCCTAGCACAACGTGGGGAATTAGAGGTCTTGTTGAGGACGATTATCATGATGGTGAAACACGTGTTTGGGATGGCAGGTTAGAGCCCAGACTGATAAACTGATTGTATCTTTTCCCAGCTCCAGGTGAGTGATGTTGCATTGGTAGCTTAAAATCAGCCTCCTGGAAGTGTTTACACCACAGGAATGAGCAAACAATGCAAATAAAGGCTTTGCTTATTTCAGAGCAGTTTTCCAGCACATCATTGGTTAAGCTCCTATTTCCCAGTAAACCTTGTATTACATAAGAGAAAAATGTCCAGCAAATCATGAAGGGCATTTATTCTCTTTTAATTGTTAACTCGGAGTCAGCCAAGGCAAAAGACACAAAAACTATAGAGAAGAATCTGAATTGCTATTCCCCATTGGCCTTGGACGTTTTTAGTGATGGGAAAAGAGTATCCTGGGATTCATAGGGTTCACTTAAATTCTAATTAACATTTTTTATAAATATCTAATCAGGACATCTCACATTATTACAAAATATTAGGAGCAGTGTTTTCATTGGAACAGTTGTTTTTAAATTTAAGAAAGAACTATGCTAAAATTTTCTTTTTCAACAGGATAGCTGCCTTGATAAACCATATCCAGAAGAAAATGGAATCTGTCTCTCCTTCATGTTAATTCTATACCAATTCTGTAAAGTTATAGACAGGATATCATAAAGAACAACGTGGTTTGTTCCCTTTTTCAATGACCCTTTCCCTCAACACTCGCCGCTATTATAATGGAATGAATCTGACAGAGCAACACCAGAGATATCAAGTAACCTGAAGAACTAGAATATTCCAAAATCAAACATTCTGAACAGATTAGCTACACCAGCATTAGACACAAACAACTCAGAAAGAAAGCCAAGAGTCTGGTCTGAATAACAAGCAAAACACTTCAATCTTTTCTGTCCTTTTCCAGAAAAGTCACACAGAGAGGGCTGCCACCCTGGCCACAACAAAGATGCAAATTCAAAGTTCAAGAGTAAGGAACGGGCTTTCCCTTCTCAAAAGACTAGCTGAGAGATGGACATACTTTAGACACTCGTGGTCGTGGTGGATTAGTCACTCAGTCGTGTCTGACTCTTGTGATCCTTTGGACTGCAGCCACCAGGCTCCTCTGTCCATAGGATTCCCAGACAAGAACACTGGACTAGGTTGTCACTCCCTCCTCCAGGGGATCTTCCTGACCCAGGGACTGAACCATGTCTCCTGCATTGCAGGCAGATTCTTTACCACTGAGCCACCAGGGAAGACCCGACTTAGACATTAACCAAGACTTATACTGTGCTTTAGAAATGCTCTTGGGCATATTACCTGCTTTAATTCAAAGAATTAAATCAAATTGATGGCAATCATACCATCAAAAATATAGTTATACACATGCACACTTACATACAGCCCAAAATAGATTTCATGGAAGAAAAGAAAAAATAGATTTGTTTTAATCTAAGAGATGTGCTCAGTCATGTCTGACTCTTTGCAACCCCACAGACTGTAGCCCTCCAGGCTCCTCTGTCCATGGAATTCTCCAGGCCAGAATACTGGAGTGGGGTACCATTTCCTTCTCCAGGGGATCTTCCTGACCCAGGGATCGAACCCACATTTCTTGCGTCTCCTGCACTGGAATGGTCGCTCAGTCGTGTCTGACTCTTTGCGACCCAATGGATTATACGGTACATGGAATTCTCCAGACTAGAATACTGGAGTGGATAGCCATTCCCTTCTCCAGGGGATCTTCCCAACCCAGATATCGAACCCAGGTCTTCCACATTGAAGGTGGATTCTTTACCAGCTGAGCCACCAGGGAAGCTCATTTTAAAAGATAAAGAGAAGGTATTCTGGCTTGAATAAGAACTTTTACGAGAAATATTTGAGAAGTGGCAGGGAATAGCCAGCAGTATCTTTTTATTTGTATTTTTCTCCTATCTTTTGCCAAAGTCGTATGTCTGCTCCAATGGTATATAAAAGTTATGATGACACCTAATAGTGTGATTTTATAATTTTCATCAATAGGTTACAAGCTTCATATCAGCAGTGTGCTGAAAAGGCACATGGTGAAGGGACTAGTCATGTGAGAAAGGAATCTGAAGCAGTCTGAGAGAAGGGGAGAGACTGTTTCCAGAAATCAGTAGCTTCACACTTAAAGCAAGCAGAGAAGGAGCATACCTCAACATAATAAAAGCCATATATGACAAACCCACAGCAAGCATTACCCTCAGTGGTGAAAAATTGAAAGCATTTCCCCTGAAATCAGGAACAAGACAAGGGTGCCCACTCTCACCACTACTATTCAACATAGTGTTGGAAGTTTTGGCCACACCAATCAGAGCAGAAAAAGAAGTAAAAGGAATCCAGATAGGAAAAGAAGAAGTGAAACTCTCACTGTTTGCAGATGACATGATCCTCTACACAGAAAACCCTAAAGACTCTACCAGAAAATTACTAGAGCTAATCAATGAATATAGTAAAGTTGCAGGATATAAAATTAACACACATAAATCCCTTGCATTCCTATACATTAACAGTGAGAAAACAGAAAGAGAAATTAAGGAAACAATACCATTCACCATTGCAACAAAAAGAATAAAATACTTAGGAGTATATCTACCTAAAGAAACAAAAGACCTATACATAGAAAACTATAAAACACTGATGAAAGAAATCAAAGAGGACACAAACAGATGGAGAAATATACCGTGTTCATGGATTGGAAGAATCCATATTGTCAAAATGACTATACTACCCAAAGCCATCTATAGATTCAATGCAATTCCTATCAAGCTACCAACAGTATTCTTCACAGAACTAGAAAAAAATAATTTCACAATTTGTATGGAAATACAAAAAACCTCGAATAGCCAAAGCAATCTTGAGAAAGAAGAATGGAACTGGAAGAATCAACCTGCCTGACTTGAGGCTCTACTACAAAGCCACAGTCATCAAGACAGTATCGTACTGGCACAAAGACAGAAATATAGATCAATGGAACAGAATAGAAAGCCCAGAGATAAATCCACATACCTATGGACACGTTATCTTCGACAAAGGAGGCAAAGATATACAATGGAAAAAAGACAATCTCTTTAACAAGTGGTGCTGGGGAAACTGGTCAACCACTTGTAAAAGAATGAAACTAGAACACTTTCTAACTCCTCAAGTGTGAAATTGAGATGTAGTATATTAAAGCAGCCCTGTGAGAGGTCTGTGAACAAAGACGTCATTTTCGGCAGAAAGCCCATCCTTGTCAAATGTCCCTGAGAACGAGGTAACAGAAACTGTAATCAGAACCGCTGGCAGGCAGCAAGGCCTTTTTTTTTGGCCCCATCTTCATCTTGCTCCCAGCTCATTCTTCACTGCAAGCTTCAGTTTGAAATCACCTCAGTGTTTTCTTAAACATCCCCACTGCTTTTCCAAACCATCTCCTTGAGAATACGATGACTTCAGCTTCACGGATACAAACAGAACGGCTCCTGGGAGGTCCGGCAGCAGCGCTCACTCAGCTGAGCCTCACTCACAGGCACCACAGCCCCAGCCACACGTGGGGCAGAGAGAGGAGGGGGCGCCCGAGCGCTCACGGAGCCCCGCGGGCTGTGGGCAGCCCACCCCGCAGAGCACCCCTTCCGGGACAGAGGCTGCTGGTGTTCAGGGTGGGGGGAGGGGCGAAGAGATTAAGGCTGGTGCACACACTAGGTTTCAGACGGGCTTCCACAGCCGCCTTTTGTCCTTAAGCGCGCCTTCCTCCCATAAAAAAGGCTTTCTCCCTGCTCCAAGTCTCCTTCCTAGATGCTAGTTCCAATCCTAAACAAGCTAGTTTGCAGTCGATAAAACATAGTCATGTGTGCTAACACACTTTCCATCTTTCCTTTTATGCACTCCCCCTGCAATGACAAGACAAGTGATGTACGCTATGCCCTTAAGTCACAGGTCACAGAGGCAGGAAGGCTGCCGAGGGGCCAGACGGGGAATCAGAAGGACAGAAGGAAATTTGGCCAAAGAGCCCCGATGGCTGCCATGAGATGGCAGTCAGTTTTCCTGTGTCCCTTAGAAATCCTACTGCACTAGCAACTACCTGTTTCCACTGGAAAATCAGTGGTTTTGAAAAGGGAAAACTGACTGCCAAGGCTTTTCCCACCACACTGCTGAGATTTTCCTTACAACTTAGAATGCACTTTTTAAGATCAGCTTTTGCTTAATTATTTGTTTGTTTGTTTTGGCTGTACCAGGTCTTAGCGACAACACGCAGGATCTTCGCTCTCGGTTGGGACACATAAGGTCTTGATTTTCAGTTGCGGCATGCAAACTCTTAGTTGCGACATGTAGTTCCCGGACCAGGGGCTGAACCCGCGCCCCCTGCATTGGGAACACAGAGTCTTAGTCACTGAGCCACCAGGGAAGTCCCTGGAATGTGTTTTGAATGTTGCTTACTGTGGCATTATTTCTTATCAGTTTTGTCTCTTTTTCTTCGTATAAAAGAGCACTCTGACTCTCTAAGGATTATTTGGCGCTGTTTAAATAATTATCTAATGTCCCCATTAGCAAAAAATCTCAATGGGCCATTCAGCACTTGTTTTCTGGCCAACAAATTAATTCAGCAATATTGTGTAAGCTACAGAAAAAATGGAAGTTCCCTTACTTCGGAAGTCTCTCCAGCACGGTTTTCAGTTCTTCACATATGAGCTTCACAAGTCCATTCTTGATATTACTATACGACACGTCAATCATGAAGATGAAGGCTGGTGGGTTGGGAGGCTTATTCTTCTACATGAAAGCAAGCAAATCACACACACTTTATAAAGTACATGCGTTTCATAATCAAATTAAAGCCCCCAGGAACTCTAGAAGGTCATCAGACCTCTCCTTTAATATTTTATGATATGACATCTGTGGAATCAAATCACTTTCTAGAACAGTCTCTGACACTATAAAAAAGGTAAAGGCTGTTTATTTTCCAGGCTGTGACCTGAGTCCCACTACTGAAGTAGACAGGATTATGACAGCTAAAAGAGAAGGTTCACTTTTGCAGGGCTCAGAAGGCCTTATGACCACAACTGCCCAAAGGTGAGTACAGTCTTGTGGGGGCCTTGCTTACAACCCTCTGCCTCAGGGGAAGAAATGTGTCTGGAACCCTGGCAGACTGTGCCCTCAAACAGTACAAAACTATAATTAGTGTTTGTTTTTGAAACTGAGGTTAAACTTCATAAACTTGATATCATCATGTTCAACTCTTCCTTTATAAGCTCTTTAAGGATATAAAATTACATACAAAAATATAATTGTATACTTGAAAATTTATACTGTATTATTAAATACTTACCTGTCCCTTACGTACTTATGGTAAAAAAAAAGTTGAATACTGGGTCTTTTTTCTATTTGCTTGAAATAATCACTGTAACATAAAGCAGCTGCTAAATATGTTTTGTAGCTTTTGGTCCCTTTACTGGTGGGTGTTCAAACAGCTCTTAGCAAGGGATTCATCAGTTGGATTGTACAAAATATTTAGAAAATATTTAGAACCACAGGCAAACATCTTTTGTGACACTAGAGAATAAAGTATTAAGGCTAATTAAATCTTAACTTTAGGATAAATGAAAAATGTTCTAAATTATATTTTAATTGCTACACTTATAAAATTAGGTGATAATATCTCCCAATTATCTTAGTAACTCATCCTATATCCACTATAGGGTTAGATGTAACATTTCTCTAATAAAAGTCATTTGTTTAAAAAAAAAAAAAAAGAAAAAAAATTGCAGGACTTAAAAACTACCAACCTGATTATTTCATAGTTTTGCCACATCCAGAATCAGACCAACAAAGAAATATAAGAACTCTACTGGACTTCCCTGGTTGTGGAGTGGTTAAGAATCTGCCTTGCAGTGCAGATGAGACCAGTTCAATCCCTGGTCGAGGAAGATCCCACCTGCCTCGGAGCAACTAAGGTCATGCACCACCATTGCTGAGCCCAGGCTCCACAATGAGAAGCCCGCTCACCGCAACCAGAGAAAGCCGGATGCAGCAACAAAGACCCAGTATGGCCCAAAACACAACAAGTCAGAAAAAGAAAGTAACTCTACTGCTGTCTACACGAGCAATTTTTATTGCAAATTTCTCGATTTCCACATAATCTAATTCCTAACATGCTGATTTACACAGAATTAAAACCATCATTCCCACTGATTAGACCAAAACCTGTGACCAAGCCAAATATGCCCTACCATTTTTACCTTCTCTCCCAAGTTCAGCATCACCAGTTCCCCACTGAATATCTTCCATTATCTCCAGTCTACACATTTCTATGTAATGCATCCCTCTAACTTGTTTTTTGCATCTTCTTCATCCTCATAACTTTGTGTGTTAGACACTTCAGTCACGTCTGACTCTTTGCAAACGCATAGACTGTAGCCCACCAGGCTCCTCTATCCATGGGATTCTCCAGGCAAGAATACTGGAATGGGTTGCCATGCCCTCCTCCAGGGAATCTTCCCAACCCAGGGATCAAACCCAGTCTCCCACATTGCAGGCAGATTCTTTACCATCTGAGCCACCTACACAAAATTAATATGTCACTCCTTTAAAGTACATTGCCTTCCAACAGCTGTTATCAATAACATCACTACACATCAACCCAAAGGCTTGGAAACATGAAATTAGATGTGACACTTCCTTTTCTTTCCATCAAGTTCCATCGATTTATTCTTTCAAAATGCTTCTTTCACATGTTTTACCCCATCGCCCTCTTAGCCACTGGGAAGCTTCTCACCTCTGGCCTTAACACCTATACTGGCTCCATCACTGGCCGCCTCCACCCACCACTCCACCCAGTCACTCCAGTGTGCTTTGCCCAGCCAAGCTTGGCAATGGATGGACTCTATACTGGATCATCTCACTAAAAGTGCTCTCTTGAAGCTCACAGACCTCCTGGCTGCAAACCACAGTGACCTGAAACAAAATCCAGCTCTCATCCTCATTCTCTGTCTCTGGCAGACCACCTTCCCTTTTTCAGCTGCTGAGGTACAAGGTCTCACTTCCTCTCCCACTTGTCCGATCTCTTCCTCTGTTTCTCACTGTCTTACCTTTTCCAAAGGATAGCTTCTTCGCTCTCCTTACCACATGATCCAGCATAGAATCTCATTTGCTCATTTTTAACCAGCACCTCTCTATCGGCGACTCCTCAGGTTCTCTCCTCAAGGTCTGTTTCCTGAGCTCCCAACCAGCCTTCCAGTCAACTACAGTCCAGCCCGCCTCCAGGGCAAGGCCCCACCAGCATCTTACACTCAGAAGTGTAGACAATGCTTCTCCCACTCTGGCTGGCCTTCTATAAGGAACTTACAGAAAGCATGATCCTCTTAAATAATCTGGGCTTCACACCCTCTTTCTCTCTGGAACTGTCCATCTCCCTTACTAGCCACATGGAGTTAACTGTGAAGCCCTCTGAGGCTCCTTCTAGTTCCAGTAACCAAATTTGGACCCTCATTTTCTTTCCTTTTAAAATTATTTTCAATAGTAGTAAAACACAGAAAATAATCTACCATCTTAACCATTTGGGCTTCCTTGGTGGCTCCGTGGTAAAGAATCTGCCTGCTAGTGCAAGAGATGCTGGAGACTTGGGTTTGACCCCTGGGTTGGGAAGACCCCCTGGAGAAGGAAATGGCAACCCACTCCAGTATTCTTGCCTGGCAAATCCCATGCACAGAAGAGCCTGGCAGAATACAGTCGATGGGGTCACAAAAGAGTTGGACACAACTTATCGACTAAACAAGAACCACCGTTTCTAAGTGTAAACTCTGTGCTATCAAGTACACTCATATTGTTGTGCAACTGTAACCACTATCCACCTCTAGCACACAAAACGGAAACTTCATCCCCATCAAACAATCATTTACCATCCCCTCCCCCCCCTTGTCCCTGTGAACCACTTTTCTACATTTCTAATTTCTGTCTCTATGAGTTGAATTACTCTAGGTACTTCATATAAGTAAAATCATACAGTATTTGTCATTTATGCGGCTGGCTTCTCTAAGCATAATGTCCTAACAGTCATCCATGTTAAAGCATGTGTCAGAATTCCCTTCCTTTCTAAGGCTCACTAATACTGCATGTTATGTACATACCACATTTGTTCATCCATTCATCCATCTATGGATACCTGGGTTGCTTCCACCTTTTGGCTATTGTGATTAATGCTGTTAAGAACACAGATGTACAGATCTCTCTCTGAGACTCTCTTTTAAATTATTTTGGGACTATACCCAGAAGTGGAATTGCTGGACCATTTGGCAATTTTTTTTTTTTTTTGAGGAATTCCTAAATGACCCTCATTTTCTCTTGTATGTTAACTGGTTAACTACTGTATTAACCAATCTCCCTCCTCTCAGGACATGGACTGCTGTCAGAATAAACTACCCAAGGCACAGTACAGACCCCAACACTGCTCCTCTGAGGACAGGCAGCTGACCGAGTCCCCAGAGTTAGCACAGAGCCTGGTCAGAAGAGCGCCCAGTACTGTGCCACACTTGAATGAACGTGTAGATGGGTGGGTGGATTAACACCAACAATTCCCTCTTAGCCTTTAAATGTCCTCATGGCCTACTGAATTAATAAAATTCTTCAATGGCCTGGCATTTGAAACTCCCCATAATATTCATTCAGCAAACATGCATAAAAGCCTAAGAGATCAAAGCTATGCCAAGCCTAGTGGAACATAAAAGGATGGTCTGGTCTCAAAACAACTTCCCAGCTTTACTTCCTATCATGCCCCAAAACACATTCCTCCAATTTAAGTGTTTGCCATTTTCAAAACATTTTCTATCCAGAAGTCACAATCTAGTGGGCCTGGGCCAAGAAAAATATTTCCTTGGCTGAAAAAACTATTTTGTTTGGCATAGTGTTTTTAAAAAATATTTGAATGTGCCTGTGTTTTGGGGGAAAGAGGAATATACTCTCCAATTATTCCAGTCCCTCTTCCAGGGCCCCATCACTCACCTGCAACGCCCACCTCACCCCCAAAAGTGCTAACTCGCACTGTTACAATAGCTAACTCGCACACGACTGAAGTCGTGTGGACTCTGTGCGACCCTACGGACCGTTGCCTGCCAGGCTCCTCTGTCTGTGGGATTCTCCCAGCAGGAATGCTGCAGTGGGCTGCCAAAAGGAACTGGATAAGCTGCAAATACACCTGAGAAACTGCTTCTGCTCACCGCCTAGTTTCCCCTTCCGTCTTCACATGTCCATCCTCTGCTCAGATGTCACTTACTTTCTAAAGCCCTTCTTCAATCCTCGCCAAATCAGACATGATTGCTCATCTGTTTTCTCATGGCACTCTGATTATTCTACTCTCACAGCATTTCCATTTGGATTTATAATGATGTACTTTTCTTATCAGGATTCTACACATGGTAAGGACTGAGATCGGGTTCATATCCTTGCTAGTTTTGGAATTACAACCAATGAGCCTTGGACATACTAGGTATAAAATAAATGTGAAAGTGAACCAAAATTAAATGGGGAAACTACATTAAAAAAAAAAAAAATGAGTAGTTTGGAATGAAAGTTTACCTTCCAGGTACATTATATGTGTACATAGATATATTCCGTAAACTTTGAACTAAAAAACTTTCAGTTATGAGACAGAGCTGGGTCTTTTTTTTCTAGGAAAACTCCACGGTGATTTTGTAAATACATGCCAACATATCCACAGCACACAGATAGGGAACAGGGGCTGTGTGGTCACGCAGACGTGGTTTCCGCTCTGGCCCCATCATTTTCTATATGTAGGGCCTGAGGTTGGCACTTAAGGTCTCTAGGCCTCAGTTTCCCCACATCATGGTGGTAACTCACCACATGAGTTCACTGGAGAACTACATGATACGATACAGAGAAGGCACTTAGCACACAGCATCACACACAGTGAATGCTCATGAGTGTTGATTTTAGCATCTAAAGTTGGCATTAAGATAAACTAACATGAATAGTAAAAATGTGATTTTGTAATTCTCCTTTAAGTGCGTATGGTGTTAAAAAATACACATACAAATTAAAGATTTTTTTAAAAATGTGGACCATTTTTTAACATCTTTATTAACTTTGTTACAATATTGCTTCTGTTTTTTTATGTTTTGGTTTTGGGCCATGAGGCATGGAGAATCTTTAGCCCCCTTACCAGGAACAGACTCAAACCTCCTGCATTGGAAGGCAAAGTCTTAACCACTGAACCACCAGGGAAGTCACATACAAATTAAATACACTCTTTTTCATCATCCAAATCCCTAAGGCAATTCATTATTATACTTCATTTACATTTTAAGTTATACTTAAATTTTAAGATATTAAGAGTATCTTTTTATTATGAACCTTATTTGGAATAATGAACAGAACATTAAGCTTACTAAAAAAAACTCTTCGAAACGTACAGTTTTTATTTGGTTCCTTGCCTGCTGTGTGAGATTTCCCATCAATTAGACGTCTGGAGCATTTCCACATAGCAGAGTTTGAAGATACTGAGACTTTTGTTCCCAGAAATAGATTTGACTCCCTGCCTAGGTTTCTACTAAAAAAGCAGAAAATAAAGATAATCTGGCCTTTTTGGCAGAGAACTGGAAACTCGGAGCATAGTTAGATTTATACTCCAGTTGCAAAGATCAGTGAATAAATTTTCTGGCACTAGGTTACAATAGCTTTAGTATATTTAATTAGAACTTCAAATGTTTATGTTCTGCCTAGTCCTTTTCCTTCAGTCAGTAACAGTTAAAGGACAAATAAACTGTCCAAAAGCAATTGGTACTATAGGACATCTTTTTTGTGTGAAATAAATCATCTGTACCAAAAAATGTTTTTATGTTTTCCCTAAATATGTTCAAATGCTACACTTAAAACTACTAAACTATTAACTCTTCTCTGATAACTAGGTCTATGTTATGTAGTTAAAAACTCATATTGCACACTAAAATGAATGAAAAAGGTATATTCATTGGAAAACATTTTTAAATTCACTCAGTTGAAAAAGCTTCTAATTAGGAACAATGTTCTTTGTAATTTTTACTAAACACAACATAGGCTGGCCCCCTAGGGAACATCTAGGGAAGACACCTGTGGGTCAGAGGCTGCTTCCTGAGGACTGGGCACTCAGGAGCACTCATTTTTGGAAGGGGAAGTAAGTCAGAATGACTGTGTGTCTTCAAGTCTACACACAGCACTTCAGATACAAGCTGCAACTTGAAGTGACATCCAAGATGTTTTCAAATCACTAAAGAATTTTAAAGACCTGCAAGATACCCATCATGATGTCACTATCACTAGGAGGTTGGGGAAGGGAAACAGCTGGTCCTGGGAGTAGTGACACCCTTGCAAGTTCATTTCCTCGTCCACTGACTCACTATCCATCCATCCACACACACTCATCAGCTGCCTACCCTGCAGCAGGAACTGTGGTAGATGCCGTAAAGACGGCTAGGACAGGGCTGGCCTGGCGGTCCAGTGGTTAAGAGTCCACCTGCCAGAGCAGGGAACCCGGGCTCAATCCCTGGTCTGGGAAGATCCCACGAGCCACAAAGCAACTGAACCCGAGGGCCGCAACTGCTGCCTGGGCCCCCAGCAGAGAAGCCAGCACAGTGAGGAACCCTTACATCCCAACTGGAGAGCAGCGCCCACTCGCCGCAACTAGAGAAAGCCCTGTGAGCAACGAAGACTCAGAGCAGCCAAAAGTGAATTAATTAAATTAAAAATGTTAGTATATTAAAAAAAAAACATAGCTAGGACAAGATTCTTGTTCCCAATGATATCAGAATCTAGGAAGAGGGAAAACATAGCAAGATTTAAACTCTATGGGGATAACTGCTAAAACAGATACATGGACCAAATTATGTGGAAGACAAATCAGAACATTTAGTAAATAACAACCACAATGACGTCAGAGAAAGTCAGATGAAGTCAGAGAAACACTCACATAAAATAAAATTTCAGCCAGAGATTAGAGAATAAGTAGGAATTTGCTGGGTGGGATATGCAGAGCTGTAACAGGAGGATGAAAATGTAGTCAGGTCAAAAGAATATCTTAGATACAAGCATGGAGTTGAGCAGAGGAGTGATCCTTTCGGAGTATGGGAGCCAATTTTGTACAATTGAAGATGCAGCTGAGGTGGGAGCTAATGGTCTTACAAGGAAATAAACTTTTGAATTTCATTTTTTAGATTGAGGCAGTAGGAGGAGTCTCACAGTTACATTTTAAAGCAAGGAAACCAGAGGACAGGATACCAGGCTGCTGAAATAACCTAAGGGCGATTCTGAGAGTCTAACTCACTGTGGTGACGGCTGAGTAGAGAAGAGAGCTAGAGAAACACGTCAGTAGTCTTACTGACCATACTGACTGACCTTCAGCCTCCAAAGGGAGATTCTTTGGGGATGACTGACAAAACAAACAAGGCAGAGGTGCAGTAGGGAACTGCTGCATTAGGAACCTAGCATATTCTCTCTTTAAGGGACATAAAAATGAAATTATTATTTTTTTCTTCCTGTCACTGCAGTGGATGGTCTGGCTATTTAACCACGTTAACAGCCTAGACGGCTTGATCTGTGTCTTAGGGATTTCTACTTCCCCATGGCACCACTCAAATGCTTTGGTTGTGAGTTAAAGTCAGGTCATTAAACATGAAAGTTATTCACTTGTATCTGATATCCATATATAAACACTGGAAGTCCTGGGAGCACTTACCCTGCAGTAATCCAAAGTAGCAACATATTCATACGATCCTAGAGATAACTCTGGCTTCTCATAGTGGTCCAGTCTTCTTCCAATGTGGTCCAGATGTTGGAAATAGAATGGTGGAACTAACAAAAACAAAATAGGAAAGGGAATCTTTTGTTTTTACAACACAGACAATTTAGTAAGTTCTCAAAGTTTATCATGGGAGGAAAGGAGTTAGTATGAGAAAAAAAAAGCATTTTAAAGCTGGAATGTAGCATATTCTAAAAATCCACTAGTCTTTCTTTCCAGTCTTGGAAAGATATTTTCTAATATATCTTCCTGACCCTTCTGCAAGTTACTGATGACAAAGAACATTAATGGTCTGGATCATTACAGAGAAACAGCAGATAAAAGCACGGGAGTTTTTAAATCGTCACAACCAAAAGTTAATTCTCCCTATTTAAGGACTTTTTCTCACAGGAATTCTAACTTTTCAAACTATTCAAATTTTCAATAGCCCAACAAATATACATTGGTTATTTGGACTATGCTGTTAGCTCTAATGTTTATTATCTTTTAATCAGAGATATCTTCAGCCACAGGGAGTTTGCACGGTAATCTTTAATGTTTGGGCTTCAGAGTGGAGACGATTACTGTATTAGGGAAAGACTACACCATGAGATCTCAGCTGAGGAACTCTTAATTTGATTCAAATGTCTAAGAAGGTTAGTTCTGGCTAAGCCCTGGAAGTCCTCCAACAGGGCAGGAACACTTATGACTCACACACTGAACTCTTGGACAAATATGGCCTGGTATCTCTGTGCAAACGACCTCTGCTGCCTTGAGAACAGGGCTGACTGTTAAACCACTGACAACAGAAGTATTTGGAATAACTAGCTATGCTCTGGTTTTAAGCATTTCATAAAGAACAACATTTTCGTTTGTAAAACCATGTAACTAATGACTTGTTTTAAAACCAATAGCTCAGTATTCTTTATTTTTAGTTGTGAACCAGCACATGGGTTGGACTTCCCTTGTGGCTCAGCTGGTAAAGAATCTGCCTGCCATGCAGGAGACCTGGATTCAATCCCTGGGTTGGGAAGATCCCCTGGAGAAGGGAAAGGCTACCCACTCCAGTATTCTGGCCTGGAGAATTCCAGGGACTGTGTAGTCCATGGGGTCAAAGAGTTGGACACGACTGAGCGACTTTCACTATCACTAGCACATGGGTTACAACAGGGCAGTTTTCTTTGTCTGGACATAAGACAACAGTCACTGAGGCTTGATTTTTTTTTTTTCCCCTATTTTCTTACTATATTGTGACCATTTCTTTTAAAACAAGTTTTATAAGATTCCCTTGTACATAAAGATCTCTGCTCTTGGAAATTCAGTGTTTTGAAAAGATTGTGGAAGTGGGAAGCTGACAGTCTCAGCTGGGCTAAGAAGGCTATGATGGCTTTTAATTGCTCTTCTGTTATGTTTAGCACACTCAGTTACTTAGTCGTGTCGACTCTTTTGAAACCCCATGGACTGCAGCCTGTCAGGCTCCTCTATCCATGGAATCTTCCAGGCAAGAATAGATGAGATGGATAATGTGGCACCAGCTGTTCTATGATGTATGGGTGGTACTTCTACACACTTTCTATAATTTATTTTTATTCACACATCTACATGTAATTGGTGAAAAAAAAATTCCCCTTAAAATCAATTAGCTTTATATTTGTTAGCATTTAATATTATTTGTCATGTTTCATAAACCAGATTCAAGTCCTCCCATAAATTACACATGGCCACATGACACTCGTCTTCCTGCATGTCTTTGGCCTCAAGCTCTTCCGACTGAGAGAGAATCTCTGACATTTCGAAGGAAAACAGAGTGAAACCATTTGACTATGCCTGCAAGGTTCTTTCTAACAAACCTCTGCCTTCTTTAAACCTAAATGAAGAATGTAGGCGCCAAGGTAAATCTAAGCGGGTCTGGCTTTCTTGCAAGAACAAATATTGGAATCTAGTATTTTTGCCGACGAAGGTCCATCTAGTCAAAGCTATGGTTTTCCCAGTAGTCATGTATGGATGTGAGAGTTGGACCATAAAGAAAGTTGAGCACCAAAGAACTGATGCTTTTGAACTGTGGTGTTGGAGAAGACTCTTGAGAATCCCTTGGACAGCAAGTAGATGAAACCAGTCAATCCTAAAGGAAATCAACCCTGAGTATTCAGTGGAAGGACTGATGCTGAAGCTCTAATACTGTGGCCACCTGATGTGAAAAGTAGAGTCATTGGAAAAGACCCTGATGCTGGGAAAGACTGATGGCAACAGAAGGGGGTGACAGAGGACGAGATAGTTGGATGGCATCACTGACTTAATGGACAAGTTTGAGCAAACTCCAGGAGATAGTGAAGGACAGGGAAGCCTGGTGTGCTGTAGTCTATAGGATCGCAGAGTCGGACACAACTTAGCAACTGAACAACAACAACGATATGAATAACCCTATTAGAAAATGAACACAACAGCTTCCCAGGAGTGGACACCCAAGGGATTCCCTCGGGTAGAAACACAAGAACTTCGTGTGTTTTCCTCTACCAGGAAGTGGCAGGGCCTTTTAAGGCTTCAAGCTGACACTTTGGGTGTGAGGCCAGAGAGTCACACAGGAAACAAAGATCCCAGATGCTCTACGTGAACGGATCCTGGATGGATTTCTGATCACCTTGTGAAGGAAGTTGGGGGCTGGAGTGAACACGCTAGGAATCCGGTGACCCTGTGGAGGCGTGATGAAGATTATCCAGGAGAGGCCTCTGCCATCTCCTAACTTTTCCCCCCAAAACGAAATCACTTGGAAGCGTGTGCTCACAGGGTTCCTGAGATCCAGGTCCCAGGGTTGTGTGGGATTTGGTTGCAGATTTCATGAAGGACAAGCGATGGAACAAGACCTTCCTTAGCAAGAGCAGAAAAGGTGGAGAAGCAGCGGAGCCCGCGCGCTCTAGTATACCAGGGTCTGCCGAACAGGTGCCACCGCTGCAGGGCGCGAGGCCTCCCAGGGGGCCGGGGGAGTCCTCGAGACACGGCTGGAAGCCAAGACCCCACTCCGCAGCAGGCGGCTTCTAAAGGTCTTTCTGAGGAGGCCTCGCTGTCAGTCTCCTGCACTGGGGGCCGGGCGAAGCCAGGGCTGTGTGAAGGGCGCACGAGGAGGCCAGCGCCGCTCGCCCGCCAGAGCCCGCCCGCGGCCGAGGGGGCAGGAGGGCCGCAGGCGGCTCAGACCCGGCGGGCGCCACTCACCGTCGTTCACGCAGCTGCAGAAGCCACACTGGTACCTCCTCCCTCCTTCGATGAACTGCATGAACGGGCACATGTAGGCTTTGCACCTGTTGCATCGGACTGGTCCAGCCTCCCCATGGTTTACCAGGTAGAGGGGCGTCTAGAGGAAGCAAGCAGAAGCAAGAGACACGTGGGCACAGCGTTTCCAGGCTTCCTCAGAAGTCCTACAGCGGTAGTCACTGAAATGTGAAAACTCCGGACTCATTAGGGAACTCCACTCAGTGTCCGCCAGGGGAGTAAGGACGCCTCTCTTGAGACTGTGTGGAATTCAAGGCAATACCCAAACAAAAATTACTTTAAATGCATGTCCAGTGTATAAACATATTTGTACATTTATGTATATGTGTATTGACCAATGTGTGTGAAGACAGAAGGAGAAAAAAAATACAGTGATGATACCCTGAATATTCACTGGAAGGACGGATGATGAAGCTGAAGCTCCAATACTTTGGCCACCTGATGCAATGAGCCGACTCGTGGGGAAAGGCCCTGATGCTGGGAAAGACTGAAGGCAGGAAAAGGGGGTGACAGAAGATGAGATGGTTGGGTGGCATCACTGACTCAATGGACATGAGTCTCAGCAAACTCCGGGAGACAGTGAAGGACAGGGAAGCCTGTACTGGAGTGCTGCAGTCCATGGGGTTGCTAAGAGTTGGACACGACTTCGTGACTAAACAACAGCAATAATACTTAATAAAGCTTATGTTGAAGATGTCCTGGATACCACGTATCACACATCTTGCTAAGTTTGTTCATTAACTATAAATAAAGAAGGGAACTGGGTCTGATTTTAAAAGCACTAGTTTGCACATCGGCATGCTGCTTAGATAATTCCACCCAATATACAAATTATTTCTTCAAAACGGCAACTCTCAAGAAACCTGCAGTGCTGTTCACTTATTCAGGCAAGGAGGCTGATCCTGCCTTTTCCATTTCTTTATCCCGTGACAAAATGTCTCATGAAGGAAGTACTCTCAGTGCAGCAGGTCATGCTTTGCCAGAACAAAAAGAATAAATATTTCAATGGCTTCTTCCTCATAAACATGTGTAGAACCCATTACACATCCTTTACAGCTTGAAAGTGAAAAAGCTCAGCGCTGGAAGTCCGCCTGCTCTCTCAGCACTTCCAGCTTTCAGGACAAAACCACAAAGATTCTTCTTGTTTTTATAAATCTCCTTAAAGATAACATTTCTAGAAAAGCTTGACAATACAGGGTTTGGCACATCAACTAAGTTTTTCTTTAGAGAAACAGATGTAAATAAAGCAGACTGCTGCTTAATGGAGACTTGAAGAGCAGGAGGAAGGTGGCGATGAGGTGAGGTCATAAGGCCATTTTCTGCCATTTTCTCAGGGGAGAAAAGAGAGAGAGGAGAGATCTACAGTCTGTCCCTGCCCAGACATCCAATGTGGAAGCTAATCTGCTGAGGTTTCAGAAACGAGTTTTGAGACCTCAGAGCAGGGAAAAAACAGATAATATGATACATAAAAGAATCAGGGAAAGGATAAAAAAATACATTCAGAATCACTAGGCACTGTCCTCTCTCCCATCTCTTGCTTCAAGGAAGCCAGGAGATGGATTCAATTTTCCCGTTTCTGGCCTCTCCTGGTCTTAGCATGGGTATGGCTTTGGTGTCTGAGTCGTCAGGTTGTGAGAAGGATTCAACGAAGAAAAAGTGAAAGTGTTCTCTCTCAGTTGTGTCCGACTCTGCCATCCCACGGACTGCAGTCCACCAGGCTCCTCTGTCCAGGGAATTCTCTAGGCAAGAATACTTCTCCAGGAGATCTTCCCGACCCAGGGATTGGACCCAAGTGTCCTGCATTGCAGCCAGATTCTTTACCATCTGAGCCACCGGGGAAGCCCCACACAGTTAGGAGGCCATGTGCAATATAGAGTATTAAGCCTGGCATAAAATTATTGAATAAAAGGTATCTAACTGTTGTTGTCATATCTGTACAGAACAACCTTTCCTCTCTTAAAACCACTCATCTCAAGAGAGTGTGTATATTTAATAGGAGGGTTAGAGTTTGATAAGTTTGAGATAGGCCTGAGTTTCTAAAGGCATTTATTAATATAAATATTTAAATTAGCTAATGTGTTAATATGAAATGTTATCGTAAAAATTATTTAGAAGACAGGGAATCCACCTTTCAGGAGATTTTGATACCATCCGATGCTTTAAAAAGTTGAGAGGCCCACTAGATTTTAAAATTCTTCTATGAGTTTGATTTGCATACACATGTGCTATGCTTAGTCACTCAAGTCATTTCAGACTCTACGCAACTCCACAGTCTGTAGTCTTCCAGGCTCCTCTGTCCATGGGGGTTCTCCAGGCAGAAATACTGGAGTGGGTCACCATGGCCTCATCAAGAGGATCTTCCCAACCCAGGAATCAAATCCATGTCTCCTGTATTGCAGGATTCTTTACTATCTGAGCCACCAGGGAAGTCCTTGCATACACTCAAGGAATGCACACTATATATGCATTCAAACACAGACCCATACAATACTTTCTCATATACACTGTTTGTTTGAAAGGCATTAAGTGACAAATGTGTGTTGTCTTCAGCTAGAAATAATAAGAAATAATCTGAGGGCAACAAAAGGGAAGCAAACGAGAATATGACATACACTTATGGCTGATTCATATTGTACAGGAGAAACTACCACGCCACTGTAAGGCAATTACACCCCAATCAAAAAAAGATGTGGGTTTAGGTCAATGAATGCAGAACCAGAAGTGAAAGACAACAAAAGGTAATGATAATGCAGCTTTTTTCTGGGTCAAAAACCCAGTCATCAGTCATTCTCTGGGTGCTGCTGGGTTCTACAGCTTTAACCTCAGAGATGAGGAGCAGCTTTCAAGAGAGTTACACTAGGGTTAAAGCCTCCAACATACATCAACTCCAGCCAAGTGTACTTCTCTCATCCCTTCATCATTTTCAAAGAGCTCAAAAAGTCTATCATCAATTCCCTGAGATACTTTAGCAACAAAATCTGATACAATTATTTGCTAGACAAAGCAGAGGTAATGGAAATTAACCTTATTTTTTCTGATATGATTTACTCAAAGGCAGGCCCAACCAAAAATTACTGTGAAATTGTCGGCAGCTACCATCTAAGCATTCCATTCCGGGCAGATTCAAACTTGCAGAACTGAAAATGAGTGTCTCGTCACAAACTGGAATTGAGTAATGACTGTATCGAGGCTGTGAAACACACATGCATTTTTTTTCAATTTTCGCTCTTTTGGAAACTGAATGATGGATAGGTAAGGGAAGGACTGCAGACAATTGAGGTGACGGTAAAGAATGTTAAAAGCTTTTAGACTGTTTACATTTTCTTTCTGGGCACCAGCACAAGGGTTTCCAGATCACACTGTCTCACCTCATGTTTCTCAGGCTGTGCTGAAGGCCATCAGAGACTTGCTTTGCTTTCCCCAGATGTCTGCTTATCTGCTCTACAGTAGCATGCATGAGCTCATAAACAGCTAATCTCACTTGTAGTCTCAGTTCAACTTTAGTGTATACGGCTTAGGAAAAAATCAAATTACTTTCCAAAAAGTCCTAAGTTTCCTTTCTCTTCTTCTTAATAAGGACATCCTATTACACTTACCTAAGAAATATCTTCAGATTTTGCAATTTTGTTTATAAGTGTGTTTTTTACTCTTTTGGCCTCTAGTATATTCCTGCCTGCTCTTTCTTTTCTGTTCTTTTCTTAAATGGAAAAAAGTGAAAGGATGGAAAGCCTCACTCTAAAACCCTCATTTGGCTCTTCTTGGCTCTGGTCCTGTGTGGCCTGAGTTTATATAACACGAAACTGATGGTGATTCTGGGGAAAGAAAGACAGAGAAGAATAGTATCTGAACCCCTGGTTTGTATTTTTGATCTACCAGGCTTATGCCAAATACTTTATTGGTACTAATTTTAACTAAGATCCTTTAGCTGAATAAAAGGTATCTCCTTTTTATGCATATATAACATCACAGTCCATTTGGACCACAAGAGAATATAATTCATGGAGAAATGAGGTTCAGTGTTAAAAGTTTTGAATACTATTCCATGTAAAAGGAGTAGACAACAAAATGTGTCAATCAACAACTCCTTGGCACTGCTAATGCAACCTTTAAAGTTTTCCTATATTTATATAGCATTAGTTTCCAAGTGTTCCTGTCACTCCTTTTAACATCTGTACATTCAGTGCTGGGTGTGGTGTGTCTTGATGGGGTATACAGTCCAGTGGGACGGAAAGACATTAAACACAGAAACATGCAATTAAAAGAGCAATGTAGGAGCAGAAAGAATACTTGGGAAATCATCATTAATAAAAGCAACATTAAAGTATTCACAGATTGTAACCCAAAACAACAACAACAAAAATAAATGCTCAAAGAAATGAAGCACAACCGAGAAAGGTCCGACATGGAGAATTTTGACAAAGTTTATGGCCGAGGTACTTTTGCTTTGGCATCTATAACCAAAGTCTGAATACACAGGTCTTTCTGTATAGACTCTTAGTTTTAGCAAAGTGATAAATAACAGAAGGTAGCTATTATAGCTGCTTATACCTTTAAGCTGCCTATGAAAAAGTGAAAGTCACTCAGTCGTGTCCGACTCTTTGCAACCCCGTGAACTATATGTATACAGTCCATGGGATTCTCCAGGCCAGAATACTGGAGTGGGTTTCCATGCCCTCCTCCAGGGGAATCTTCCCAACCTAGGGATCGAATCCAGGTCTCCCGCATTGCAGGCAGATTCTTTACCAGCCCAGCCACCAGGGAAGCCCTTAAGCTGCCTATAACTACACCTATAAACTAATTACACCAAACCTGGAAAATGAAGAAAGTACGAAGGTGTTCTTATACCACAGATCCACTAGGTGGCATTGTACAACCAAAAATTAAAACTATTCGCTCACGTAATAAAACACTCAAGATAATTATGTTATACACATTTTATGTAGCTATCACCACAATTAACTGAATTTATGTCAGTTGTTACCGTCACAAAATTAAGAAACTTATACTGTTCTTGAGAGAGTCTTTGATAATGGTTAAAAAATATTCTGGTGAAAACAAAATGTGATTAAAGATGAAATACAGGCTATTTCAAGCATGAACTGCATAGAAATTACAGACTGTGCCAAATTTACTGAACAGGAGAGTGGAGAAGAACCTTTTTTAAAGGTTTCTAATCCTCTCCCAACCTCCGTGACTACATGCAGGAAAATGGGGCCCCGCAGGGACTAGCGGCCCCGGCACACGGGATGCTGCTGCCCGGGGCGGGGAAGCCGGCCCTCCGGCGGCCGGCACCCACCCGCTCCCGGCGCCGGCTCGCGCTCTCCGTACGAAGCAAGGTAAGGACAGTGAGGCGTGAGGCGCGGGGCTCGGCCGTTCCCTGAGACGGAGGGCTGATCCTCCTCCTGCGGGAACATCCAGCCACCGGCAACGGTGCGGATGAGGGAAGACACAGCCCAGAGCGGCCAAATACGGAGATTCCAGGAACATGCTGACTTAGGAAGGTGTTCCTGCCCGTCGCCGGGACGTTCCTGGGTGAAAACAGTCCCTCTGCCTTTCGCCTACGCTCTAACACAGGCACGGACATACACACAAGCTCACTCTTAACCACCTACTTTCCTCCGTCTTCTAATGCTTGTTTACTGATTCTGAAAAAGAGACACACTTTGCATTTTCAATATATACTTCTCTTCCTTTTTTCTCTCCTGTTTTCTTCATGAGAAGTCTCCAGGACAGCAATCACTGTCCTGGGACTACACAGTTGTCCCCACACAAAGAATATTCAACTTTACTAAGTGCCTGAAGGAAATAGCTAGGCTAAGTAACTACTAGTAATGGGAGAGATAGTTTTGCCTACAGTGGTTCCTCAATCAAAATGTGGCTTGATATAGGATCATATTCAATATCAGACTATACTCCCTAGTAAATTACTGTAAATATATATATCTCTAGCAGCAAAGGTACAGTGTATTATCAAATGTGATCCTGGCACACAGCTACTTCTTTGGGACTGGAGTGCTGCTTACAGTTTGGGTCTATTTCAAGAGAGTTTCAGTTAGTGATTTGGATTAACCAGGGGATATAAGTGGAAGCATGAAAACGGTATCTGAAAAGATAATCCAGAACTTGTGATGAACAACTACCCTTTAAAAATGTTAAACGTTCAGACTATCAAGCACACTGGAAGACAAGCAGAGTCGGATTTCCAGAGGATTACGCCCAGCAGTTAAAATGAAGAGAGTCTGTATCAACTGTGCTTATTAAAGATATTTCTATAAGAAAGAGAAATGAGAAGCTTGTGTGTACTTTCTATTTTTGGCTTCACCACGTATGCCGTTCGGTCAGCCTGCACCCACAGAAAAGGAACAGGGCAGTGGGGTGCTCACTGTACACACGTTTTCTCAACAGCAGTACTATTTCGTTGGACTTTTTAAAATAACAAATACAGCATGAAAGAATAATATTTTTTGAATGCCTTTTAAAAATCATTCTTCTGAAAAGAAACTGAGCCTAGTAATAAAACACTCAATGTCCTGAAAAAACTGTAAGAATATATTTATACTTTTTAAAAGTGTTTTTAGTTGGCCCTAAAACTTTGTGTTTTCACACTTCTAGAAAATTAACCTCTTGCTAGTTTGTGGCACTTGAGAGATTATTTTCAATTTTTTTCCTCTTTAATAATGCTACTGAGTAGTCATTTATTGGGAAAGATTGAAGGTAAGAGGAGAAGGGGATTACGGAGGATAAGATGGTTGGATGGCATCACCGACTCAATGGACAAGAGCAAACTCCGGGAGATGGTGAAGGACAGGGAGCCTGGCGAGCTGCAGTCCATGGGGTCGCAAACAGTCTGACACGACTGAGCAAATGAACAACAATAACAACAGTATAATATTGTATGTAATGTTATAGAACATTTACTCTTGTTATTACTATATCAAGAACTTATATTGGATTTTAGCATGTCCTTAATTTGGAAACTGGTCTTTTTTCATTTGGAGGGGGGTTGTTTTTTGTATCTATCCAGCACTGATAAATCCTGATTCAAATTTATAATATATGCAAGATCATAACATCTGTATGATCTGTGGTTTAAAATGCTTTCATGTATATAAAAATCTCATGCTGCTGAGATGTTAACAAACCTGGGTGTGGGAATTATCATCCTGTTGTTCAGAAGGGAATGGACATCAGTGAGGAACAATGATTCATTCACCCAATAAACTGCAGAGCAGGAGCTTGAATTCCCGTTCATTTCCTGTGCTATACATTCAGAAACTGCCTGCAGATTGCTTTGGTAGAGAAGCACATCGATTCGGAGAAAGCTGCCCATCACCCATGGTCCACCACTTGAACCAAGTCCTCAGTGGTCCCTGGGACCTGTGAAGTGTCTCCTCTCTCTCTCTCTACAGGAGCTATTTTATGTCTTCAGTTCCACTGAATCCTTCAAATAAGCTCTCTTCCCAACTCCCTCAGCAGATAATTTCCCCTCCTTGCTCACAAAGGAAAACAAAACCTCAGATAGGAACTCCCATGAACGTACCGGCACCTACTTAACGTTTGCTTTTCTCCCTCCTGTCACAATAAGAAGAGTGTCCCTCTCTCCTCCTGACATGTTCTCGGGGACTTTATCTAAACCGGGACCACGTCCCAACTGGCCCCTCAGCACTGGCTCAGGCATTTCAGGGACCAGGTCCCAACCAGCCCCTCAGCACTGGCTCAGGCATTTCAGCTGTGTGTTGCCACTAGGCCTTGTGTCTGACAATACCCTTCACAATGCTTTACTTCTGAGCATCACTACTAAATTCTCAGACCCATGCCTTACAGGCCTGACACCTTTGCTTGTTTAATTGGTGTTCCTCCTACAGCGCAATACCTAGAGAACAGGCAGTCGACAGTTTTTGAATGAACAAACAGAATATCTACCAGGTACCCGCAAATATGTGGTCCCAAGCCCAGGGCAGTTCATGATAGATGCTAAACGAAAGGCAGAAATAAAAGAAGAAACCACTCATTGGAAGAGGGGGGCCGGTAAAGGATTCTTTCACAGAGGCAGGGAGTTACGAGGAGCTGCATTTCCACTGAGGACATAACAGTGAGAGCGCAGGGCTCAGGAAGGAAAGCCTGAGCTGGGGGAAGGTGGTGGCCGGCAGGCAGGAGCCAGGCTGAGCTGAGAAGGAAGGTGAATAGGAGGGCTGGAGGGATTCTAGGGAGAAAGCTCAAAGCCAGGCAGAGCAGCATACCCTGACTGCTCAGGTCTCCCTCCTTCCCCGCCCCACTCCATCCCTCTCCTCCTCTCTCACCTCAAACCAGCTGGGATCTCACCTTTCACAAAACTAAAGCAATGGAATGGG
The DNA here is from genome assembly GCF_910594005.1 of Cervus elaphus. Lineage (NCBI taxonomy): Eukaryota > Metazoa > Chordata > Mammalia > Artiodactyla > Cervidae > Cervus > Cervus elaphus. The sequence continues at coordinate 9,233,773 of NC_057831.1, read as the reverse complement.
AAGAATGATTGGTACTGGTTTCCAAACCTGCTTATAAATTAGTAAATTCTTTACAATTACCGTGAGGAATTTTTAGAATTTGTTTCATCATCAACTGTATTTTATTCAATCCCTAAAATCTCTTTTAAAAATAAACTCAAAAGATGTTTGAATATTACTTCTAAATTTCTAACTAAAAAAAGTCCATTCCTTAACTGCTTAGGTAAACCTCAGGTTCACCACTGATCCCAAGTGGCGCACGTTTCAGAAAAAATTCTCAATGAATGCTTGTTGAATGGATGACAAGAAAAAGAGGGAGGGAGGGAGGGGGAAAAGGAAAAACTGAATGAAAAAGAAAAATGAGGGAAGAAGGAAAATACAGAAGTCACATTTGGATATATTTTCCAGTCTTCTCATCACAGAAGATCAGGTCTGGGTGTGAAAAACCCTAGTATGTTAGGTTCATCCCAAGGTATGCAAAAATAAGTAGACCGGGAGCCTCTTCTCTTGGAATGGCCAATAGCATCTTAAAGCAAACACAGCTGTGACTTTCCTCCCAGGGCCCTCCGATGCCGCGAGGCTTTTCAGGGGGAAGGTCAGGTCAGACCATACGCTGAAGTCTACAAGAGGGCTGCTTGCTCCTGCTGACGGGGCACCCAGGGTTTCAAAGGGAAAACAATTGTCAGTGCAGTTCAGAGAGCACCATCACATCAGTTTACCTGAATGGAAGTCATAGTTCATGACAAAATTACAAACCATGAGAAATAATTCTTAGGCAAAAAAAGATGGTCTTTTTGGATTGGATTGTGTTGACGTAGTCTTTCAAGTTACGGGTATATTTGCAAAGATCAGTGCTACTGTTCTTACTGGAACACATGTTGAAAACTTGAGTAAGACATTCCGTCTCAAGGAGCTATGTTATTCAAGGATTCTATTTTCCCACATTTTTTTTAAACTTTGACCTATTATAATTTATCTTTGGTCCCTAAGGAAGAATTATATTTTGTTGTCTGATTATAGGCCACTGACTGAAGCCATGTTTAACTGCTATAAGAACACACAGTGGTCCACAGATAATGAAAATATATTGTAGACTTAAAAACCCTATGAATCAAGCTTGTTTCTTCCATAACAAAATGACTGGCAGTTTTTTGTTTCTCAGAAAAATGTACAATGCTCCACTTTAAACATGAAAGTGTTAAAGATAATAAGCTCAGAGGCCAACTTCCTTTGTCTTTCTGACAGAATTACAAGTTAGCCAAAGTCTTCCCTCCATTTATCTCACTTCTTTATGGCTATGGAAACACTTCAAAATATTCTCCCGCCTAAGCATGAGCCCAATCTGTATTTAAATGACACCTTCTTAATCAGGTCTACTGTCCACAGTATGCAATCTGAAACCTGCACTCCACCTGCTTCCCCAGGCTGCCCCAATCCCTGACCTGCTCTACTTTTTCCTTCCTCCATTTGTTCAATAATTTTCTTATTACTAGGTTCACTGTCTTTCTTCTTTCCATTAAAATGTTAGCTCCATGAGGACAGAGATTTTTGTCTGTATTGTTCACTGACATATCCCAGGACCACGAAGAGTATGTGGCACAAAATGGGTAAAGAGTAAACATTTGCTGAATTAAATCTTCATTGAATAGGATAGAAAGAAATAAACCCATGCACCTATGGTGGCTCAGATAGTTAAAGAATCTGCCTGCAATGCAGGAGACCTGAGTTTGATCCCTGGGTTGGGAAGATCTCCCAGAGAAGGGCATGGCAATTCACTCCAGTATTCTTGCCTGGAGACTTGGATGGATGGAAGAGCCTAGTGGGCTATAGTCCATCGGATCGCAAAAGAGTCGGACATGACTGAGCGATCTCAGACCAGACCAGACCTATGGTCAGTTAATCAATGACAAAGGAGACAAGAATCTACAAGAAGAAAAGACAGTCTTCAATAAATGGTTCTAGGAAAGATGGACAGCTATGTGGAAAAGAATGAAATAAGAACATCCTCTAACACCACACACAAAAATGAACTTAAGACAAATTAAAGACCTAAATGTAAGACTGGATACTAAAAAATTCCTAGAGGAAAACATAGGCAAAATGCTCTTTGTTATAAATCACAGCAATATCTTTTTGGCTCTGTCTCTGAGAGTAATGAAAATAAAAACAAAAATAAACAAATGGGACCTAATTAAATGCAGAAGCTTTTGCACAGGAAAGGAAGCTGTAGACAAAATGAAAAGGCAACCCACAGAATGGGGTGAAATATCTGCAAACGATGCAACCAACAAGGGATTAATTTCCAAAATATACAAACAGCTCATATAACTCAAAGTCAAAAAAAAAAAAAAATACAAAAACAAAAAACAATTAAAAAAATGGGCAGAAGATCTAAATAGACATTTCTCCAAAGAGAGACAGATGGCCAAAAGGCACAAGAAAAGATGCTCAACACTGCTAATTATCAGAGAATGCAAATCAAAACTACAATGAGATTCCACCTCACACGAGTCAGAATGGCCAATATCAGAAAGTGTACAAATAATAAATGCTGGAGAGGGTATGGAGAAAAGGAACCCTCCCACCCTGTTGGGAATGCAGATTGTAGAGCCACCACGAAGAACAGTACGGAGGATCCTTCAAAAACCAAAAACAGAGTTACCATATGATCTGATCCTGCAGTCCCATTCCTAGGCATATATCTGGACAAAACTCTAATTTGAAAAGATATATGCACCCCATTTTCACAGCAGCACTATTTGCAAAAGCTAAGACATGAAAGCAGCCTAAACGTACATCAAAAGATGACTAGATAAAGATGTGGTACATATATACAATGGAATATTAGTCATGAAGAATGAAATAATGCCATTTGCAGCAACATGGATAGATCTAGAGACTAGCATACTAAGTAAAGTAAGCCAGAGACAAATATCATATGATATCACTTATATGTGAAGTCAAAAAAAAAAAGATACATATGAAATACAAGACAGAAACAGACCCACAGACACAGAAAATAAACTTATGGTTACCAAAGGAGAAAGGTAAATTAGGAGGTTGAGATTAATATATATACTCTACTATGTAAAAAACAGGTAACCAATAAGGACCTACTGTTTAGCACAGGGAATTACACTATTTTATAATAACCTATAAAGGAAAAGAACTTGATAAAAATAGATATATGGGTGCATGCATGCTAAGTCACTTCAGTCGTGTCTGACTCTTTGCGACCACATGGACTGTAGCCTGCCAGGCTCCTCTGTCCATGGATTCTCCAGGCAAGAATACTGGAGTGGGTTGCCATTTCCTCCAACCCAGGAATTGAACCCTGAACCCTGAGGCTGCTGCACTGTAGGTAGATTCTTTACTGCTGAGCCACTGGGGAAGCCCAGATACATATATATATTCAGTTCCGTTCAGTCGTTCTTTGCGACCCCATGGACTGCAGCACGCCAGGCTTCCCTGTCCATCAACAAATCCCAGAGCTTACTCAAACTCATGTCCATCGAGTCGGTGATGCCATCCAACCATCTCATGCTCTGTCATCCCCTTCTCCTCCTGCCTTCAATCTTTCTCAGCATCAGGGTCTTTTTCCCTGAGTCAGTTCTTTACATCAGGTGGCCAAAGTATTGGAGTTTCAGCTTCAGCATCTGTCCTTCCAATGAATACTCAGGACTGATTTCCTTTAGGATGGACTGATTGGATCTCCTTGCAGTCCAAGGGACTCTCAAGAGTCTTCTCCAACACCACAGTTCAAAAGCATCAATTATTCATGCTGAGCTTTCTTTAGAGTCGAACTCTCACATCCATACATGACCACTGGAAAAACCATAGCCTTGACTAGATGGACCTTTGTTGGCAAAGTAATGTCTCTGCTTTTTAATAAGCTGTCTAGGTTGGTCATAGCTTTTCTTCCAAGGAGCAAGCGTCTTTTAATTTCACGGCTGCAGTCACCATCTGCAGTGATTTTGGAGCCCAAAAAAAATAGTCTGCCACCGTTTCAATTGTTTCCCCATCTATTTGCCATGAAGTAATGGCACCGGATGCCATGATCTTAGTTTTCTGAATGTTGAGCTTTAAGCCAACTTTTTCACTCTCCTCTTTCACTTTCCTCAAGAGGCTCTTTAGTTCTCTTTCTGCCATAGGGTGGTGTCATCTGCATATCTGAGGTTATTGATATTTCTCCCGACAATCTTGATTCCAGCTTGTGCTTCATCTAGCCTAGCATTTCACATGATGTACTCTGCATGTAAGTTAAATAAGCAGGGTAACAATATACAGCCTTGATGTACTCCTTTCCCAACTCTGAATCAGTCTGTTTTTCCATGTCCAGTTCTAATTGTTGCTTCTTGACCTGCATACAGATTTCTCAGGAAGCAGGTCAGGTGTTCTGGTATTCCTATCTCTTGAAGAATTATCCACAGTTTGTTGTGATCCACACAGTCAGAGGCCTTGATGTAGTCAATAAAGCAGAAGTATATGTTTTTCTGGAACTCTCTTGCTTTTTCAGTGATCCACTGGATGTTGGCAATTAGATCTCTGGTTCCTCTGCCTTTTTTAAAGCCAGCTTGAACATCTGGAAGTTCACGGTTCACATATTGTTGAAGCCTGGCTTGGAGAATTTCGAGCATTACTTTGCTAGTGTGTGAACGAGTGCAACTGTGTGTTAGTTTAAGCATTCTTTGGCATTGCCTTTCTTTGGGATTGGAATGAAAACTGACCTTTTCCAGTCCTGTGGCCACTGCTGAGTTTTCCAAATTTGCTGGTGTATTGAGTGCAGCACTTTCACAGCATCATCTTTTAGGATTTGAAATAGCTCAACTGGAATTCCATCGCCTCCACTAGCTTTGTTCATAGTGATGCTGCCTAAGGCCCACTTGACTTCAGATTCCAGGATGTCTGGCTCTAGGTGAGTGATCACACCATCATGATTTTCTGGGTCATGAAGATCTTTTTTGTACAGTTCTTCTGTGTATTCTTGCCACCTCTTCCTAATATCTTCTGCTTCTGTCAGGTCCATACCATTTCTGTCCTTTATTGAGCCCATCTTTGCATGAAATGTTCCCTTGGTATCTCTAATTTTCTTGAAGAGATATCTAGTCTTTCCCATTCTATTGTTTTCCTCTATTTCTTTGCATTAATTACTGAGGAAGGCTTTCTTGTCTCTCCTTGCTATTCTTTGGAACTCTGCATTCAAATGGGTATATCTTTCCTTTCCTCCTTTGCCTTTAGCTTCTCTTTGTTTCTCAGCTATTTGTAAGGCTTCCTCAGACAACCATTTTGCCGTTCGCATTTTTTTCTTGGATATATATGTATGAATAACTAAATCACTGTGCTGTACACTTCAAACTAACAGAACTTTGTAAATCAACTGTATGTCAATTAAAAAAAATCCTTGTTTAAATAAATTGATTCTTCATTAAAATGGACACTGCTCATCATATCACATAACAATGTATTATTGCCCTCATTATGTACAAAACAACTGAAAAATCCCTAAAATCCATATGTGATTATACAATTATATAACTAACTCTGTATATAAGGATATCACAAGAGTCAAATTACCATTTTTCTTTTCACAGTTTACACCTACAGAAGCTCTACATTTATCCAAGATTATCTGAAGTTTTTTATATGAACTGCTTTTAGAGTGGGGGAAAAAACACAGGACTGCAAGTTTCACACAGTCCGACCCGCTGTCCTTGGCACCACTGGAGGGCAGTCCCGGGCCCCAGCCAGTCTGCTTCCAAGTAATGAAGAGAATCATCTTTTGTGAGTTAATCTGATCTGGGAAAACATACAAAGCATCTGGAGGTAAGACTTGAAAATAGGGTTGTACAAAAAGTTTAGAAAATTTTAATTTAAAAAATGTATGTGACCAATTTGAAAGCAACTGGAGAAATAAATACCTTTATATATTTATTATGCATGAACAGTGAGCTGGAAGGAGAAGAAAGATGATTCTTAATTTATCAAATAAGTAATAAAAACTGATAAATATGAGCTAAGAGTCTATCCTTTTTCTATAGGAAAATGAGAAATATAGATGAAATTATAAGTTTGAAGTGTTTAGATAAAAGAGTTTTTCAAAACTTTTTAAACTATGGAAGAGAAGACAGTATGGAATGTACCAAACAAAAAGAAATTTAAATCTCATTCCCATGTTAAAGACTATGACATGTGTCAATTTACCTCCAGAAGTGCAGTTCTGGATTAAGAAGAGTGAACTCTGCAGTAGATGAATTCCATGATATCTGAATACACTAGAGTTTATTATTATGGCTCTTCCATACCATATGGCTCTTCTGTTTTCTTTCTGTATTTTGCAGACATATTGTTCAAAAAGTCAAACATGCTCTTATTTTCCCAAAGAATAACATTTTAAAGATTTTAATCTCTTTTATGTCTCATTTATCCTCCCCCACCCATACACAGACACAGACACACACACACACACCCCTTCACTTTATAGTGAGATGATATGAAAAGAAACACTAGAGGGAGAATAAAGTGAAACCTAAGTTAACCTAATGAAGTTTACTGTCCAGGAAAATTTTTAAGCAATTGTTATCCTAGTTGGCACAATTTGGCTCCTGGATTGTCAGCTCCTTCTTAAATTACCTTGGAACTTGTTCAGTACCAAATGCAGCGTTTCTTCGTAACGTGGGTGCTCAGTAGGGGTTTGAGCACAGAAAATCTTGTCACCTACAGACTGGCACCTGCTATCGACCTCTACAAGAATTAAACCGTGCTGCTGCGGCTGCTGACTGCAACAGCCCTGGGAAGGAGTGCAAGGTGGAGAGCAGAGAAGAGGCTCTGTGCTCTGGGAAAAGCCAGCAGGACAGGTCTTCAGATAGGTATTTTCAGGAGCCATGAGCTCAGTTCTTGTATCTTCTGGTATCTAGAAGAGCACTAAAATTCTCCATGGTGATGAGTGCTCCACATGACTACCAGAAACCTTCACTAGACCAGCGGACGCCCCCGCCAGACCACTGGACACTCTCACTAGACCAGTGGACGCCCCCGCTAGACCAGCACACACCTTCACTAGACCAGTGGACACCTTCTGCCCAAAAATATGTGCTTGATGCGTGCACTCCCCCTTCACCAAAATCACGTATATACTGGACTTCCTCCCATCTCTTTGAGGCAGTTTCTAAGAGGTGTCTGAAATGCTATCTCCCAGGCTATGGTCCTTATTTGCCAAATAAAACTTAACTCATAATTCTCCTATTGTGCATTTTTTTAATGTCAGCAAACTCATCAAATTACCTGCTCTCAAACTTCCAATTTACTTCCATACACAAATGATATCATGTAATGAAACTATCAAATTAAATATTTATTTGGCACAAAAATTTCTCAGGAACTGTTTTAGGTCTTGCGAAATGAAAGAGTGAGAAAAAATTAGAGGTGGTCCCTACCCTCATGGAATCTAACGGGAGAAAAACAGGACTCAAAAACATAAATACAAAATCGCAAACTGTGATACACAGTACTAGAGCTCCAAGGAGTATAATGTGGGGAATTCTGGAAAGCTCTCCTGAGGAGGTGACCATGAACTGAAATTTACAAGATGAATAGGAATTAACTAGGCTAAAACGGCAGGACAGTGAGAAGGAGGTTGAGGGAAAATTATTCCAGCAAGTGCCTGTGAACACCTTATGAAAAAACAAAAGCTAAAGAAATGTTTATATAATTATAATGGTGGGTGTTTTCCATTTGAATAGTAAAAAATAGAAAGTAGCAACATAATATCAAATGACAGAGACCATGCAACATTTCTTTTAAAAAACATAAATAAGTCGCTCTTCCCTTCTTATATGAACACAAGTTGTGGCATCCATGTCAGTTTGCTCCTTCTCACGTGAGACAGATAATTAGCATCACTGGACGGGTCTGACGGTCCCTCTCTTAGATGTGTACACTGCAGGTGAATGCAAGCTACCACAGCTTTCATACTTCTCTTCCTTGCACATAGTAGACAGCCCAAATCAATGAATGTTAGATTAAATGAAATTTTCCAAAGAAGAATTTAGTACTGCAAACAGTGGTAACTAATGATAAAGACATCCATATCTCATACCAGCTTATTTTTAAATTGTTAAGTGGTGCTATAATTTTATGAGAAAAGTGAGGTCCACAAAATTTATGGAAAATTTTTCAAGGTCAGCTTGTGCACCCAACTTCATCTGACCCCCAAACTCCGGCCCAAACCACATCACCCACGTGATGCTCGCCTTCTGCCAGAGAGTCCCTCCCTAATCACTCACGCACCAGACAAGCTCGGGTGTCATTTTCAAATAGCCCATGAAACAATTCCAAACTACAGGTTTGCCCAGGCTCTTTTTCTTCCTTCCTTAAAAATAGGACTTTATTTGAAAAAAAATTTTTTAGCCTTTTATTCAGTGAGAACTTGTTGCTCAGGAAACTTTCAAATAAAAATATTTAAATTTTTTACTTTCTCATACTTTACCACTGAGAGGACACAGCAACTACATAAACTTCAAGTCCCAGTATTACTTAAATACCTACAAAACATAACTGGAGGCAGAGGTCATCAAGCAGGGCACACAGATGTATTTCAATGATTCTAAAATCCCATCGAAGCCTCCAACTTATCATGACATACTGCTAAGAAGTCACTGTTAGTAAGACATACTCCTACTTTAGAAATGTTAAAATCTGAGAAAATGCGGGCCTTAGAGTTGATAAAAATGAGAGTGAGAGGCTCTAAAATACTTCCTCAGCTGTGGTGGCTCTCTGTGGATGCCCAGGGTTCCACAGCCAGGGAGCCTGGTCTTGGACACTGCACATGTGAAGGGAATGTTTCATGCAAAGATGGGCACAATCAAGACACAGAAATAGTATGGACGCAGGAGAGGCAGAAGAGATCAAGCAGAGGTGGCAAGAATGCACACAACTGTACAGAAAAGGTCTCAATGACCCAGATAACCACCATGGTGTGATCAGTCACCTAGAGGCAGACATACCGGGGTGTGAGGTCAAGTGGGCCTCACTATGAACAAAGACAGTGGGGGTGACGGAACTCCAGCTGGGCTATTTCAAATCTTAAAAGATGATGCTGTCAAAGTGCTGCACTCAATATGCCAGCAAATTTGGAAACCTCAACAGTGGCCACAGGACTGGAAAAGGTCAGTTTTCATCCCAATCTCAAAGAAAGGCAATGCCAAAGAATGTTCAAACTACCACACAATTGCATGGTAGCATGCTAGCAAAGTAATGCTCAAAACCCTTCAAGCTAGGCTTCAATAGTACATGAAATGAAAATTTCCAGATGTATAAGATGGATATAGAAAAGGCAGAGGAACCAGAGATCAAATTGCCAACATTTTCTGGATCATAGAAAATGCAAGAGAATTCCAAAAAACATCTACTTCTGCTTCATAGATGACACTAAAGCCTTTGACTGTGTGGATCACAACAAACTGGAAAATTCTTAAAGAGATGGGAATACCAGGCCACACTACCTGCCTCCTGAGAAATCTGTATGCAGGTCAGGAAGCAACCGAATCAGACATGAAACAACAGACTGGTTCCAAATTGGGAAAGGACTCAAGGCTGTATATTGTCACCCTGCTTATTTAACTTATATGCAGAGTACATCATGTGAAATGCCAGGCTGGATGAAGCTCAAGCTGGAATCAAGATTGCTGGGAAAAATATCAATAACCTCAGATATGCAAATAATACCATCTTAATGGCAGAAAGTGAAGAGGAACTGAAGAGCCTCTTGATGAAGGTTAAAGAGGACAGTGAAAAAGTTGGCTTAAAACTCAACATTCAAAAACCTAAGATCGTGGCAACCGGTCCCATCACTTCATGGCAAACAAATGGGGACAAAATGGAAACAGTGACAGACTTTATTTTCTTGGGTTCCAAAATCACTGTGGACAGTGACTGCAGCCATTAAATTAAAAGATGCTTGCTCCTTGGAAGAAAAGTTATGACGAACTTAGACAGCCTATTAAAAAGCAGAGACATCACTTTGCCAACAAAGTTCCGTATAGTCAAAGCTATGGTTCTTCCAGTGGTCGTGCACTGGTGTGAGAGCTGGACCATAAAGAAACTGAGTGCCAAAGAACTGATGCTTTCAAACTGTGGTGCTGGAGAAGACTCTTGAGAGTCACTTGGACTGCAAGGAGATCAAACCAGCCAATCTTAAAGGAAATCAACCCTGAGTATTCACTGGAAGGAATGATGCCGAAGCTGAAACTCCAATACTTCGCCCACCTGATGCGAAGAGCAGACTCACTGGAAAAGACCCTGATGCTGGGAAAGATTGAGAGTACGAGGAAAAGGGGGCAACAGATGTTGGATGACATCATCGACTCATGTCCATCATCATGGAGCAAACGCCAGGAGACAGTGAAGGACAGGGAAGCCCGGTGTGCTGCAATCCATGGGGCTGCAAAACGTCTAACACGACTGAGCGGCTCAAAAACCACAACACTCAGTTGCCAGGCACCAGAGGTCATAAAACCACACATGGATTCACTGAAAATCAAACCAAGGAAAAACGCTTTCTCTTTTCTTGTTTCTCCCAACATAATTCTCCATTTAATAGAAGAAATATTTATATGAATAATTTCAAGATTGAAAAAATAAGCGTGGTGTATTTAACTTTCCAAACCGTAACTTAAAATAGGATTCTAACCACCTTTGCCCTGACAAATGTGACAGCTCTGCGTGTCTGCTGTAACACCATTCTAAAAAGGGGTAACATTCTGCGCTCCAGCTGCCGAGCTTTATTTCATAGTACTTTCTCACAGCAGTATACAGACAGCGGCCAAAATCCTTAAGGGATGAGATTCAGTTTCTAAAGTAACTTTATAAATTAAATATTTTAAATCTTATGTTCATAATTCTATTTCTACATGAGTACATACAACCTATGTTTCCAAGTTCTTATGTTAATACTTTTAAAATACTGCATTAAAGCAAACAATTTAAGGTTATAATGCACATGTTAAAAATAGATTCAGGCTTTGGAGGCTTTCATTTTAAAATAATTTGAGATATAAGTCTTTAAGTTCTTTAAAGGACACAGTCTTATGCAGTAATCAGTTTTACTTCAGAGCATATTTATCACTAAAGCTAGCTAAATCGGGCTTAGATATAAAAACGCATAGTTTCACAATCTTCATGTACTTTTGAGGTAAATAATATACTATAGGTTTCTTATACTAAAAGCATAATATTAATGGAACCCCTTTGGGTTGGGTTGTTCAATATGTTCACATGAATTTCTAATAACATACAGGATGTGTGACAAATACATGGTAATCCATGCTGAAAATCTAGTAAAGAGTGGAAAAGGAAGGTAGACGTTAGCCTTCGAGATTTACAGAACGTCAGAACCAGGCTTCTCCCTCCTGGGAATGGAAGCTAAGGTCACAATACCAGGCAGAGCACAGACCTGCAGTCAGTCCCCGCCTCCTGGCCCAGCGTTCCACATAATGCTTACATCTACTGTGCTTTGGAGAAAGTAGTCAGTTTTCTAACACGGTTTCTCAAATATCTTTATATGATCAAAAATTCTTCCTAGGACTTCCCCAGTGGTAGAGAGGATAAGAATCCAGCTGCCAATGCAGGGGCCATGGGTTTGATCCCTGGTCCGGGGAGATGCCACATGCCATGGGCAGCTCCTACGCCTGTGCTCCGGAGCCTGGGAGCCGCAGCCAACAAACCTCGGGCACCCAGAGCCTGCGCTGGGCAACGAGAGAAGCCCCCGCAGGGAGCAGCCTGTGCGCTGCAAGGAAGAGCGGACCCCGCTCGTCACAGCTAGAGGAAGAGATCCCCACAAGCAAAAACTAAAAAAATATAAAAATTATTACAATAGTCTTCCTACTTACTTTCCTGTTCTGCTCTTTAAAATGAACCATAACCTCTCTCATTGGTATGACAGAATATATTGGTGTCACATTAATAGGTGATAGAATACATCGACAATCTCTCAAACGATTCTTTTTTCTGTATTCACACCGTTTGTCAGAAGCCTAACATACCTAGAGAACTCAGCCACTGTTCTGAAGTTTGGTTTGTCTTTGTCTTTTAAATGTCCGTCCAGCCCTCAGGAGAATGCATCTGTTCGGCCAGGACCTCCACGGTAAGCCCAGCCCACTGCCGCACTCTAGATGGTCTTTGCCTTCAAGGAGCACCATGCAGTAACTTGAAATAAAAAGACTTCAGCAAAAGAGGTCTAAGGTGGACATGTCAAGCTAACCCACAAGTTTGCAGGAGCAAGAGATCTCTGAGAACAAGAAAAAGGAATGTTATTTTATGTGTTTAGTAAATAAAACCTCAGTAAGCCAGATATTGCTGAAAGAACTTGGAATTTGGAACCTTGATTTCCAGAGCATTACTTATTAGCAATGATTTTACTGTATGATTTTAATTGCCCCATAACCTGGAGAACTTCTGCATCTATAAAACGCGGATAATGTCTTTTTCACAAGTTGCTGGCTTCCTTTTAAAAAGTTTACACACAAACTACAACAGTGAGGCAGACTTTCTTCCCTTTGATGGATTAAACAGCAGTGGAAACACTGCCAAAACTCTGCCCACTCATGCCAGCAAGACAGGCTGAGGCTAGTGCATGGCCAAGCGAGGTCTTCTGTAGGTGATGGATGTGGATGTAATGTGCTGGTGTTCATTTACTCTCTAACAGTCTTTCCCTTTTTTGTTAACCCCATTTGTCAGTTCACTGACATTCAACCCTTTTTCTTTCCAACGGCATATTCTTCATATCCACCAAATCTATCAGACTATTTAATAACAGTACAAACTGCCTTATCCATTAAGTCATACTCAGTTCAGTTCAGTCGCTCAGTCATGTTAGACTCTTTGTGATCCCATGGACTGCAGCACGTCAGGCTTTCCTGTCCATCACCAACTCCCAGAGTTTACTCAAACTCAAGTCCATCACGTCGGTGATGCCATCCAACCAATTAACCTTCTGTCGTCCCTTCTCCTCTTGCCCTCAATCTTTCCCAGCATCAGGGTCTTTTCAAATGAGTCAGCTCTTCGCATCAGGTGACCGAAGTATTGGAGTTTCAGCTTCAACATCAGTCCTTCCAATGAACACCCAGGACTTATCTCCTTTAGGATGGACTGGTTGGATCGCCTGCAGTCCAAGGGACTCTCAAGACCTCTCAACACCATACTTCAAAAGCATCAATTCTTCATGCTGAGCTTTCTTTAGAGTCGAACTCTCACATCCATACATGACTACTGGAAAAACCATAGCCTTGAATAGATGGACCTTTGTTGGCAAAGTAATGTCTCTGCTTTTTAATATGCTGTCTAGGTTGGTCATAGCTTTTCTTCCAAGGAGCAAGCGTCTTTTAATTTCACGGCTGCAGTCACCATCTGCAGTGATTTTGGAGCCCCCCAAAATAAAGCCTCTCACTGTTTCAATCATTTCCCCATCTATCTGCCATGAAGTGATGGCACCGGATGCCATGATCTTAGTTTTCTGAATGTTGAGCTTTAAGTCAACTTTTTCACTCTTCTCTTTCACTTTCATCAAGAGGTTCTTTAGTTCTTCACTTTCTTCCATAAGGGTCATGTCATCTGCATATCTGAGGTTATTGATATTTCTCCCAGCAATCTTGATTCCAGCTTGTGCTTCTTCCAGCTCAGCGTTTCTCATGATGTACTCTGCATGTAAGTTAAATAAGCAGGGTGACAATATACAGCCTTGACGTCCTCCTTTTCCTATTTGGAACCAGTCTGTTGTTCCATGTCCAGTTCTAACTGTTGCTTCCTGACCTGCATACAGATTTCTAGGAGGCAGGTCAGGTTGTCTGGTATTCCCAGCTCTTGAAGAATTTTCCACAGTTTGTTGTGATCCACACAAAGGTGTTGATGTAGTCAAAAAAGCAGAAATATATGTTTTTCTGGAACTCTCTTGCTTTTTTGATGATCCAGTGGATATTGGCAATTAGATCTCTGGTTCCTCTGCCTTTTCTCAATCTGGCTTGAACATCTAGAAGTTCATAGTTCACGTATTGCTGAAGCCTGGCTTGGAGAATTTTGCTAGCATGTGAGATGAGTACAACTGTGTGGTAGTCTGAACATTCTTTGGCATTGCCTTTCTTTGGGATTGGAGTGAAAACTGACCTTTTCCAGTCCTGTGGCCACTGCTGAGGTTTCCAAATTTGCTGGCATATTGAGTGCAGCACTTTGACAGCATTAAGTCATAACTAAGGTACAACTTCCCTGAACCTAAACTCCAAAGAATAAGATTATTCCCACTTTTTCAAGCTGTACAAAAATTAGTTATGTCCAAGATTTTCTACCTGTTTTAGACAAGAATAACTGGTCTTGTTTTTCCCTGTGTCCCTAACGTCCAGCTAAGTTCCTACAAAGTTAATAGTTGATTATAAATCAAGTGAAGTTTAAAGTCTTGGATAAAAAATTATCTGATTAAATCAATAAGAAAGGAAATTGCTTTGACTATTATATCCATTTCTAATCTAAGAAAATTACACAGATACTCCTGAATCTATTCCCAAATGGAGTAAAAGTTTCTGCCATCTGTTTTATAGGTGAAATTACTTAATTTCATGTATAATTAGATGATGTATGTACTTGTCCAAAATGTAAAATTTCCTATTTTAAAGAAAATGAAGAACTAAGTATAATTTTTGCCAGAAATCTACTATTTCTACCTTAGTTCTTAAAATACAACATAAAAAATAAATTCACAGGTTACTAAGCAAAATAGCCTACAAGATAATTGATTACTTTTGCTGAATAAATACCTCATATTTAATTATATTAAATACAGTAATGGGTTTCACTTAAAACAAATACCAAAAAAGTTAAAATTTATGGTAAGGAGCATGAAATATTAAACAAAGATGACACAGATACGTCCTTGGAAAGAGTGTACATCTCCAAAGCAAATGCTCACAGGGAACATTCTCGGGGAGTAACTGCTTGGGTTAGGTTTATTTTTGTAGTCCGTTGCTAACACAATGACATGCTTTAAAGGTTCTGTCAAACAACAGAACTGACTTTAAAAAAAAAAAAAGCTATACTAAATAAATCCTTGTGAGAGATGCCAAATCAGGGTATCTTGAAGGATATCTTTTTTTTTTTTTCTTTTTTTTTTTGGATACCTTTTTTTAAATTGCAGCAATAGTGGCAATATTAGATAAGGAATAAAATCCTAAACTTTTACTATACCTAAAAATAAGTAAGTCATTTATTCTAGAGGAAAAGAAATTAGGATGCTATTCAGAAGGAGGATAACAGTATTCATGCAATCCATTTTCCTTCAAGAAACAAACTTTAAAACTCATTTCCTTGATTACAGATTATAAATATAACACATCAGGAACTCCCTGCTGGTCCAGTGGCTAAGACTCCACGCTCCCAATGCAGGGGGTCCAGGTTCAAGCCCCGGTCAGGGAACTAGATCCCACATGCCACAACCAAGATCTGGTGCAGCCAAATAAATAAATATGTTTTAAAAATCAGCATACCCCTTATTTTCTGTTATTAACTATAACTGTTTAGCTTTGGGCTTCTGACATGAACTAAATAAATGATAGTGCCATTTATAGATATGCGGAAGAATGAACAGGTTTAGGGTGTAGAGACCAGAAACTCACTTCTGAACATGTTAAGTTTGAGGGTTCTAAGAGGTACCCAAGGAGAGATTCTAGAAAGGCATTTGGGTATGTGAAGGGGGGTCTACAGATGTAGGAATGAGTGTATGAGAGCAATAGTATAGTAACCTGGCTTGACCTGGACCGCCCAGCTTGGAATCCCAGCTCTGTTACTTAGTAGCCGCTGGTCTTAGGTAACGTTTGTTAGCTACTGGTCTTAAGAGTTATCTAACTCTGTGCCTCAGTTTCTTTATATCAGAAATGGAGCAATAAGTAGGCTGATGTGAGAATTAAGTAAATGAACATATATTTAAAATGTCTAACTGTGCTCACTAAGTGCTTTATAAGTTATGACTATTATTATTCTCATCAGGAACTGTTACAGATGATACTTAGTCTTTGGGGGGATACAGAGTCTAAGAGAAAAAAGAGGAAACCCCGAGTTATTTTCAAATATCTTTTGATACTGATTTTTAACATAATTCCAGAGAACAGACTCTGCATGATTTCAGTACCTTTAGACCACGAAATTTTTGCACTTGTTTTATGTCCCTGGATATACTGGATATATCCAGACACTGGATACACTCCGTGTCTCCCAGTTTATCCTGCTGCTGTGTGAAAACTGCATAAATCTTAATTACGTTGAATTGGTTCATGGTGCTTTTCCGGTCTACTATATCTTTCTACTTTTCTGTACATCCATTCTATTAATTTTTGAGAGTTTGATATTGAAACTCCAACTAAAAATCTTAATTTATCTACTTAAAAGAATAATTGCAATGTATAGTGGAACTATATATAACTTTGTTCTGTATTTTCCAAGTCTCCTATAAATGTGTTATCATACTTTCATACTTTAAAAAGTAAAAAAGGAAGAGAAAAAAAAGAGGAAACCCCAAACTCAAGCCTTAATGAACCCCAATATTAGAAGTCAGGATGGTAACAAAAGGAACTAAAATGCTCCCTCCCTGTGAGGCCGGAAAAGACACACCAGGAGGCTATCACGGGAACCACAGAGGGAAGGTGGCCAAGAAGGCCTAGACCCTTGGTGACCCGGACTTTCATCCAGCCAGTGGCGGAGTGGAGTGGTGATGGTATGCTATACCACCATTTATACATTTATTTTTTTAAAGGATGGATATTGATATGCTTGTATATGCATACTCATTTCTAGAAGGAATCACAAAGAATGAGTAAAAATTATAAGGGTGGGGCGGAGGGGTAGGAAGGAAACTTTTTCACTGTATACCACTTTCATTTTTTGAATGTTTATATTTTACCTCTTTAAAAGTAATTGGTTCATTAAAAAGCATAAAATACTACATATTGTTATAGACACACGTATATGAAGTCAAATATATAAAACCCACATGTATAGGCAGGACACATGCCAAATTCATCAGTGTTTGTGCCTCGGGTGGAAGCGGAGAGGAGAGATCCTGCGAAGCTTTAATTCTTAGAAAATTATCTTAAGCCAACACAACAAAACGTTAACATTTGTTAATGATGGTGGCATGTACACGGATGTATTATTCACTAACACTTTAAATTTTGTTCAAAGGATCAAGATTAAAATTTAAGAAATCCCTCTCACAGATACTACTGCACTGCAGTCAGAACTGCTAAAATTAAAAAGACAACAGTAACAAAGGTTGGAGAGAATGCAGGGCAACTGGAACTCTGATACCATGTTGAAAAGACTACAAAATCATATAACCACTTTCGAAAATGGTCTGGCAGTTTCTTATAAACCTAAATAAACATGTATCCCCATCAGCCAACAATCTACTCACAGGTATTAATCCAAGAGAAATGAATACGTATCCATAGAAACACTTGTACTAGAATATTTATAGAAGCCGCTTTATTCACAAAAGCCAAAAAGCAGAAATAGTCAGATGTCCATCACTAAAAGAGCAGATAAACTGATGGGGCTTCCTAGGTGGCATAGTGGTAAAGAATTCACCTGCAATGCAGGAGACTCAGCAGATGTGGATTCGATCCCTGGGTCAGGAAGATCCCCTGGAGAAGGAAATGGCAATCTACTCCAGTATTCTTGCCTGGGAAATGCCATGGATAGAGGAGCCTGGAGGCTACAGTCCATGAGGTCACAAAGAGCTGGACATGACTGAGCGACTAACACTTTGACTTCCACTTATGAGCAATATATTAAATTTCTGGGACCATCACAGAAGACACCATCCCTAAAATAAGCAAATACTGCATGTGCTTCTCATTTACAACTATGAGACCATAACTGCACGTAAGACTGGCTTTTAGGAACAACCCAGTGCCTCTTCTATGCCTGACTCTAACCCAGTTCACTGTGCTCTCAGAGGAGACGGCGGCATTCTGCT
The DNA here is from genome assembly GCF_910594005.1 of Cervus elaphus. NCBI lineage: Eukaryota > Metazoa > Chordata > Mammalia > Artiodactyla > Cervidae > Cervus > Cervus elaphus. The sequence continues at coordinate 9,215,784 of NC_057831.1, read as the reverse complement.
GCACCCATAGAAAGACTGAGTGGACATCTCAAGGGGGATGGAAGCCCCCGTGCACGTGGACACTGCCCCTCTCCTCTTTCTTCCTTCTCTAAGCGGTCACACAGCAGCCCCCTACCCCGTCCCAGCTGGCGAGACAGGCCCGAGAAACAGTACAGATCTGGTTCTCTCTCAGAGAGGCTCTACTTCTTGCTCAGGTGCTACTAAGTAAGCATCAGGTCATCGATCTCAAAGGATCAGAGCCAAGGTCAGGTTTAACTTGGGAAAAGCCATCTATGCTTCAGCTTTTAGTGAGCAAACAGAATCCAGAGCTCAGCCTAATTTACTGGACCACTGCAAGGAGGTCACAGTCAAAGCTCCAGTCCGAGTAAGGCTTTCCTTCAGCTCCCACCTGACCAGCTTTGCCATAGGACCTTGTGTCTGTCTCCACGCGCATGTGGGCACCCGCTATCCAGGGGCAGCTACACAGAGTGGATGTCCTAATCCCAGGACCCATGAACAGCATCTTAACATCGGAGATCTTAAATGCACACCACTTATCTCTGTCGCCACCTAGCTATAAACAGGGGGCTTCCCAGGTGGCCCAGCAGTAAAGAATCCTCCTGCCAATGCAGGAGACATGGGTTCGATCCCTGGGTCGGGAAGATCCCCTGGAGGAGGAAATGGCAACCCACTCCAGTATTCTTGTCTGGAACACTCCATGCGAGGAGCCTCGTGGGCTACAGGCATGGGGTAGCAGAGTCAGACATGACACATAGCATACAGCATAACAGCTATAAATAGGGCACACCTTTCTCAGCTGAAAGATACAGATTGATCTATCTCATGCTTTCTAACGCTGCTGAGTTTAAAGAGAGGTTTATGAGCATCTTGGCCCAGTGATTACTAAAGCAGATGTAGTAAGACCCAGGACCTCAGGCTGCATTATCTTCCTTTTACCAGAGCACCTCAATGCTGCAGTACTGAGCGAGGGCATAAAGACCTCACGAGAGGTTTGGGTATCTGTCCTTTTCTGACAGTCCGTATTTCCTGTATATGTGCATAGCTGTTGTGGTTGAGTCACCGGTTGTGTCCGACTCTCTGCAATCCCATGGGCTGAGCACGCTAGGCTTCTCTGTCCCTCACCATCTCCCAAAGTCAGCCCAAGTTCATGTCCATCGCATCGGTGATGCCATCAACCCATCTCATTCTCTGATGCCCTCTTCTCCTTCTGTCCTCAATCCTTCCCAGCATCAGGGACTTTTCCAATGACACAAACCAGGGGCTTCCCTGGTAGCTCAGCTGGTAAAGAATCCACCTGCAATGCAGGAGACCTGGGTTCAATCCCTGGGTCAGAAAGATCTCCTGGAGAAGGGCTAGGCTAACCACTCCAGTATTCTTGGGCTTTCCTGGTGGCTCAGACAGTAAAGAATCCACCGCAATGCAAAAGACCTGGGTTCAATCCCTGGGTTGGGAAGATCCCCTGGAGAAGGGAACGGCTGGCTACCCATGCCAGTATTCTTCCCTGGAGAATTCCATAAACAGAGGAGTCTGGCAGGCCCATGTGCATTGTTACAATAGGCCAAAAAGTGACCTCGCCCATCTGTGCTTGGAATACAGGATGCCAAAAAAGCACAGTGTATCAGATTTTTTTCTTTTTCCTCTTAAACTTACTTTTTAAAAATTGGAGTTTAGTCGCTTCATCATGTGTCAGTTTCTGTGGTACAGCCAAGGAGTCAGCTCTCTCTATATATTAAATAAAATGTATGTACATGTACATACACCCTTGTTGTGGGGTTCTCTTCCCATTTAAGTCTCCACAGAGCAGTGAGCAGAGTCCCCTGTGATGTATGGCCGGCTCGCCTTAGTTATCAGATATTGGTTTACTTAATGAATTGAATGATTACGTGTTTTTCATGCTCCAGTTTTCTGTTTACGATACAGAAAAATATACAGGAAAATAATGACAAAAGAGGAATTTTAGAGTTATTGAATTACTGAATTGCTATTTTCATCACTTACCTCATTTGAAGGGATCGTGGCAAAGGGCGTGATGATGGCGGCCAAGGGGATCTGAGCTTGCTTGGCCATCTCTGATGTGCAGGGCAAGCAGTACGTGGTGCAGCGGATGTACCGGGGGCTGGCGTTGCCTGAAATGGTCAACAACGCAGACTTAAAACCTGCCCTGTGTATTTAAGCATTTATAAAGGCACGTCTAGGTAATGCATTGCCTTATTTGTAAAGCTTCATGGTTTCTAAAAAATAAAAAGGAACACTGTATAATTTTATGACCATGACCTATACTCTAGGCACATTATAGTTTCTTGTAAAATAAGACATTAAATACTGCTGCAAAAACGTAAACGATTTTAAATTATTTTCCGTAAGCAGGGTATTAATACAGCCACTCAGAGATTCGAGAGGTATTTAGATCCAATGGGAAAAGTAAAGCAAAGACACAAAACAAGAATAAAATTTCTTCTTCATCCTCTCCTATCAATACATCTGTTTTGAGAAAGGTAAGCATTTGTATACCATTTCATAATCAGCTAGTTATACTGTGTCAAATAGAATTCCGTTTACCATGTTTTCCTCCTTAACTTATAATTCAACTTAGAAATTAAAATTCTATTTATAATAGAAAAAATTTTTTAAAAACACCCGAATCTATTTTTAAAATAGACCAAGTTTCCAGATCAAATATTTTTTTCATAGCATGCATGAGTATTAAAACAATATCCATGGAAATGGTACTGATAAACTTATTTGCAGGGTAGGAATAGAGACACCCAGAGAACAGACGTGTGGACACGGTGAGGAAGGAGACGGTGGAGCAAATTCAGAGAGTAGCAGTGGAACATGTACATCAGTATATGTATACATACAGTATACATACAGTGTATACTGTATACATATATACTAGATAGCTAGGGGAAAGCTGCCGTGTAACACAGGGGGCTCAACCCAGTGCTCTGGGAAAACCTGGGGGTGGGATGGGGGAATGGGGAGAGTCAAGAGAGAGGGGGTACATGCATACTTATGGCTGATACACGTTGTTGTGTGACAGAAATCAGCACAGCATTGTAAAGCAATTATCCTCCAATTAAAAATAAATTAAAAAAACCCAATATCCATGGCATGAATATTTTTAAATCACTAGAATAACTTATCTAAAATAAACTTAACAATTAAATCATAATATATTTTGGCAAAAGAACCTAATTATCAAACGAGTGTGTATTGATTGTCTGCCTATTCTAGATACTGTCCTAGGTGCTTCCTTGTAGAGTTTGTGTTCTTGCAGGGAACACGGACAATAATAGACCTAAAAAACCCCAATAAATTACACAGGAGCTTAGAAGATGACAAATGTTATGGGAAAAAAGCACCTCTGGGGGAGGGGGAGGGGTACCACAGTGGGAAAAGACTGCAATTTTAAACAGTTATAGAATTGATCTTCTTCAAAAGGCATCATTGGAGCAAAGGCTGCCAAGTGGGATGGGATCTGCCCGCAGATGTCCGGGGACAGCGTGAGCCTGGGCTGGTGAAGGAACGTCAGGAGGCCTGTGAGGCTGGGATGAGGCAGTTGGGGCAGCTGGCAAGGAATTCAGGGACGGCACAGAGCCCAAATCAGCTCGATGCAGGTGACCCCAAAGCTTTTGGCCTGAGGGATCAGAAGCGTGAAGTTGCCACGAACTGACCAGAGAAAGGCTCCGGGAAAGGAAGGGGTTTTTATTGAGCCCAGTTGAGTGGTTGAAAACCGGGCACCTGGCTCCGGGCATGTCCATCTGGAAAATCTATTAGGCGATCAAGCAGTGACGCTGAGTAAGCAATCAGACACACACGTCTTGGCGCTGGGATGAAAGCTGAGATGGAGAAACACATTTGGGAGTTCTGGGCCTATAAACAGTATGCGGAGCCAGGAAACTAGATTAAAAACCACAAAGTGGCCAGAGAAGAGCTGCGTGAGGACTGAGCCCTGAGTCCTCCGACATAAAGAAGCCAGGAGACACGGAGAAACCAGAAGGACCAAGAAGTGTAAAAATGAGGGCATCTGGGCGTCCTGGAGGGGAAGAAAGTCCATCAGGGAAGAGGCAGGACTGTCTGTGCAGGCGCTGACGCCAGGTCAGCATGACCGCTGGGGGCAGCGGGGCTGGAGAGCCAGCAGAGACTTTCCGGGGAACGGTGGGGTGAGGAGGAGGAGGGCAGGGAGGCCACGCACAGTGAGTTTAGGAGAGAGAGGCAGGTGATGAGTACGCAATAATCCTTCCAAGGGTTTTTAATATATTTACTTTAATTGGCAGATGATTACAATACTTTACTTTACAATGATCTCTGCCACAGGAACCTATGTGTGCCCCCTCCCACCTCCCTCCCCACCGCGCCCCCCAGACTGTCAGAGAGCACCAGCTTTGCGCGCCCTCCATCACGCAGCAATCCCACGCTGCTTAGCCACTGTATCTGCGGTGACACATATGCTTAAACGCTATTCTCTCAGATCCCACCCTCTCCCTCTCCCACCGAGTCCAGAAGTCTGTTCTTCACGTCTGTGTCTCCTTTGCTGCCCTGCACGGAGGAGCACCCAATAGCAAAGAAAGGGGGGAGCTAGTAAAGGAAGTAGATCGAGAAAACATTGTTTAAGACAGGAGAAGGCTTTGTAAAAGACGGGAGTCACTATGTAGAAAGAGAACTCTTAATGATGTGCGAGAGAGGGGGCAGACAGGGTAGCAGTACACTTGAGTGGCACACAGTAGGAGATTTCAGCTGCAGCACGTTTATGGCCAAGAGTAGGAAGGCAGAGCACAAGGCCCTATGAGGAATGGGGGCTGACATGATGGTGAGGATCCATGGAAGTTCTCTTCTGATTGTGTCCTGTTCTCAGAAGGGAGGACGTAACAGCCAGCTGAAAGGAAAGGATGAGTGGTCACTCTGCCGGGCCTGCAGCCTCTCAGCCTTTCTTTGGCCTTTCTCTGGCCACGCCTCACTGCACAGGTGGGTCGAGAAAGAGGGGAAGGCTGGACCTGAGAAGCTGAGCTTCCTTTCATATTTAATCTATTATTTACACATTTTACTGTTTGGGGGGACCAGAGAGAAATCTTGATTTTTACATAAAAATTTTGATTTTTATATAATGGCAAATAATTCAAACAGAAATAAATTATTCTGTATAACAAATTAACACGTCTGTAGGCTGAATCCAGTTTGGGGGCCCTGCTGCAGAGAGTGTGATAAAGGGGGAAAATGTGGTACTAGCAACAAGGGTAATAACAATCAATGCCAATGGATTAGGTATCATTCTAAGATTGCTACATGTAAATTCATTCTAGTCTCATAATTGCCTATGAGACTGATACCCTACGATCCCATTTTACAGAGGAGTAAACAGAGACACTGGGAGCTTAAGTGACTTACCAAAATCAAAGGGTTAGAAGTGGCAAAAGTGGTATTAGAACCTATCACAGTCTCTCCGACATCCCAGACAAGTTGGGTCCAGGTCATGAAGCTGTGAATTTGGACAAGAGTTAAGACCAATCCTGTTTTCCCCTGGGCAATAATGGGACATTTCTTAGCAATGCATGTGTGTGTGCTCAGCTGTGTCCTGCTCTTTGTGACCCCATGGTCTGCAGCCTGTTATGTTCCTCTGTCCATAGGATTTCCCAGGCAAGAATACTGGAGTGGGTTACCATTTCCTCCTCCAGGGGATCTTCCTAACCCAGGGATCCAACATGCGTCTCCTGTGATTCCTGCATTGGCAGGTGGATTCTTTACCACTGAGCCACCCATATGATCAAATAAATACTGAAGAAAATTATTCAGAATGTACTAGATAGCTTCTGGGGGAAGGAAGAAAGATCAGAGACAGGTAGAGTCCAAGTGAATACTGACATAGGGTAAAACAAGAGTTCTGACATCAGGAATAGAAGAAAAAGAAATATTAGGTAATAAATTAAACATGCTTGAACCCTTATTAGTGTATATTTCATATAACTTAGATAAAACCTTCCTTCTCACCATCACACAATGTTACACATAGCGGGAAATAAGAATTTTTGAATATTTTAAAGTGTATTTTAATTTTTCTTTGTGCTCAACTTTCACTAGTTAACACTTCCAATAATACATTGAAATTGAGCAGTTGTTATCTTTAAAAATCTTATTTTTTACAATGAAATATGCACATGAACAAGTTTATGAAGGTGACTAAACAAACTTGTTAAAGAAGCTAATGCACATAAAGAATAAATTTTTAAAAAGCAATGAAGAATTTATTTCTTAAGCAGGTATGCAAAAGTGGGGCATGAAAGGTGTTTATAGAAGATAATTAGCAACCTTGGTGATTAAGATCCAAATCCCTTGATATGCTTAATAAAGAAACTTATGGGATAAACTGACTAAAAAACATTCAGTAATTTATTCATTCAACAACTATTTATGAAGCTAATCCCCAAGTTAGAGGCTTAGAGACAGCAGAGCAAAGCCTTTGGCTTTAAGGTCTGGTAGAAGAGAATGCTGATAAAGCAGATAATTGGGGGCGTCCCTGCTGACTCGGTGGTAAAGAACCCGCCTGCCAATGCAGGAGACCCAGGTTCAGCCCTGATCCGGGAAGACCCCACGTGCCACAGAGCAGCTGAGCTCGTGCGCCACAACTGCGGAGCCTGTCCACTAGAGCCCAGGAGCTGCAGCTGCCGGGTCCACCCCTCAGGGCTTGCAGTGAGTGCCACACAGTGAGCGGCCACACAGTAAGCAGGCCATGCAGTGAGCAGGCCACAGTGAGCGGCCACGCAGTGAGCAGACCACACAGTGAACAGGCCATGCAGTGAGCAGGCCACTCAGTGACAGGCCACGCAGTGAGCAGGCCACTCAGTGACAGGCCACGCAGTGAGCAGGCCACAGTGAGCGGGCCACAGTGAGCGGGCCACGCAGTGAGCGGCCACGCAGTGAGCAGGTCGCAGTGAGCAGGCCACAGTGAGCAGGCCACACAGTGAGCAGGCCACACAGTGAGCAGGCCATGCAGTGAGCAGCCACGCAGTGAGCGGCCCATGCACTGCAACTGGAGGGGAGCCCCACTTGCTACAACCAGACAAAAGCCCGGCAGCAATGAAGACCAACGAAGCCAACAATAAGTAATAAAGTAAATAAAGCGGACAACGGCAACATGGCAGGTAAGAATCACAGAAGAGCAAACCGATTACTAAGTGGCCCAAGGGAGGCAACGAGTTTGACACATGGGTCACAGGTGACCAAGCAAGGGATGCACTGCTTGAACAAGATCTTGTGGGGCAGGCGGAAGCTCAGAATGGAGGGGGAAACAGAGTCTTAGATCAGATCCTGCAGCCAAAGGCAAAGAAGTGACATTCTTAAAGCAGGTGCGCCCCTTTATTGGCTTCTCCACCACAACCAGAGAAGTATGGCAGCAACAAGCCCACGGGCCGCAACTAGAGAGCAGCACCCCCATGACATCTACAGACAGAAACCTCACAGTGATGCAGACCAGCAGAGCCACAAAGCAGTAAATAAAAACTGTAACTGAAAAAAGTCGTGCTAGGGAAATTGGACAGCTACGTGGAAAAGAATGAAATTAGAACATTCTCTAACACTAAACAAAAATAAATTCAAAAGGGATTAAAGACCTATTAATAAATATAAGACTGAACACTAACTATAAAACTCCTAGAGGAAAATACCAGCAGAATGCTCTTTGACATAAATCGCAACAATATTTTTTTGGATCTGTCTCCTAGAGTACGGGAAATAAAAACAAAAAGAAACAAATAGAACCTAATTAAACTTACAAGCTTTTGTACAACAAAGGAAACCATAAACAAAACAAAAAGACAACCTACAGAAGGAAAGAAAATATTTGCAGATGATGCAACCAAGAGGGATTAATCTCCAAAATATACAAACCGCTCTATACAGCTCAATATCACAAAAACAAACAACCTAATCAAAATATGGGCAGAAAATATAAACAGACGTTTCTCCAAAGACAGACAGGTGGCTGAAAGCCCACATGAAAAGATGCTCAACATCTCTAGTTATTAGAGAAATGCACATCAAAACTATAATGAGGTGTCACATCACACCAGTCAGAAAGGCCATATTAAAAAGTCTACAAATAATAAATGCTGAAGAGGGTGTGGAGAAAGGGGAACCCTCTACTCTGTCAGTGGGAATGTCATTGGTACAGTCATTATGGAGAATAGTATGAAGATTCCTTTAAAAACTAAAACTAGAGTTACCACTTGGCCCACTGATGTCCCTTCTTGAGTATATATCTGGAAAAGATGAAAACTAATTCAAGAAGATACATGCACCCAATGTTTACTGCCGCATTCCTTATAGTAGCCAAGACATGGAAGCAACCTAAATGTCCATTAACAGGTGAGTGGATAAAGATGTGGTACGTATATATAATGGAATATTACTCAGCCATGAAAAAGAAACAATGCCATTTGCAGCAACATGGATAGACCTAGAGAGTGTCATACTAAGTGAAGTTAAGTCAGAGACAAATATTATGTCACTTAAATGTGGAATCTAAAATATGACCCAAGTGAACTTATTTATAAAACAGAAATAGAATCACAGACATAGAAAACAAACTAACGGCTACCACAGGAGAGAGGAGTGGCGAGCGATAAATTAGGAAGTTGGGAGTAACACATACATGCTACTATATATAAAATAATCCACGCTGACTACTGTATGGCACAGGGAACCATGCTCAATATTTTGTAAGAACCTACAATGGAAAAGAATCTGAAAAAGAAAATATATATAAAACTGAATCATTCTGCTGTACACTTGGATCTAACATGATACTGTAAATCAATTTAACTTCAATTAAAAAAAATTTACAATTTTAAAAAGTCTACTAATCAGTAACAGCAAATAAGCCAGAGAAAGGGGCTTTACAGCAAACGGGTGTGACTTGGCCAACTGCAGGGTTCCCTCTGTGCCAGGCGGCTCTCCGTTCTTGCCAAGGGCTGGGCTGCAGGCTGTGGAGAGCTGATGATAATCAAGACCTTGCCACCTCCTTCCCCCTCTTTCCACTCCTTCCTTCTACGCTTCCCCTGTATGGACGATACGACCCAGCAGTTCCACTCCTAGGTAAACATTTGAGAGAACTGAAGGAGGGATTCACAGAGACGCGTGTGTACCAGTGTTCGTGGCCACAGCTGTGCACTGTAGTCAAGAGATGGAAAAAACCCGAATGGTCTTCAAAAGATGGACAACAATGGTCTTCAAAGGATGGACAACAAAATGCAGTATATACTAAGAGTGAGCATCCTTCAGCCTGAAAAAGGAACGAGCTTCTGACTCACGCTGCAGCATGGACAAACTCTGACAATATTATGCTGAGTGAAGTAAGCCAGACACAAAGGACAGATGTCACACGAATCTGCTCACACGAGGCATTCAGAGACAGAGCAGAACAGGAGGCACCAGGGGCTGGCAGGGTGAAGGAATGGGGAGCAGCGGTTTACTGGGTACAGTTTCAGTGTAGACTGATGAAAACGTTCTGGAAATGGACAATCATGATGGTTGCACGACACTGTGAACTGTATACTTAAAATCATTAACACAGCAAACTTTATTTTATGTGCATTTAACCACAATTTTAAAAAATCACCTCTATGTTAAAAAAAATACAAAAACAACAAGCTCTGCAGGTGCTGCTCCTTAACACATGCACGCTCTCCCACTGCCAGACCTCAGCACAGCCGCCTCTGCTGGCTGCCGACCTTCTCTCCCAAGCTCCCCACTTGTGTCCCGGCCCACACCTGCTCACCTGGGGCTCAGCTTAGTGGCCCCTGCTCTCGCAGCACAGGCTGGGCTAGTTACCGCATGTTTAAGTTCCCACAGCAAAATGAGTTTTATCCTTATAACATTACCATACTATTATAATATTAATATTTAGTTATATCTTTTTCCTGCCAGATTGTGCACGCATTTAAGAATAAGACCATGGGACTTTTCTGGCAGGCCAGTGGTTAACACTCTGCGTTCCCAGTGCAGGGGGTACAGGTTTGATCCCAGGTCAGGGAACTGAGATACTACATGCTGCACGGCGTAGCCGAAAAAAGGAAAAAAAGAACAGAACTGCGTCTTTCACTTCTGAATTGAGGCAGTAGGTGAGTTGTTAAGAGCATGGCTTCTAGCATCAGAATGCTGGGATTCAAATTCTAGCTTTGCTTCCCATTAGCTGAGTATCTTGGTAAATGACCTAAGCATTCTGTGCTTTGGTTTCACACTGTAAAATGAAGATGAGATTAATGCCTATCCCAGTAAATTACAGAGAGGATTAAATGAATTAATACACATAAAGTATTCAGAAGACATCTTAATGCAAAGCAAACACTTAATAAATATTAACCACAATGGTAATAGGTACTGAATGTTTGCTGAATGAGTAAGTGAATGAATGAATGAACAAGTATGATCCTGCTCTAAGTAGCTCATAGCCTTGTAGGAAAGATGACCCAAACCACAGTAAAATTTAATGGAACAGAGTTATAATAGGAGTGTCTATGAAGCACTGTGAGGGAAGAAATTGGAGGAGATTTCTAAGGGAAAATTAAGTTGAGTTTGGAAGAACTAGGAATTCCCCAACTAAAAGGGTTAGAGTTATATATACCAAGTACATTTATTCAATAAATATTTGTTGGGTGACCATTATGTTCTAGATACCAGGTGAATTTCTAGGGGTACAATGGTGAACAAACATAGTACTAATCTGTTGCAGAGATAATAGCACAAAATGAGAATCGGTGACATGAGGAGAAGGGGGTGAGTTTAGTATGGCTGAGGCAGATGTATAGAAAGAAACAGGGGAGAGATGAGGCTCGTGAGGAATATTCATTAGGCCTGTAAAGAGCCTCAAACTAAAATATTAAAAAATACAAATGTAACACTTATTATTAGGCTGAAACGAAACTGCCATTTTTGTAGGTCAACAAAACAGAAAAAAATCAGCAATTTCGTATAGCTCAACCTACCAGGTCGTAAGTACTGAATAAATATGAATTCATTTAACAAGTTTGGATGGATTCTGTAAGTAATCAGGAACAAATCACTTTTAGTAGAGGAAATGAAGTAATCTGAAGTCTGTTTTAATAGTAGTACCTCTAACAGTAACATCATCTGTAATCTATATCAACCCCTTCTACAGGTCAAGACCCCACGTACGTATAAAGATACTTCCAACATGCACACCAGTCAGTCCTGAAGGAAATCAATCCTGAATATTCACTGGAAGGACTGATGCTGAAGCTGAAGTTCCAATACTCTGGCCACCTGATGCAAAGAACTGACTCATTGGAAAAGACCCTGATGCTCGGAAAGATTGAAGGCAGGAGGAGAAGGGGACGACAGAGGATGAGACGGTTGGATGGCATCATCAACTCAATGGACATGAGTTTGAGCAAGCTCCAGGAGATGGAGAAGGACAGGGAAGCTTGGTGTGCTGCAGTCCACGGGGTCGCAGAGTTGGACACGACTTGAGTGGCTGAACAACAACGCAAGCATACAGACACAGACACACACACACAGTCACCTTTAATCCTCACACTGGCCCTGCAGGGCAGGTCTTAGTCCTCACATCTCACAGAGGGCAACACTGAGGTTCAGAGGGGTGGGGTAAGCAAAACTCAGGATGGTGAGGAAGAGAGCCTGGGTGTGCGTGCAGGTGTGCCAAACTCCCAATCACAGGTCCTTCTGCCTCACTGGTCTGCAAGCTCTCAAAAGACCGTGCTGGAGGCAGAACCCAGGATGGACTAACAAGAGGGGGGCCCACCAGGAAACTGGCTGACTCGACAACTCTGAGATGAGACGACACGCCTGCTTGCGTATCAGTGTTATATTTCTAGAACTGAGTATATAATCCATTAAGTTCAGAATCTAAGATGACGCATTGCACCAGGCTGTATTTTAACTTGCCATAAACAGAATAATATATTCCCTGATTAAACCTGCACAAAGTTTAACAGAAATAGGAAACTGATAGCAAACATGGGATAGAGTCAGTAGAGACAGCTCAGCCTCTCCCCATCCAGTTCTAAAATGGGAAACCAAAGCCCAAAACATTAAAGGACTTATTTAAAAAATGTCACCAGGGCTAGAACCAAGTCTGCTGGCTTAATTAAACAGTTAATTCCCTACCATCCGTTCATGCCACCCTGCCAGGTTCTCACTGTAGTAAATAAATTAAACCAAAGTAGGGCATGAACAAATTTAAACCCATAAATTAAAATTTAAAATTTTCTTAAACTTGTAGATTTTGACAAGAATTCAGCTGACAGTACCTTCTCCACACTCGATTAATGACAAATTAGTTCCTGTTACCAGCTATAAAGGGGTGGCCCATCCGTGACAGCATGACTGGAGGGTATCAGTGCATTTGCTTTAAGGAAAAAAAAAGGTGAGAAATACTAAGACCTCAGTCAGAAACGTAACTGAGAGAAGAATACCTTGGTCTTGTATGACACAGTCTGTCGTGACCAGTGGCGGGATCTGGCCTCTGGCGTTGGTGGCATAAACTTGTCCCACTCTGCTGGCTCGGTCACTCTCGATCACCTGGATCTGACAGTAAGAGATCAAGGGCACGTTAAAGTCAGTTTAGACTTCTCAACATTTCCCTCTCATTACACACACGCACACACACAGGCATTTTCTAAATCCTTTCAGCTGATTTCAAATCAAACTCTCATTGAGAATCCATCATATCTTCAGCCTCACTTTTGTTTACTTTCACAACCTTAAGCCACTAGCTTCCAAATTCTATTCTGTAATACTCTTGAGCTCCAACTCTGATCTTTCAGGGAAATCTATTTTTATTCAATTTGTTTCTTGGGATCACAGGTAACAGTTCTTTGGGAAAGGATTCTCACTAGAAAAGAAATTGAAAATAACATTAAAAAAATACTTTCTGTAGTTAAAGGAAACTCTAAAAAGCTAAAAATAATTAAATTCAGAAGAAATTATTTACAACATATAAATTAAAGAAGCCCTGACTTTTCTCCTCAAATCCCTCTTAATCTTTACTTTGCCTTTCAAGTTTCCCCACCACATCCCTGCTTCTTGCGACATAAGAAACAAACAATATCAACTGTTCCCATATGGCTTTTGCCTATCATGTACAGATGAGAAGAAAAGAAAAGTCCGAAAGTTTTGTCCTCTAATTTGGAAACACCTTATATTTCTCTACTAAAACATTTATTGATGAAGATATAGGCACAAAATACTGTCCTGTTGTAACTTTCCAGGGACTAGTTGCAAGGAATTCTTAAAAAAAAAAAGGGTCTTTCTCTTTCTCTTCTCCCTGCCCTCACTTCTTCCTTACAGGGTAAAAGTGGCAAAAAACTAAAAAAAAAAAAAAAAAAAGGAAGGAGTAAAAATTTAGAGGGGAAAGAGGGGAGAAATGAGATGAGCATTCAGAGTGGAATATTTACACTGGAGGACGTGCAGTTTAAAGACACTATTAACGTGAGGGGAGATCAAGAGTAGAAGGCAGAGGAGAAGGATGTGGAGCTCACCTCCTCCCACACACATCAAAAATACATAAAAAAAAAAAAAATACATCCACATGTGGGAGAATTCTCAGAGAGTACTAACGGAAAGCTGGCAGAAGACCTCTTACACAACCAAAGCTGCAGGAACGATCCCCCTTGTAACTCGGTAGTACCAAAGGATGAGGATGGGGAGGAGCAGTCAGCACAGGCCTGGTGTCCCTGGGTGGTAAAACTGTTACTATATGCAGATGACATGATACTCTATACGGAAAACCCTAAACACTCCATACCAACACTATGGGAGCTAACAAATGAACTCAGGAAGGCAGCAGAGTACCAGACTAACATACGGAAATCTGCTACATTTCTTTAACAATGAAACATCAGAAGGAGAAAGGGAAATGGAAAGACATCCATCTCTTGGATTGGAAGAATTAATATTGTTAAAATGGTCATACTACCCAAGGCAATCTACAGATTTAATGTGATCCTTATCATATTGTCTGTGGCATTTTTCACAGAACTAGGAGAAATAATCGTAAAATTTATATGGAACCACAAAGGACCCAGAATTACCAAAGGCAATCCTGAGGAAAAAGAACAAAGCAGGAAGCATAACTTTCTCAGACTTCAGACAACACTATGAAGCTACTATCATCAAAACAGTGTAGCACTGGCACAAAACCATACATGGATCAATGGAACAGAACAGAGCCCAGAAGTAAACCCACACACCTACATTCAGTTAAATCTTCAAGAAGAGAAGCAAGAATATACAATGAAGAATAGTCAGTCTTTTCAGAAAGTGGTGCTGAGAAAACTGGATAGCTTCATGTAAATCAATACAGTTAGCACAATTCTTCACACCACATGCACAAATAAACTCAAAATAGTTTAAAGACTTAAATATAAGACATGACACCATAAGACTCCTAGAAGAAAACATAGGTAAAACATTCTCAGACACATATTGTAGCAATATTTTCTTAGCTCAATCTCCCAAGGCAAAATAAAAAAAAGCAAAAATAAACAAATGAGGCCTAAGCAAACTTAAGAGCTTTTGCACAACAAAGAAAACCACAAATAAAACAAAAAGACAACCTATAGACTGCAAATGATGTGACTGACAAGAGGCTAATTTCCTAAATATCCAAACAGCTCATACAGCTCAACATTAAAGAAACAGACAAGCCAATCAAAAAATGGACAGAAGACCTGTATATTAATAGATAATTCTCCAAGGAAGACACACAGATGACCAACAGGCACATGAAAACATGCTCGACATCACTAGTCATTTACAGAAATGCAAACCAAAATTACAATGAGGTAAATCACCTCACACTGCTCATTATCAAAAAGTCTATATATAATAAATGCCAGGGAGGGTGTGGAGAAAAAGGAACTCTCCTACATGGTTGGTGGAAATATAATTGGTATAGCTACTATGGAAAACAGTGTGGAGGTTCCTCAAAAACTAAAAATAGAGCTACCATATGATATGGTAATGCCACTCCTCAGTATATATATCTGGAAAAGATAAAAATGAATTAAAAAAGATACAATGCACCCCAATGTTCATAGCAGCACTATTTACAATAGCTAAGACTACTGGAAACAATCTAAGTGTCTACAAGCAGATGAATGGATAAAGAAGATCCTGTACATACTATATATAACAGAATATTATTCAGCCATAAAAAAGAATGAGATATTGCCATTTGCAGCAACGTGGACAGACATGGGAGATTATCATACTGAGTGAAGTAAGACAAAAAGACAAATATATGGTATTGCTTAAACGTGGAATCTAAAAAATAATACAAATGAATTTATTTACAAAGCAGAAACAAACTAACAGACACAGAAAACAAATTTATGGTTACCAAAGGGGAAAGGGAAGAAATAAATTAGGAGTTTGGGATTAACATATACACATCACCATGTATAAAATAGATAAACAACAGGATTTACTATATAGCACAGGGAACTGTATTCAGTGGGGAAAAAAATCTGAAAAATATGTGTAACTGAATCACTCTGCTATGTATTTGAAACACAATATTGCAAACCAACTATATTTCAATTAAAAAAAAACTACTACTAACACGAAAGCTGTCCTTCCCTGAGCTCTGAAGCGTTACCTGCTCCGTTTCCCTCCCATCTAGCCCAACCATATCCTAGGTGGCACTGATATCATTGGTTTCTACAACATATCAGAGAGATTTAGCCTGCTTTTAAATCCACACACTTCTCTTTAATTTCATAGGATTTAAACTCTTACTCAATTAAGGGTACTGAATATGCTCCAAACGCAACTACTGTAAGACACAATGAGACTAAAAGCTACCATGGGCAAAGAAAAGAAGCAAAGAGAAAAATCAAACCCCGGTAATTACACTCTGCATTTCAACCACAGGGGTCATCTGGTTTCTTCAAAACTGGAGGAGCTTTTCTACTATCAACATTTACTGTCATCATTTCAACCAATGAAGTGTCAAATACGAAAGTGAGGTAAAAACCACAATAATCTATATATTGAACATAGATAACTCTCAGTCTCAAAACAGACTATGCTTCCAGAAAGTTTGTTTTAAATTAGCCATTTGCAACTTACAAAGCACTGCCGCCAAAGAAACAAGGACAAGTGGTAATTATACACTTCTAAATAAATACACATCTTTGCTAGAATACTACAAAGAGATCTAGAATACTAAAAAGAAAGTAAGAAATATAACAGTTCTAGTAATTTCTAAACATATAGTTTTTATTGGATTAAGCAATGGTTTCTTTCTTTCTGTTAGGAGTTGTTTTTTCTTTTTAAGTTGAAGCATAGCTGATTTATAATATCACATTAGTTTCAGGTATACAGCAAAGTGATTCATATGTATATATTCTTTTTCTGATTATTAAAAATAGAGCTTTTATTTAAACCTCAAATCCATGTTCTCGGAAAACAGCTTAGACATAAAACACCACAGAGAAATCTCAATAGAGGTTTTGAGTGTGCCTCAGTTCTTAAAGGATTTCAGCTTGATTGACAGTAACTCCTGATAATGCTAATGCCACTTCAAAGTTTATGGATTTCTTTTTCCTCCAGAAGATGTGCCACTAGAATTACTTTCACACTTCTCTGCTATGAATAGAGTGCTCTCATAAAATAGAATCAGGAAAGAGAAAAAAAGAAAGTGATCTTCCTGAGATAAATGAAGAAGACAGATAAGGGAGGCAAGATAACAAGATGCATGTGCACCGCTAAGGCAGGCTGCTTAAAGCAGAAATATCTGCACTTTGGCATGGTTAGAGAAAGAGGGGGACAGGAAGAGCTCAAATTCTGGATAATCCTCCCGCTGATTAGAGAGTGAGGAAGAGTTTGATGGTGATGCCAGTGTCCTCAACTCCAAAAATGTGGATTAAGACCACCATCTGAAAGTGTAGTGAGCCCTTAGCTCAGGACTGGCATGCAACAGATCAGAAAATATGGTTTCACATCTTTCTTTCCAGAAGGAAGAATTAATTTAGTTAGCAAAAGCATTCTACTTTGGTAATAAGAACATAAACAGGTTCCATATGGCATTGCTATTTCACCACTTTTAAGATAGAAATACTATTGGACTGATTTGTATGTGTATATTTTAGGAGTCTGAAATAAATCACAACATATACTGCTTATTGCTTTTGTTGTTAACATTCATTCAACAAATATGTGAGGGCATACTCTGTACTAGGCCCTGTTCTGTGTGCTAGGGACACAGCAGTGAACAAAACCAAATCCTGGACCTCCTGGAGCTGACATCCTAGTTTGGAAGACAGGAGATAAGTGCATAGATAAGATACAGCCTATGTGAGGTCATAAGTGCCATGGATACGAGCGACGCGGACAAGGGTGCAAGTGAGATCAGGGATGAGCAATGGGGCCGTGAAGGAAACACAGAACTGAGCCACGCTCTGCATCTACGTCGGGGAAGAGATCTGGGCAGAGGGGACCACATGAGCAAAGGCCTGGAGGCAGGAGGACAGCTGGCTGAGGAATACCAAGGAGGCTGGTGTGACTGACGCGATGGAGAAGAGCAGGGAGGGCCCGGGACAGAACGGTGTGTGTGTGTATGTATGTAGCTAGGTCACAGTACCCAGTTACAAACGCCAGTCCAGATCTTGCTGTGAAGGTATTTTTTTAAAAATACATGATTAGAATTTAATCAGTAGACTTTGCGTGAAGCAGTGGGTGGGCCTCATCCAACCTGTTGAAGGATGAAGAGAAACAGAGCAAGGTCCCAGGAGGAAGAGAGAACTTTGCTTCCAGACACCTTCAGACTCCAGCTGCAACATCAGCTCTTCCTGTGTCTCCAGCATGCTGGCCAGTCCAGCAGATTTTGGTCTTGCCAGTCCCCAACAATCAAGCAAACCAATTCTTTAAAATAAATTTATTTCCATATAGAGACATATATCCTAGTGGTTGTTTTTTGTTTTTGAGAACTCTAATATAGTGGACATTTTCTGGGAGGCTGTTCTTGAAAGGCCATAAGGGATGGATTCCGGGGCACAAGTGGATGCGACGGCCTTGGTCAGGAGTATGGACAAGCTTATTCACCCTAACAGCGGGAAGAGGGGTAAACGGGCACAGACACGGGGAGATGCAGAAATGAAGCATGCAGAGCTTCTCTTTGCATTTCTTCTATTTTCTCAGAAGCAAGGTGATCATTAAAGAGTCAGAAAAGGGAAAGGTAGTATCAGAAGTTCCAAGAGAGAAGAAACGACAGTCATCCAGGGACATGGAAGGGGGTCAGTTGAAGTGGGTGATGGTCTCCAAACTTGCTACACATTGGAATTAATGGAGAAAGCTTGAAAAGCCCCAAGGCCCAGTACAATTAAATCATAATGTGGGGGGCTGGGAGCAAGGCATCCGTGATTTTAAATGTTCCACCAGTTAGTATTTCACGCAGCCAGGTCTTAGAAAACACAACTGAACGTTCACGTTAGTTTGCTGCTGCTGCGAAGTTTAGTGACTATGATTTCAAAGTGAGACCAGTCAGCATGGCATGCATCTTTCTCGAGTTGTCTTCAGCATCCACAGAGTAGGTGGAAAGTTAGTTTAACAACAAATGGGAATTTTCTAGATGAATTCAGTGGAGGGAGGGGGCAAAGGAATTCAGAGAAGAAGATGCTCTGGGATGCAAGGGACAGATTTTAATTACGGATCATGTAATCTAAGCTGCTTAAGAGAAGTGAGAAGATGGAGGTGACGTGAATCAAGAAAAAGTGGTAGATTGTAAATCCTGGTGGGTGAGTATTATGGGAGTTTGAGTCCTAAAGGGAATGAGCTGAAAAGATGAGAGTCAGTGGTTGGAGCATGGAATGTTTTCAACTGAGACTTTGAAGATACACAGTCACTGGCAATGACAGAAAGACTAGATGTGGGGCAGATGAAAAGCACATCAGAAGAAAGGAAGATCAAGAACTGAGAGACACTGGAGATGGAAGAGTCTACAGACGGATAATAAAATTGCTAGTAACTGTAACAGAAATAGTACTGGAGAAATTAACAACAAAGCGGGAGTCAAAAGCATCAGAGAATGAAGTGAAATGAACTAGAGAGTCTGTAGAAGTTACATACAAGCAGAGAAATAAGAAGTTAAACTGTCAATCACATAAATACATCATGATACTTCTTCAAGTGGAATAATTTAATATTGGGTTGGCCAAAAAGTTCGTTTGTGTTTTTCCATACCATCATACAGGAAAACCTGAATGAACATTGTGGCCAACCCAATAATAAGCTAGAAAAGTAATGGCTGGAAATAGGATCATCAATAAGGGCACTCACTGCATATAGGGCTTTCTCGGGGGCTCAGAAGGTAAAGAATCTGCCGGCAAAGCAGGAGACGCAAGTTTGGCCCTTGGGTTGGGAAGATTCCCTGGAGAAGGAAATGGTTACCCCCTCCAGTATTCTTGCCTGCAGAATCCCATGGACAGGGGAGCCTGGTGGGCTACAGTCCATGGGGTCACAAAAGAATCGAACACAGCTTAGTGACTAAACAACAAAAACACTGCATATAGCAAAAGAATTGATCAAATTAAGAATTTTGAGAGCTGATGCTTATTCTAGACTATCTGGTGGACCCTAAAGGGAGTCACACGAAACTTATGAGAAGGGAGTCACACGAAACTTATGAGAAGGGCACAAGCAGTTTTGAGATCGAAACCTGGAGGAAAAGACACAGAGATGAGGGAAAGGTGATGTAACAACAGAGGCAGAGACTGGAATGATGGGACTACAAGCCAAAGAATGAAGAGACACGAACAGGCTCGCTCACGGAACTTCTGGAGGGAGCACAGCCCTGCCTACACTGACTTCAGACCTACCACCTCCAGAGCTCAGACAAGAAATCCCTGTTGCTTTAAGCTACCGAGTTTATGGTACTTGGCTACAGAAACCACAGAAAATGCACAGACCATCCTCGACCAAGACTCCAGCCAAGCCTCTAGCTGACCCCTCATGCAGAAAGCAAGCCAAAATCAGTCAAATCCAGCCCAGATTAGCAAGCCTGCCCAGACTCATGAGCATGAATAAATAGTGCTTGTGAGCTACTAAGGTTTCTGATGATTTGTTAATATAAAAGTTAGGTTATAAAAATATAAAATATAAACATAGTACCTCTTAGTGCTCTTTAGTCTCTTTCTAAATTTTTCGACTCATGTTTATAAAACCACTTCAAAGATGAAAGTTAACTGTACACAATTTCATTTCTTACTCCAAAGGAGTTTACAGCCCTGCTCAGAGCCATAAGACTTCCAATTTCTGAGGCAAACATTTACATCCCTCCGCCATTGACATCAGGCTCTGATATATGACTTGCTTCAGCCAAGGACAGGTGAATGATTTTGACATGTGTCACATCTGACTGGAAGCTTTAAGAGCTACTGCACCTTTTAACCGGTTTTCCCCCTTTTCTCCCATTGTCATAATAATACATGTCCCCAGGAGGGATGCCCCTTCACTCTGGATTCTGGAGTGATAAGGGCATACGGAGCAGAATCTAAAATCAAACTGCAGCTAATGCAGCTTACAGGTAACCTAGGTGATAAAAAAATCTTTGTGGATGTAAGCCAAATTGAGGACTGTTTGTTATGCAGACTAAACCTATTAAAGCTGCCTGATACAGTTACTAAAGAGTACTCCTCTAGAGAAAATCACTTTGGTGGAGGAGAGTAAGTTATAGCTCTAATTTTATATAAAGCAGTTTTTAAAAATATGTAAAATACTTTGTACTCTCACTCCTATGGGTATCCTGAAAGGATCTTTTAGTTTCTGAAAATAGCATTTTTATATAGAATATATTCTTACTACAAATGAATCATTAAGTATCAATAAATACAGCTGATGTACATGAGAATAAACATCAATGGGTACTGCCAAGATTACATGACACCAGAGAAGTCCCCAGAGGCTGCGTCTCTCACAGGCTGAGACCTCTCGTATAGCATGACGCCCCCTCCCCACCCCGTACATACAGAGGGAAGCGAGCCTTGTCCATGTGATGGCACTGTGCTTGGACGATAAAGGACAGGGTAAACGCTGACAAGCTGAAGTTTCTGAGAGTACAGAAGAAGAGTGGGTTCTTCACGGAGACGGAGAGCAGAGCACTTACGGGGCTGGGGACGGAGTCGGGATCCAGCTTCTTCTGGGGCTGTGGCGGGCCGGCCATCTGTGCAGGCCCCCCCGGGAAGCCTCCCGGGTAGGAGAGCTGGGCCCCTGCTACCGGGGGCCCGTAGTTGGCTGCTGGGAAGAAAAGTGAAAAAGAAGTGACTATAAGCCCAAAATGCAGACGCAGGGCTCACTGGCAGTATTATGCTGTTCAGTCGAGCATGCTGCATTTTTCATATTAAATAAGGCAGGGAATTAAAAGCAAAAGTCTGCAGTTCCCCTTGTCTTTTTACTTGTTACACTATTCAAAAACAGTAAGGGATAGATGTCCAATACCATTGGAACAAACCTGATTCCCAGCTAAGGGTACCCCCAGGTAACCCAAGGCGACTTTACCCTGCTGTGCCGGATATCCAGGGCCCAGGGTCTGTCCTGGGAGAGGCGCGGGCTGGTACTGAGCGTTCGGAGGAGCAGGCCCAGGGAGCCCGTCTGGTCTGTGCGTTGGCGGAGGCAAGGGTGAGGCCCCGGGACCGTTTAGCGCAGTGGGCGGCGGGGGGAGAACCTGAGATCCAGGCTGCAGGATGGACGGCTGTGGAGGCTGTGGAGGCCCCTGGACTGACGCTGCCGACGCAGGGCCAGGCGGGCCCTGGGTGGGGGGAGCAGCCCCTGAACCTAGGCAGAAACAGAAGACCGGCCTGTGTGAACACCACCCTCCGCAACTCTCTCACCTCCACCACATATACACAACAGGGACGCTTCTCTTCCCCAGTAAAGCAAGAAGGCACCCTTATACAAGTCACTTTTTCCCCCACAAGAAGAAATCATCTTTTGGAAAGTAACACAAATCCTATTTGGGGTATTTTATACAAGCGAAGAATTTTAAAAGAGCTACATTTATAATGATAGAAAATTAGAGGGATAAATTTTAACTCAGTTGCATCTACTTTTCAGGATACATGGCATTAATTATCATGAAAAGTGGACTGGAAGCCTGGCGTGCCGCAGTCCATGGGGTCACAAAGAGTCGGACACGACTGAGCAACTGAACTTTGTCTGGTACAGAGTATAGAAAATCATACAGAAGAAGAACATTTTTTACATAACAAGCATTATTTACTCAGGGCAATAAATTATTTACATCCTGTGCTTGTCTTGATAGAATGGACTTTGGAAGTAGGAAGAAATAAGGAAGGAGAAGGGACTGGCAACTAAAATCCTATCCAGTCATATTTGAAATTGTAGAGCCAGATTACTTTTTCCTTTCCCTGATTATGTGAAACTGAGTTGCAGCTTTGAAGACTTACCCATTTTGAAATCAGTAAAAGGAAATATTCTAAGGGGAGTTTCACTGATACTTTTAAGAAACCAACTATAAGTAATGAAAACATTTGACATCAAGATCAATGGCTGACCCTGCAGTTGTTGCAGTGAACATTTCCATGGCTCCTAAAATAGCCAGCATTTCTACTGATGTACATCTCAGTATTGTAACTGTCTTCTCTCCTATTATTCTGTTCTGCCTCACAACATCTGAGCTTCCATTCCTCACATGACCTAACTGCAGAATTTAAAATGGACTGTGAAACAGAGTATTATATTTTTGATTTGTGGGCTTCATAATAAACACAGAGTTAAAACTTACATTTCTTAAAGGAATTTCACTCTTCTAATGTTGACTTGTGAAGTTTTGTTTTTTTTTTTAATTGGTCTAGTGTTGAATGTAAGGCATTCTGTGGATCCTTCACTTACCCTGAAATAAACGGCAGCATGATTTGGAAAAAAAAAATACTGCCATACATAATACAGATAATTTATATGAAAATGTCCAAAACTAGTTCAATATGGTATACCAGAGATATGTCTATTTTGAATCTGAGGAAGAAGTTTCTTACTAAAAATACTCATGAGACAAGGCGGTCAATAAGCATGAAAAGTGAAACTGTTACCGTAGCTGTTAATGTGCATAGCACCGAGCTGACCGCCCAGCTGGGCCATGGACGCAGTGGACCCTGGACTTGGATACGACGACTGTGTCGAGGGCGAGTATGGTGGGTAGGAGGGGGCCGCACTGCTGACAGGTGGAGGGCCAGGGAATCTGAGGGAGAAAAGGGGTGTTAATGTCATATGCAAATGACGTACAACAACTGGCAAAGTTAAATCAGCCCATCTAGTGGGCACTAGGAAAACGACTCATATTATGTGATACACCTTTAACCTCAACGTGAACTCAAGATCAATCGTGTAGCACCATCCCATATTTATGCTCACATGCTAAAGACATCAAGACACTTAGCCAAAAAAAATAAAAAATCTAATGGTAATCACTTAACAAGTTGTGGAAATCAATTTAGGAAGCTGAGTCCATTAGAAATCATCTATACTAGGGCTAATGATCAATAGGACAGAAATCAAGAAAACTAAAATGCTTCGTTGACTGTATCTTTATGATCACTTAGAACTGAGTTTTTGAGAACTGTGTTAAAGATACGCTTTGTAAATCCTTGCTTCATAAAAAGAAATAATTGCATTTCTTTCAAAAAATTATGCTGTCTGTTTCTTAAAACTCATTCATGGGGTTTCGTAGATATATGAAACACGTCCACTCAGGCAGAATGTACATATGCTACAGAATGTATTAGCGGCTGCAGCGTGAGGTACAGTAAGAGGGTTTGGGCCAACCAGAGAAGGCGGGTAGTAGTATTCACTCTTTTGAGAAAAACCATTTCCCCAACATGTTCAGAAATATTTCATAGATGTTAACAATATTTTTTAAATATAAAAATCCTGTGAATCATTTTTAAAGAGATAGTACAGACAGGATTGTTTCAAATAGAAGCAGGACAAGCACCCTCAAGTATTTTTTAACAAAAGGTTAAAGATTTAAAATACAGAATGAGAGACCAAACAACCATTAGCTATTACTTTTTGACCCATAAATGCCAACTTATCATTCATTGCCTAATACATATCCTAGGAGTTAGGCATCAGAAATTCACAAATTATTTTTCTGATCAACCAAACTCTTAAACAGATTAGATTTTTTAAATTAATGAATTTTAACTGGAGGATGATTACAATATTGTGGTGGTTTTTGCCATATGTCAACATGAATCAGTCAAGCAATATTATCAACTTAAAAGTAAAAGTAAAATAGTACTGAAAGGATAACTTTTATTAAATAACTTTTTAATAAAAATATTTTTAAAAGCTCTGACATACATATGAAAAGATTAACAAAACACCTTAAACATACAAAATGGTTTAATATTTTTCAAGTTTCATTACTTTCCTAAATTAGTTTATTCAAGGCCATGTGGATCTCAGAGCTTCAGTGAGAATCCAGGCCTCTGATTCCTAACCTAAAGACTTGCTGTGTGAGCTGGGAGAAGCCACATAATTCCTTGTAGCTCTCAGTTTTCAATCCATAAAGATGGAACGATCCTTTCCCTGCTCTAAATACAATGTGGTTAGAATTAAAAATCATACAGATTTAAGTATTTCTCACTGATTACTCCATTTACCATGTTTCTTGGTTAAGAAACATTCAATTACTTTTTTTTTTTTTTTTTGCAAAAATGAATTCTATTTCTATATACTAGCAACAAACAATGAGGAAGTGAAAGTTTAAAATACACCATTTATAATACCATTGAAAAACACATAGCATTGGGAATGAATTTAACAAAATAAGTGCAAAACCTCTATACTAGAAGAGATAAACTATTGCTAAGAGAAATTAAAGTAGACCTAAATAGAGGAATATACTTGTTTATGAATCAAAAGATTCAAAGTTATTACGGTATCAATTCTTTTCAAGTTAAATCTATAAATTTAGCACAATTATAATGAAAATTAGAATAGATAAGCTCCAATTACATATTTTAATTAACTGTTTCATTGAATGTCAGGAGAGGTAATCAAAAAGAACTATAAAAGATTATAACCTGAGGATTATAAAATATCAGAAGTGAGCCTCGATTTCACCCTAAACTTCTCAAGAGGTGACTCAGCTGTCTGTGGTCTGCTCAACCTCAAACACTTTTCATCTTCAAGTTAACAACGAATTGCCTAAGGAGTGAGTGACATGCTGAAGTTTATTAGAATCTGGAGGTAAGGTACCAAATTTTTCAAGATTAGATGGATACAAAATCTAGATTTTTAAATATTGAGCCCACTGAATAAAATAAAAGCTCTGCCAAATTGTCATTGCTTTACACATACACACAAGAAAACAACTATGTGTTTCTCTTATTTTTCTTGTTTTCTACTTTTCCACTGAAGCCAATTTCTTAGTAGATTCACCCTGATAATAGCTTCAATTTGGGAAGACGAGTCTCCTTCCCACCTTCCCTTCCATGTAATTTCCCATTTCTTGGGTCAAAACAGAACACTTACAATTAAATTTTCCCTTAATGATTAAAAAATGGAACTTTAGGTTATAGATTTTGTATAAGAAATTAATCCCACCCAGCAGTAACACACTGTAGATAACTTTAGTACCATTTACAATTTTAAGACATTTATTCTGCCTCAGCCAATCAAAAAGCCAAATGACTAGGTATGATTTTTAAGTTTTAGAAAACTTTGAAATAGCAATATTTAAAAATAAAAATTATGATTTTAAAATTTAAATCAGCATAATGGCTCTGAATTGATCACGTTTTTATTCAACAGTTTAGATATGGCAAAAAAAAAAAAAAAAAAATGAAAAGACTTCTAGGATGGGTCCTCTCGGGACAAATGACTCCTTGAAGTGCTGCAATCATCACACAAAGGCCACGGGTGACCTGTGCTCTCTGACAAGCTGGAATGACTCACCAGCACAGTCATGGGGCCCTTTGCCCTGCACTGAACTGCAGACACAGAAATGCGTCCGGGAGGCTACGGAGTCTCACCACAGAGGCTTAGCCCGAACACTGGACCTCTCCGTTTTTTTTAACTTTGTAGTTTGTGTTAGGGTATAGCTAACAAAGTTGTGACAGTTTCCGGTGAACAGCGAGGGGACCCAGCCATACATACACACGTATCCCTTCTCCCTCACACCACTCCCCATCCAGGCTGCCACAGACCCCTAAGCAGAGCTCCCTGCGGTATCCAGTAGGTCCTTCTTCGGTTATTCATGCACAGCAGTGCGTACATGTCAACCCCAAACTCCCTAACTATCCCTTACCCCCATCCTTCCCCACCGTCAACCATAAATTCAGTGTCTATAGCTCCTTTTTCAGCCTTTAATTCAGTGTAAGCTGAAGCAACGGAACAGTACAGGAGGAGAAAGAGATGGGGCAAAATCTGTCAGTGTCTCCCTAGGAATCACAACACAGGCAGATTCCTCAACTGAGCCGTGAGAGGCAGCTACCCTGAGCTAGCAGGCAGGGCAAGCAACAGACCAGAGACTTTCCAAATCCCGTGGAGCGGGTGTTGATAACGGCTAATGCACATTGCCTTTCATGGGCGCTGTGCGAGGTTCTCTGCACGGACTAATGACCAAAATCCTCACCAGCACATCTTTACTGTTACACCTGTGATTAGGAAACCAAGGCACGCAGAGGCGGAGTAACTTGTCCAGCCAGAACTGCCTGAGCCACGAGGATCGCACACGCCCGACCTTAGGCTCTGCTACTCATCACTGGCAGACGCCGTGCTGAGCGCACAGCCACGATGCGACTGATGCCAAGTCCGTGATTCACCTGGGCTTCCCCAGTGGCTCAGAGGAGACCCAGGCCAACCCCTGGGTCAGAAAGATCCCCGGGCGAGGAGAACGGCAACCCACTCCAGTGTTCTTGCCTGGAGAATTCCATGGACAGAGGAGCCTGAGGGCTACAGTCCATGGGGCTGCAATGTGTCGGACACAACTGAGTGACTAACACAGACACGTAACCTAATTCAAGAAAACAAGTGGAAACAACCAAAAAGTTCAAAGCAATCTAGGCTATTTCTAGTGACTCAAAATTTAACTTCAAAGTGGCTGTTCTACTTTTGCATTTCTTTAAAAAAATAATCTGACCTGCTTGACAGTTCACAACAATGTACTTCTCCAGAACTTCTCCCCTCTATTCAGGACTGAGAATTCTATTTCCTCATTGTACAAGTGAGGAAAAGGAGATCTAAAGGCCTAGGAATGTCTCCAGAATCACAAGGCTAATGAACCAGAGGTAGCATCTGGGTTCAACCTTTGTGTCCTCCCCTCAGGCCCCGCTGCTACACTGTTGAGACTGGGGGCCGGAGGGGCAGGTCCTGAATTGGGGCCTTGGACTTCTCGCTCCTTGTTCAAAGCACAATCCCATGGAAAGCAAATTACTTAGACTCACTCATCCAGTGATCCCTACAATAACCTTCACTGCATCTCAGAGCTACCATTTCAATGGAAAATGTTATCAGAACAAGAACCAGGAGATGACGGCCTCATGAATGCCCTGTCAGTGATGATTTAAAATGTGCCAGAGGGAGCTTCCCCATCAACAGGGACTAGGTCTCCTTGAAAGGGTGACCCAAGGACCTCACCATCGGCAGGGTCCAGAGTCCTCCAGAGGGCCTACTTCCCCCCCAACCCCAACCCTGCAGCCTGACAACCTAGGAAGGAACCTGGGAAACAAAGCCTCTGGGTAATCACTGAACAAATTCCAACGTGAACACTGTCTACCACTCAGCACGGGGATTCTCAACAGCAACACCTCCCAGGACACATGACTCCAGCCGGGAAGGTGTGAGGTGGGTCCCCCCCAGGGCACAGTCCCAAGGGGTTGCGGGGCTCCCAGCACGTCCCCCATCTCACACCTTGGCTTCTCCAGGCCCGCCTCCCACTTCTCCCTTCCTTAATTTATAAACACAAACAGACTGATTTCCCGGGTTGTCTTTAGTATCCCCCCGCCTTTCGAGAGTCCTGCACTGGCATCCGTGTGCCTTCCACATCAAATCCACAGTCTTCACCACTGGCCGCAATCTAATTTAATTTTTTAAGTATTTATTCAGCACCTACTGGCACTGAACTCAGTTCTGTAAAGGACTTAAGAGAACAGATGATTTAAAATTTCACTGGAGAACATAAACCACAGACATCTGAAGGAATTAGAGATTAATACAAAACACTGAGGTGAACATGGGCTTCCCTGGTGGCTAAGTGCTACAGAACTGACCTGCCAATGCAGGAGACGTGGGTTCAATCCCTGGGTTGGGAAGATCCCCTGGAGAAGGAAATGGAAATCCACTCCAGTATTCTTGCCTGAGAAATCCCATGGACTGAGGAGACTGGTGGATAGAGTCCATGGGGTTGCAGAGTTGGGCACAATTTAGCAACTGAGCATGCATACACAGACGATGAATATAACTCCAAACTAAAAGCTACTGACACAAGTAATTTTCATTATTTTTTTAACAGTATTGGTACTTTATTTATTAGTACTGGTATTTCAATGTCCTAACTTTTGTAAACGCTTTGTTTCCTGACAGTTTACCAGTAGATCCTTTCGAGGCATCAAGAGGTCAAAGTTTCCATCGACAAACCTGCACGTGCAGAAGGGACCCGTGAGACGATTTCGGTAGATTACACAGATGGGGGTTGGACTCCAGCTCACCTTTGTGGAGGAGGACCTTGCGCATGAGCTCCGTTCTGGCCAAACTGGTGGGGTCCAGGAGGCGGATGGCCCTGAGGCAACATCCCCCCAGGGGGAGCCGCCCCCAGGGGCCCTGCCGGCTTTATCATGCCTGCAAGGGAAGGACAGGAGCTCAGAAGAGGGTGAACGTGCAGGGAGACAGGACACGGAGGTAACAGGTCAAAAGTGGAAAACGAGGGGCGGAGGGGAAGAACGGGTGAGAACAGGCTCTCCTCCACACCTGCCTTCACCAGCACAGACTCACCCACTCCGGGCTGCAGCATCCCTGTCTGACCGCCAGCGACAGGAGCATAGGCATCACTTTAACGCTAACCAGAAACTAAGACAGAAGCAAACCTTTGTGTCTGGGAGAGAGGCACCCAGACAGAAACACACTGTCAGATAAAGACTGCTAGAGCACACACTGCAATAGGCCGCTGGGGATCAGACTACAAATCTGGGGAGGAAACAGCATGGGGAGTCACAAAGCATAGTAATTCTAACTACAGGGAAGGACCTCTGAAGACGCCCGAGGTTATAGCATGAGGAAAGTGCATGGAGAACAGCATCTGTTTCTCCCACGGATCCAGGGCACGGACCTCAGAGCTGGTAATTTTTCCAGGATTCCACGGGCTGGGTGATAAACAGCTGAGGGGCTGCTCATGTCACCCCAGCTTCTCACACAAACTACGAGACCACACGTGATGGGGATGCTCCCAGCAGTGCCCGTTTTAATTTACAAGCATCTCTTCTGCAACGGAGATCTTTAAAAGTTTCTCTTTAAAGCTGTTCTCAAACATTTTTTCTCTCCTTCTTCTAGAGAAATGGTGGGACAGGAGACAAATCACTGAGCTTGGGTTAGAGCAGTGTGATGCCCCATCCAGCCATGCTGGGCAAGAAGTTTATCTCTGTGGGCCTCAGTTTCCCCTCACTGCAGAAGGAAAGGTTCAGACTTGATTGCTTGTGACACCCCTTTCAGACTTCAAAAAAAGAGAGAGAGAGAGAAAGTACATTTCTTCTATGTGTTGTCCCTACTTCCATTCTGCTTGTTTTTGCTCCAGACCTTTCAACGTTTTTTCTTCTAATTTTTATTGGAGTATAGTCTGTTTACTATGTTGTGGTAGTTTCAACAGCACAGCAAAGTGAATCGCTTACTATACATACACCCACTCTTTTTTTAGATACTTTCCCCATTAGACCATTACAGAATACAGTAGAGTTCCCTGTGCTATAGAGTAGACCCTTACTAGTCACCTATTTTCTATAGAGTAGAGTATACATGTCAGTCCCAGTCTCCCAGCTTATCCCGCCCCTGCCTTCTGGTAACCACAGGTTTGCCTTCTCCCACGTGCTTCACTTTGACCCCCTTTTCCTCTCTGGCACCATCACCAGTGACCTCCTGGCTGCCCTGTGTGAGCTCTTCCATTTGACCACACGACGGTATTTCATACTCAACGGTTCCTTTCTTCTTTCATCTTCCGAGAAAGCTTATTCCCTTAGAGAGTAAGGAAAGTGACTCAACGACCCTACAGTGGCCCAGGAAGAATTTCTTATGTGGTCATCACAACCCTCTGAGGGGCATGCTCTCAGATGCCTGGGTAATCCAGAATGAAACACGGCCAGGGAAGTAGTAGTATTCATGAACAATATTAGTGAGAATTATACAAAGGTTTCTTTTCTTAAAACTGAATTCCTCAAACTTAAGAAAAAATTTATATTAACTTTACCATCACAGTTTATTTAGCCATTTTCCATAAACCAAGAACAAAAACAACAAATATTATTCTTATTTTTACATACAGTTTATACCTCAAATCCAGCAGAGTTAGAAAAACAGGAGACTTACAGCCACGCAGACTGGAGTCTGCATTCTTCCTGTATCACTAAACACCTGTGACCCTAAAAAGATACTTTTTTCTTTCAGAACCTAAACTTTTAACACTATACCATGGCAACAGTGTCCCCTGTCTCTGTGGATCATTCTGAGAATTAAACTAGGTAATGGGCATAGGAGCATCCAGAACAATGCCAGATAAATAAAGGGAATCTCCCAAGAAATCTTAGTTTCCTCACCCTGGTCATACCCTTTGCTCCCTTTTTTTTCAAGGATTTATCAATATATTCTAACAAGATACATATATCATAATTATATGCACTCCTGTATTTTCATTCTTAAAACATTATTTTGGATAAAAATAGAAAATCTACAATACTAGCGCTAATGCAATAATAATTAAAGGCATTACAAGAAACCAAAGATATTCTCATTCCTCAAATAGGTAAGCAAACAGCAGTTTCATGGCAACCCTCACACAGCACCAAAAACTAGTTCTCGGAGCTACTCATGTACTGGTATTTTCATGTGTACATGAGATGCACATATTTATAAACCTGTTTCTAAAAACCAAACCAAACCAAAAACAGTTCTTACACACTCAAGCAGAAATGTCTCACAGAAATCTTACTAAAAGATTCTTTCCCTTTTATTTTTGGAAATCAACTCGGTAGCAATGATTCAAATTCATTCTTGTTCAACATACACTCAATGTGCCTCTAAGGCACTTGGAGCTCTTAGGGAAGAGACAGCCATGTAAACAATTACAGCGCCTGGGGACAAGAGTAAAACGCAGAGGAACGACCTGACACTTCCCATGGGAATCCAGAAAAGTTCAGAGAGGAAGGCCTGCTCGAGCTGAATCCTGAAGAACCGGCAGGAGCTCTTAGCACAGAGATAGGACAGGGGATTCCAGGCAGGAGGCAAAGCTTAAGTGAAGATCTGAGAGAACGGGGTGTGATCAGGCAAAAGGCGAAGTGTCGGCAGACGGTGTGGGGAGTGGCCAGAGCAGAGGCTGTCCAGGTTGGCTGGGGTCAGACTACAAAGTCCTGGGGGCCATTTGGACTCTATTCTCAGGGCAAAGGAAACCAGTATCACTATTATCTGCAAAGTCATAGTCTTTGGTCACATACCTGGCATTTTCATAAGTGATCAGAAACAAAGAGAAATCAGGTTATGTGAATTTCAGTATGAGAATTTTAATAGGAAAGCAAAACCATACCATGAGAAAGATCTAACTATGCTTATGCTCTCTTGAGGAGGGTGAAAGAAGAGAGTGAAAAAGCTTGCTTAAGACTCAACATTCATAAAACTAAGATCAGGGGATCCGGTCCCATCACTTCATGGCAATTAGATGGAGAGAAAGTGGAAACAGTGACAGATTTTATTTTCTTGGACTCCAAAATCACTGCAGATGGTGACTGCAGCCTTGAAATTAAAAGATGTTTGCTCCTTGGAAGAAAAGCTATGATGAATCTAGACAGCATATTAAAAAGCAGAGACATCACTTTGCCAAAAAAGGTCCGCCTAGCCAAAGATATGGTTTTTCCAGCAGTCATGTATGGATGTGAGAGTTGGACCATAAAAAAGGCTGAGCAGCAAAGAACTGATGCTTTCAAATTGTGGAGAAGACTCTTGAAAGTTCCTTGGACAGCAAAGAGATGAAACCAGTCAATCCTAAAGGAAATCGGTCCTGAATATTCATTGGAAGGACTGATGCTGAAGCTGAAGCTCCAATAGTTTGCCTACCTGATGCAAAAAGCCAGTTCTCTGGAAAAGACCCTGATGCTGGAAAAGATTGAGGGCAAGAGGAGAAGGGGGCAGCAGAGGATTAGATGGTTAGATGGCATTGCTGACTCAATGGACATGAGTTTGAGCAAGCTCTGGGAGACAGTGAAGGACAGGGAAGCCTAAAGTGCTGCAGTCCATGGGGTCACAAAGAGTCAGACATGGCTGAGTGACTGAACAACAATGCCCAAAGAAAAATAGCTAAAATCATAAACTGGCCTTTAATGCAATGACATTTTTTACAGACTAGCTTACACAATACCAAATCTAATTCCTTTCTGGCTTGCCTTTCCATGTGGTCCTGAGCTGGAAAGATGGAATCTCCGTTTCTTAGACTCCCTTACAGACTGGGCTGCCATGTGCTCTAGTGACGGCTCCCAAGTAGAAAGGCAATGCTTACTGGATGTTGGCTCCATGACCGTAGAGTCGCCTGGTTCTCTGACTCTACTATTCTCTTAGCTTCCTGATACCCTTTTACAGATGTTTTTCTAGACTGATCTCTGACCAAAACAACATCGCAGGAAAGCGTATCTTGGATTTGGCCCTGGATCTGACAAACTGAAACCAAAATTAAAAACCATTTGAGAAAGGAAGAAGTTTATCTAAAATAAACAAACTCCCTACTATGTGGGCCGAACCATAATGACTCATTGCTAAGGTGCTGTGGCTGGTGCTATTCCTACAAGAGTTCACCATTTATTAGAAGCCTCACCACAGCCCCCGGTTCCAGGACATCAACAGTTCCTGCTGCTCAGCTTCTAGACAAGTGGTCCTCCACCAAGGGTGATGCTGCTCCTGAAGGGACACTTGGCAAGGTCTAAGACTTTTGGTTTCTACGTCTTGGGGCCAGGGGTGGGAGTAGAAGAGGGACCACTGCTATCTGATGATGGGTAGAAGCCAAGGATGCTATTAGAGGCCCTAGGATGCACAGCACGGCCTCCCCCACAACAAAGAATTAGCTGACCCCAAATGTCAACAATGCTGAGGACCCGAAACTGTGCTCCAGAAAGCAGTGTGCCCGCTGATTCCCTGCTCACACTCTTTCCAATGTGGACTATAACTAAACAATATACGTGACCCTTCCCAGCTTAAGATGCTTCACTGCACCCTACTGTCCTGAGAGCCACGGTGAACCTCCTGCAGGTCCGCAAAAGTGTCACCTCTCCAACCCCAGGGACCTGCCTCCCTATTTGGCCGACCCTCACTCATCTTTCAGGTTCTTCCTTCCAGGAAGAGTCCCTTCATCCGTAAGCCTTGGTTAGGTGCCCCTGCTGTGAGCTTCCATTCCACCCTCTACTTCCTCAAAACGGTGTTTCCCCTGCATTGTCACTGTCCATTTCCTTAATGCACATCCCACTAGACAAGTCCGTACTATAAGGACGGAGCTTGGGTTCATTTTACTCGGTGTTGCATCGCCACAGGTATTTTGCTTACCAAATAAACCTGCTGCATGGTTACTGCACAGGACTAGCATCACATAACAGGCACAAAGGACAGTGTGGTATGTAAGAAATAGAACCAAGACGGGGCGCTGGCCAGATCCATGGTAGAACAGACAGTTCAAGGAGCTACAGCCAAGTTCTCTGAGTCTGTCACCAAAAAAAAAAAAAAAACTAGAAAAGAAGAAGGTACGTGATGACTGAAGACTAAGAGATCTAAGGTCATTCAGCACAGAGAAAGATAGGCTCAGGTAATTTAGTGACAGTTTTAAATCATTAAACAAATATACCACAATTTACAGAAAGGTAT
The DNA here is from genome assembly GCF_910594005.1 of Cervus elaphus. Lineage (NCBI taxonomy): Eukaryota > Metazoa > Chordata > Mammalia > Artiodactyla > Cervidae > Cervus > Cervus elaphus. The sequence goes on along the minus strand of NC_057831.1, from coordinate 9,181,689 downwards.
GTACACAGACAGAGTCTGATGGCCTGGTATCTGAGAACTGATAAGGACAAAGAGGTTGAAGTTAAAGCATGAAGGATCTAATCCAACAAATGGTGTTTTACCACTGGTGAACACCTGAGTACTCTGCTGATGAATGCAGCAGCTGGTCGTTCACTCATTTCTTGAATGAGCACTGTGTGAGGACCTTTTGAACTGTTCAGGCACACACAGTGTGGTAACTGGCAGCAAAGCCACAAAGGGCTTGGAGAACACAGGAGAAGAGGATCTAGGAATAAGCTTGAGGAAGAACAGGAAGTGGTCAGAAATGTCAGCAAGACCCACAGGTGAACCGAGTCTGCAGGAGGAGGCTAGGGCACACGCTAGGGGAAGGACGGGGTGGAGGCGCTGACCGGAGGCACAGACCAGCTTTATGCAGGTGCCAGAAAGGTCTGAAGCAGAAGAAAGTCAGAATCAGATTTGCAGGCTATAAAAGTCCCTCCAGCACAGACCACCTCAGCTTCCTGAGAAACCTAAATGCAGGTCAAGAAGCAACAGTTAGAACCGGACAAGGAACAACAGGCTGGTTCCAAATTAGGAAAGGAGTACTTCAAGGCTGTATATTGTCATCCTGCTTATTTAACTTACATGCAGAGTACATAATAAGAAACGCAGGGCTGGATGAATCACCAGTTGGAATCTAGATTGCCAGGAGAAATATCAATAACCTCAGATATGCAGATGACACCACACGGCAGAAAGGGAAGAGGAAATGAAGAGCTTCTTGATGAAAGTGAAAGAAGAGAGTGAAAAAGCTGGCTTAAAGCTCAACATTCAGAAAACTAAGATCATGACATCCAGGCTGATCACTTCATGGCAAATAGATAGGGAAACAGTGGAAACAGTGACAGACTTTATTTTTGAGGGCTCCAAAATAACTGCAGATGGTGACTGCAGCCATGAAATTAAAAGATGCTTGCTCCTTGGAAGAAAAGCTATGACCAACCGAGACAGCATATTAAAGCACAGAGACATTACTTTGCCGACAAAGGTCCGCCTAGTCAAAGCTATGGTTTTTCCAGTAGCCATATATGGATGTGAGAGTTGGACCATAAAGAAAGCTGAGTGCCGAAGAATTGATACTTTTGAACTGTGGTGTTGGAGAAGACTCTTGAGAGTCCCTTGGACTGCAAGAAAATCAAACTAGTCAATTGTAAAGAAAATCAGTCTTGAATGTTCATTGGAAGGACTGATGCTGAAGTTGAAGCCCCAGTACTTTGGCCACCTGATGAGAAGAACTGACTCATTGGAAAAGACCCTGAAGCTGGGAAAGACTGAAGGCAGGAGGAGAAGGGGAAGACAGAGGATGAGATGGTTGGATGGCATCACCGACTCAGTGGACATGAATGAGTTTGAACAGGCTTCAGGAGTTGGTGATGGACAGGGAATACTGGCGTGCTGCAGCCCATGGGTTCTCAAAGAGTTGTACATGATGAGTGACTGAATGAACGGAACACAGGACTGGACTGTTTGGAGAAAGGCTGGAGAGAGGATGCGGTTAGGAGACGTTAGTCATCCAGGTGAGAGGTGATGGCTGGAGCAAGAATAGTGACTACTGGGTAGAAAGGAGGAAGCAGGTAGAAAAGATTTTCAATTACCCCCAAAAGAATCTGGATTATAGAAGGTAAAAGGGAGAGACTTTTTAAAATAGTGAAAAGTTCTATTTAGGTAGCTGAATGAATGATAGCTGCTCGGTGAGTATGGAATGCCAGAAAAAACATGCTTTATGAAAAAATATACTGAGTTATTTTGGACATGATGAGTTTGATATATCCATGTAAACAGGTTGGCAACTGAAAATACAGATCTGGAGCTTAAGAAAGTCATCTGGGCTGGCTGAGAGACCAGCCCTTCATATGGAATAACACAGTTAAGGGAAAAATCTACAGTGAGGGGGGAAGAAGAGTGAAGTCAGAACAGAGAAGCAGAATCAGCACCACATAAGGGTCATGTGGGGAAGTGGGAACCCCTGAGAGGAGCTGTCCAGAAAGCCACCAAGAAAATTAACGAAAGGACAGTGTCATTGAAACCAAAGCAAAAAAGAGTTCTGTACAGACAAAAGCAGTAAACGGTGTCAAATTCAAGAGCACAAGACAGTGTTTCTGCCTGTGGTAACAGGAGGTCACTAGCAACCCTAGTGGGAGAAGGGGAAGGCTGGACGGGGCCCAGGCGATGGGGCAGGGAATACACCGAGCCGGGGAGAGCCGCGAGGCAAGGGTGGGTGTGAGGGAGTAGGCTGAGGACTTGTTTAAGAGATGGCTGCAAAGAGAAGGCGGAAAAGTGAGGAACACTGAACGTTTCACTTAGGTGTCTATTCAAGTTTGCTGCTGTCTTCTCGAGGGACCCCCGGTGTGAATCCCAGTTACACCACCAGCTCTGTACTTTGGATAAATCATGGTATTTCAGACATCCAGTTTTCTTAGCTGCCAAATAGGGCTAATAATCTACTGAACAGCATTGAATGACGGTTAAAGAAAATTATACACATAATTCTTTTAGGACCAGCTTATGATACATGGTAAGCAGTCAAAAAAAGAGTAATGCATAATTATCATTATATATAAATGCTGAGGGGGAATGAACCACCAGACAGAAAAGAAACTGGAGAAAGATGGGTTAAATGGTTCCAAAGGACCCAGATCTAGAAATGTCATGGGGAGGACTGAACCCGGACAAGATGACGATGCCTCAGCTGGAGGTTTTTAAAACCTGGACTAAGTCAGAAGAGTGACTTCCCACAGGAAATTCAGTCTCACAGCATCTTCTGCAGCAACTGTGCGTGGCTGCTAGCATCAAGGCTCCCCAGAGGCTTTCCTCACCCCTAGCTGACTCTGCAATCCACACAAGCTACCCAGCAAGGCCTGGATCCTATATCCCTGAGTCAGTCCTAGTAAACCTCAAGAGATACTCAATTATTTACACACAGCCCTGTTTCCCCAAGGATTTGAGTGGATTCCTCAGAAGTCCCAAGAACTGCCTTTCACAAATGTTTTTAGGGAATCTGGGGTCATCAGCACTGAAACAAGCTATTATTAGCCTCCCTGCTGACCCTGAAACTTGGCGCCTCAGGGCAGCCCCTTGAAAAAGGGAGGTGATCTTACTACGTCAGCTGCCATGAGAGCAACAGGAGTCCCACTCCATGACTCCTCCCACCTCTGCTCCAAAAACCAAGATTCCTTGCTGGGTACCATATTAGGGCAACCAATATTATTCAGTGACTTTACAGCAAGACCATGTTTTTCTTACTATTATCATCACTGACTAAACTTCAGCATACAAATCTAATGAGATTTTTTCAATATTAGTTAGTGTATGTATATATTCAACATACATATATTTAGTATATAGTGTATATACATATGCACATGTATGTGTATGTATATATAATTTGTGGGGGTTTTAGTGTTTGTAATAACCTCACACTACCAGTTAATAGCAAGAGCAAGTCTAACAGTAAAAACAAGACACTCAGGAAGTGTCTTTGTTTTCATCTATATTTAAAAAATAAACTCCCCATGCAAAAACCACAGTGATAAGGCAGGTTTTTCCAAATAATCCTATAAGCTCAAACCACTGCATCGTCTATAATTACCATTCTACTCTTCCAAAGCTGCTCTTTCAGAATATCTTATGTCTCCGAGCTTGAGATTCAATAATCACACATGAGTCAAAATAACGCGCCTTACCTGGTGAAGAAGCTGCATGAGACGGGCCCCCATAGTGCCCATAATGTGGGGTAGAAAGGCCAATTCCAGGCTGGGGCTGAGAATAGGGAGGTGTAGCCACATAACCTTGCTGGCTCATTATTAAAATATCATTCCAAGGAACAGTTCTATAAAAGAACCCTGGAACAGAAGGAAAAAGAAAAAACATCAACGCGAGAGTTTGAGTCACTTAATGTTATTAAAAACATAAACACTGTTAACAAATGTTTATGATAGTCTGAAGAACGGTACAGTTATCAAGTGCACGAGACAGGTTCATATCAAACAATACCACTTTTCCCCTAAAACGGCTCTAACCACAGCTCTATGGAACTCAGTAACTCACTTCCATAGCCCTAGGCAAATGCACAGGCATTAAATCCTGAATACCAGCTGCCAATCCCTCTTCCATTGTAAGCCTAAATGGTGTCACAGAGACTTTGTCTCTCATAAATGTACCTACTGTCTTCGTGCCTTTTGTTTCCATGGCCCTGTTTCAGCATAGAGCACGTCACTGGCAATAACCACGTCACTGACTGACCAGCAGACTCGCCAGTAGCCTGAAATCGGATGTTTTGACTTGTGTCATTTTAGTGCTATCCTAACTAGTAACTTTAACCAGGCAGTTAGGATAAAAAGGGAAAAAAAGTCCCACAGATATAGTAGAAAATAAGTTGATAATGGACTGATTTTACAAGTCATATATTGAGGAAGCCAAGTGGCAGCCTACAACTATTTGACAGCTGTCAGTGGTTTCTCAGGCAAAGATGACAGACTTTTCTTCTGTTTTAAATACCACACCTCTAAGAATACATGCACATATATTTAAACAATGAAGGGGAAAAGTCCAATTGCACATGTGTTTAAGCACACACGCACAACTCACAAATACAATAGGTCCATCTTGATTCTACTCAGAACCAAAACATCAACATGTTTTAAAGCTGACATTTTCTCCAGGTTTCATAAAAGAGACATTTCATAGAACTAGTCTTAAAAAGAAAAGTTGGACAAAGCTCTGAATCCCAGCAAGAGAAGTGGGTTTACACTACACGTCTGCTCATACTTAGCTGTGTGACACAGAATAAGCGGAAGAACCTCTCGGAGCGTCAGTTCTCTCTTACAAAATGAAGCTTCTAAAGCCTTTCCAGATAAAAAAACAATTCTACAATTTCTTTCCACTTTCTCCACCCAGCACTGGAATATTTTTCCTTTTGCTATTTTATGATGCTATCTTTTAAACTATAAGGTCAGTGAAACCGGCTAAGGTTTGAAACATATTCAGGAAACTGCATTCATTTGGTTTCAATTTCATGTTAAACTATACGATTCCAAAATGAAAGCAACTGGAGTAAAAATACTGTAAGATCACTTTATTCTCCTTGGAAGCGGAGATCTAAAGAAGAGGAGTGATAGGCCCCTGGGTCCACTGTGTGACTGCACACATCTTCCCTCCTCCCACTTAGCGGAGACAGACGTGGCAGCCTGAGCTTGGGTCAAGCTCATCCAACCAAGCGCATATAGGAAGTCAGCAGCAACACACCTACGCAGCAGCCTGTTGCTGAGTGACAGACGAAAGGCAGGGATGTTCGCTGCAAAGAGCAGGAAGCAGCTGGGTCCCTCTTCACTGGTCCTGGCAGGAATCTGCTTCCTCACTCAACCCAGCCTGCCACGTCAAACTTCCTCACGCTGGAGCACCAAGTTACAGAAGCCTGACTCAGCTTCAAGCGGCAACATGGCAGAAAGCCACTTGGCACGAGCAGGCCGAGCCTCAAAATCTGGGATTCCAAGCCCAGGACAACCCCCCGCCCGCTGTCACCCGACCGTGCTCACCAGATGCACGTCTTAGCCCGGACCCAGCTGCGATTCGGACAAATCAGTTTCACTATCAGGCTGTCCTGAAGCTTGAAGATACATTTGCCATTATCACAAAATGAGTATTTCCAGCATTCCCTCCCTCCAAGGAAGGGGAAATTAAGTTGATACAGAGATCAGAAAACCGCGGGCAGTAACGCTGGAATACCGTGGCTACTGAGGACCCTAACCAGGGAGTTTCAGCATCCCCAGACACAAAGATAGGGGCGCAGGGGCGGGTAAAAAATGCCCACGCCCACCGCCCCCCGCCCCCAGTATTAAACTACAAGAAAGGGCTGAAGGAGCAAAGCAGGAGGTCTCCTCCGCTGCCCCGCCACGCGTGGGCATCCCGCCTCTCGCCACCGCCCCACCGCACCCCCAGCCTGGCACCGCACCCCGCCACAACTGTGTCTGGGGAAGGGTCCCGCCGCAGCGCAGCCAGGCTGGGCGCGGCATTACCTGCTCGGCGCCCGCCCGCCGCCGGGCTCTGCCCCCACTGCCGGCTGCCCGGTGACCCCGCTCCCGCGGCGGCCGCTGCTCCCGCCGCGCCTCGCCTCGCCTCGCCTCGCGCCGGCGTCCCCGCAGGCTGGTCTCGCTCGCCGAGTTGCTGGAACTGCCACGTCAAAGCCTCTCCCGGCGGCGCGCCCCCGGCGCCGGGCTCCGACCGGCGGCCGCGCTCCCGGCGGCGCGCGCGCACAGACGCGGCGGGGCGGGGCGGGGGCGGCTCCCGCCGCCCGGCGCGGCGCGCGCACCGGCTGCTCGTCCTCCTCTCTTTTCTCGTTTCTCCCCTTCCTGTTCTGTGTGTTGGTTCGTTTCCCTCCAGCAGGTCAAAGATATTAACGCTGTGGCTAAATTAGAGCCACATTTTCACCGTGGAATCCCGTAGGAAGGAGGGAGTTTGTATTGAGGGTGCATTCATTCATTCAACAGGTTGCAGGTTCAGCTGTTCATTCAGTACGTATTACTTGAGTCATAATAATATTTACTGGTAACAAGGATGCTTATAATAATATTTACTAGGATATTTTGGGTACCGCACTGCAGACATGGGAAGGTACACGCTTCGGGATCTCGAAGATACTGCAGTCTACAGGCGAATCTGGCACTTTACAGAGACTTGATGACTCACTCCGCGTTGCCCTCACTACAGAGGAAGGAACGCCCAAAGCATTCAGCGCGCCCAAGTCAGCGCGGCGCAAAAACGGAGGAAAGGACGTCCCAGCTAAAAGTATGGGAGGAGGGGTCTTCACCAAAGCTAGGATTGCTAGATTTCTGTGTATTTCTTCAACGAATGTCTACATATCCGTTGTCTGTAAAGTAGGATGGCTGATTCCACCCCCAAAACAGGGATCGCTACATGTTTAAGCACTCAAGAGTTATGAGAGACAGATGAGAAAGGCAACCTATGTGAGACGTGGAACTTGACCTCTCTCTGTAACCTTAAAAATCAGTACCATCTGGCTGCTTTCTCACAACCCCCCACTGCTAAATAGGCCTTCAGCCAATCCAAGACTTGGTGTAGCTATCACTTTGCTCAAACTTAGAAAAGGACCACCAGACCAATGTTTTGTTTTCAATATACACTTTCTTCTGGGCAACAAGAAAGTGAAAGCGACTTGACAAATTCCTTTTACTGATGATATGCTTAGGTAAAAACTTGCGTGAGCATGATGCTTCTGCTGAAATGCTCCATGAGTTTGGCAGGCATTTTATGTTGTTCCAGCGTAGTGAAGACCAATGGTCCCTTTCCCCATTTTACTTTTGTAAGATGTTAAGGTGTGGTTAACCTGGCTGAACCTGCCTACATCCAGTTCAACACTGGTCAGGTTTGAAAAATCTACAATGAAAATTTTGTTTTACATTAGGTTTCTTATAGTCTCAATATGATGGAAATATCTGATGGAGTTTAGGAAGCTCTACCTAAGCTGAAGCAGTGCAATTTGTAAAAGCAATTTAAAAAAAAAGTTTTCATATCACAACCATGTCACAATGTAGGAGAGAATCACTTGGAAATGGGAACACAGTGATAACTTGGTTAGCTTGCAGCTCCTGTAAAACCACAAAATTTGGATTTGTACATTTGATCTCTCCCCTTGCTCAGGGCACCAGAAACAATTTGCGGTTTCAGTTCTACAGTTTTGAATTCCTAACTATTTAAAGCTGGGAAGAATTTGAGAGAGATTGATATTCAACCAAATATTTAGTGAGGACTGAATTCAACCCAATCATTTTGTTGATTAAAAAACTGAGGCTTGGGAAATGCAAATGACTTACTAATCTTAAGAGTCAGTTGGAAGTCATGCCTTCTGATTCTAATTCCAAAGTTCTTTTCACCATATACTCTTCTTTTTGATATTACTCTGATGTCCTATTCTCTATTAACTGGCTCTGCATTTTTCTCATGTTACTGCTTTATATTCAAACTTTCAAATGACTAAAAGAGTAATTAACCACACAAGTCCACCAGTGCCTGTAGTTACTGATCACAAATCTCTTTTTCCCTGTGATACAGATGTCTGGTTTCAGTCCCCCTTCCCTTCTCATGGCCCCTAGTGCCCATGGCTTAAGTGACTAACTTCTTATCTTACTCCTGTGGTTGAGACACTGACCTTCACGAGACCTGAGGGTCAGCCTGGATTCCCAGCCCTCCTGGGTTTCACTTGAGCTATTTCCACCTGAGATCAGCTCTGATGTTCCATATGTAATTAACTTGGTCACCCTGGTAACCATATCCTATTGAAAGGTGAAGTCACAGGGAACGTCTGCGTGCTGGTGTCCTGTGTTCTTAAGGTCTTTCTGTTCTAACTTTAAGGGGAAAAGGAGGAAGAGAGTCAGCTCTGCAAAAGACCATATAGAAAGAAGAAATTTCCTGACAACACTCAAGGTTCTGTCTGATAGGTGGCCTTTGGAAAGTTAGAATTATCATGCTCTAAGCATTTATGTCACTTAAGAAATTTGGAGATTTCTAATTCCAAAGCTACAATTTGAAGAAGCTTTTTATTTAAAAAAGCTGAAATGGTCACGATCTGGACTTTGTTAAATACATGGAAGCATAGTAAATTAGGCCATGTTAAGTAGGGCTGGGGAAAGGGTACATGGTGGGCTAACAACCAATAATAGTAACAATAAAGTTCAGGTGTTCATCATGCCCCAACACCAAGGTATTTCTGGAATTTTTTTTTTAAATAACAGCTTTATTGAGCTATAATTGACTATTACCATAATTTCTACTGATAGATTTGCCTCTGCTGGACCTTTCATATAAATGGAGTCATATAACATGTGGTCCTTTGTGACAATCGTTTTATAAGTTCATTCATGTTGTAGTATGTTTCAGTACTTCTTTTATTGCCAAATAATAGTCCATTGTGTAGATAAAGCAGATTTCATTTATCCATCCATCAATTGATGGACATTTAGGTTTTGTTTTTCTCATTATTTAGTCACTAAGTGGTGTCCTACTCTTTTGTGACTCCATGGACTGTAGCCTGCCAGGCTCCTCTATCCATGAGATTTCCCAGATAAGAATACTGAAGTGGGTTGCCATTTCCTTCTCTAAGGGATTTTCTCAACCCAGGGATCAGACCCCTGTTCCTACCTGCATCTCCAGCTATTATGAATAATTCTGCCATGAACATTTATGTAGAAGTTTTTGTTTGGATATATGTTTTCATTTCTCTTAGAATTTTAATTCTCTAATCAAGTAAACAATGTACTTAAAAAAAAAACCCAGACAGTCTCACTTCAAAGGCTATGCTCTTAGCATATATGCAATGTTGTCACTCTATATGAAATTTTATTTTTAAAATAAAATATGCAATGTCACCCCCCACAAAAAAATTACAACTGAAACCAGTTGAAAATGTAACCCACCAAAGCTGATTCAAGAAGAGACAGAGAAAAATGTGACCCAGGACTTTCACCCCTAGGTAGAATCACTTTGTGAATATCTGAGCATCTTGTTCCAAGTGTCCTGCATCATTGATGGCTTTGGCCACAGAGTGGGCAGTGTGACACTACACCGCCAAATCAGCAAGGCTGGAGCCGAGGGAAAGAGGGGAAAGTTGTGGGACAGGAGGGTCAAGAGGGGAAGGAGATGGTACTTTAGGCCATTTTAAGAACTTGGTTTTTATTCTGATTTTTTTTAAAGGGGTCATTTCAGGTTTAAAACTGAGGAATGACAGGCTATGACTCACTCCCCCCTACCCCCTGTTTTTTATTTTTACTTACATGGAAGGTAGCAGATCTTCATAGAAAATCTGGTGTTTGGCAAACAATGATTTTACAAAGTCTGTGAGATTTTAGGCCTCAGAAATTTATCCTTCAATCATTTGATTTCTAATAAATTTTCTTGATGATGACTAAGGTTTGAGAAGGAATGCAAATATCCCTGTAAAAAAAAACCTACTATAACAATAGGAGGAAAACTGGGTTGTGACGACTGCATGGCCATAGTTCTGCATTCATAGATCACCCCTTACTCATGCCACATTCCTGGTGATTTGATTTTCCAACTGATGAATTAAATGAGATAAGACTGTTTTTATTGCACTGCTTTTCTTGATATAAGCAAAGAAGATATAAGAACAGGCACTTAAGAGGTGCTGCTGCTGCTGCTAAGTCGCTTCAGTCGTGTCCGACTCTGTGCGACCCCACAGACGGCAGCCCACCAGGCTCCCCGCTCCCTGGGATTCTCCAGGCAAGAACACTGGAGTGAGTTGCCATTGCCTTCTCCAACTTAAGAGGTGAAAGAAACCTGATTTTTATGTAACAAAATACTTATAAGGAAGGTACTCTCATCTTCATAACATTAAAATATCATTATATGATATTCTATCACAAATCTTTCCCCTTTTTTGGTATTAAGACTGAATCGAGAAATAAAAAGCACCTGGTAATTCACTAAAATAGTTGTGAAGTAGTAAATAGAAATGGTACTCACAATCTAATTGAAGTCAATGCTTGAATATATGATCATTAATAAGAAGAAATGATTTTCTTTGATTCCTTCCTCAAATCCACTTACTTGATTATCTAGAAAAATAATGCAATTCTATATTGTTAATTACAAATTATAGTATCAGAAATTTAGATCTTGGAATATTATATTTGTGACAGAGACTGCTTTTTTTATACTGTTCATGGGGTTCTCATGGCAAGAATACTGGAGTGGTTTGCCAATCCCTCTTCTGCTGCCAAACCTAGACAGTGTATAAAAAAGCAAAGACATCCCTTTGCTGACAAAGGTCCATCTAGTCAAAGCTATGGTCTTTCCAGTAGTCATTATGGATATGAGAATTAGATCATAAGAAGACTGAGCACTGAAGAATTGATGCTTTTGAACTGTGGTGCTGGAGAAGACTCTGAGAGTCCCTTGGACTGCAAGGAGATCCAACCAGTCCATCCTAAAGAAATCAACCCTGAACTTTCATTGGAAGGGCTGACGCTGAAGCTGAAGCTCCAGTGCTTTGGCCCCCTGATGCAAAGAGCCAACGCTTTGGGAAAGACCTTATGCTGGGAAAGATTGGGGGCAGGAGGAGAAGAGGGTGACAGAGGATGAGATGGTTGAATGGCATCACCGATTCAGTGGACATGAACTTGGACAAACTTTCAGATATTGTGAGAGACACAGAAACCTGGTGTGCTGCAGTCCATGGGGTTGCAGAGTCAGACATGACTTAGCAACTGAACAACCACCACAGAGACTGCTAATTTTTCTGGGATACTCTCCATTCTTATAAGTTTCAGCTGGTGTGTGATTACTTAGCCAAAGATCGCAGCCCCAGCCTTTCTGACAACTGGTTGTCATCTTGTGACTCACTGACCAGAGTGGAGATCACGTGTGCAATTTCTTTGTCTCATCTTTAGACCTTTCATCCTGATTCTTTCACCTTCCTGCAGGCTGAGATGTAGACATGGTAGTGGTCAAGCCAATTAGCCATCTTGATGAGGATAATCCTCTAGGAAAAATTAAAAAAGAAACAAGACAAAAGGAACTCTGGTCCCTGCATATCTCCATGAACCCCATGCTACCTCTGAACTGTTACAGGAGGCAAAAACAAACTCTAGTTGAGCCACTGATTTTGGGTAGAGGGAGGGGACCTCTTCCAACAAATAATTATATGTTTTAAATTAGTATTTTTTAAAAATTAAGTAATATCTATAAATTGTACTATCAGAAATAACAGATAGGCATATATGCTAGAATAACAAAGGGACTATGGATGAGACTGAATTAACTAAATATGCTTTTCGCTTCTCTTCCTTTCACAGCTATTTGTAAGGCCTCCTCAGACAGCCATTTTGCTTTTTTGCATTTCTTTTCCATGGGGATGGTCTTGATCCCTGTCTAATGTACAGTGTCATGAACCTCTGTCCATAGTTCATCAGGCACTCTGTCTATCAGATCTAGTCCCTTAAATCTATTTCTCACTTCCACTGTATAATCATTAAGAGATTTGATTTCGGTCATACCTGAATGGCCTAGTGGTATTCCCACTTTCTTCTATATAAGTCTGAATTTGGCAATAAAGAGTTCATGATCTGAACCACAGTCAGCTCCTGGTCTTGTTTTTGCTGACTGTATAGAGCTTCTCCATCTTTGGCTGCAAAGAATATAATCAATCTGATTTCGGTGTTGACCATCTGGTGAGGTCCATGTGTAGAGTCTTCTCTTGTGTTGCTGGAAGAGGGTGTTTGCTATGATCAGTGTGTTCTCTTGGCAAAACTCTATTAGCCTTTGCCCTGCTTCATTCCATACTCCAAGGCCAAATTTTCCTGTCACTCCAGGTATTTCTTGACTTCCTCCTTTTGCATTCCAGTCTCCTATAATGAAAAGGACATCTTTTTGGGGTGTTAGTTCTACAAGGTCTTGTAGGTCTTCATAGAACCGTTCAATATCAGCTTCTTCAGCATTACTGGTCAGGGCATAAACTTGGATTACAGTGATATTGAATGGTTTGCCTTGGAAATGAACAGAGATCATTCGTCATTTTTGAGCTTGCATACAGGCACTGCATTCAGACTCTTTTGTTGACCATGATGGCTACTCCATTTCTTCTAAGGGATTCTTGCCACAGTAGTAGATATAATGGTCATCTGAGTTAAATTCACCCATTCCAGTTCATTTTAGTTTGCTGATTCCTAAAATGTTGATGTTCACTCTTCCCATCTCCTGTTTGACCACTTCCAATTTGCTTTGATTCATGGACCTAACATTCCAGGTTCCTATGCATATTGCTCTTTACAGCATTGGACCTTGCTTCTATCACCAGTCACATCCACAGCTGGGTGTTGTTTTTGTTTTGGCTGCATCTCTTCATCCTTTATGGAGTTATTGCTCCACTGATCTACAGTAGCATATTGGGTACCAAACGACCTGGGGAGTTCATCTTTCAGTGTCCTTCTATCTTTTTGCCTTTTCATATGTTCATGGGGTTCTCAAGGCAAGAATACTGAGGTGGTTTGCCATTCCCTTCTCCAGTGGACCATGTTTTGTCAGAACTCTCCACCATGATCCATCTGTCTTGGGTGGCCCAACGCGGCATGGCTCATAGTTTCACTGAGTTAGACAAGGCTGTGGTTCATGTGACTAGATTGGTTAGTTTTCTGTGATTGTGGTTTTCAGTCTGTCTGCCCTCTGATGGTAAGAGAAACCCAAGTAAGACGGTAGGTGTTGTGAGAGGGCATCAGAGGGCAGACACACTAAAAACATAATCACAGAAAATTAGCCAATCTGATCACAGGACTACAGTCTTGTCTAACTTAATGACACTAAGCCATGCCGTGTGGGGCCACCCAAGACGGTCGGGTCATGGTGGAGAGGTCTGACAGAATGCGGTCCACTGGAGAAGGGAATGGCAAACCACTTCAGTATTCTTGCCTTGAGAACCCCATGAACAGTATGAGAAGGCAAAATGATCAGATACTGAAAGAGGAACTCCCCAGGTCGGTAGGTGCCCAATATGCTACTGGAGATCAGTGGAGAAATAACTCCAGAAAGAATGAAGGGATGGAGCCAAAGCAAAAACAATACCCAGCTGTGGATGGGACTGGTGATAGAAGCAAGGTCCGATGCTGTAAAGAGCAATACTGCATAGGAACCTGGAATGTTAGGTCCATGAATCAAGGCAAATTGGAAGTGGTCAAACAGGAGATGGAAAGAGTGAACATCGACATTCTAGGAATCAGCGAACTAAAATGGACTGGAATGGGTGAATTTAACTCAGAAGACCATTATATCTATTACTGTGGGCAGGAATCCCTTAGAAGAAATGGGGTACCCATCATAGTCAACAAAAGAGTCCGAAATGCAGTACTTGGATGCAATCTTAAAAACGACGAATGATCTTTGTTTGTTTCAAGGCAAACCATTCAATATCACGATAATCCAAGCCTATGCCCCAACCAGTAACACTGAAGAAGCCAAAGTTAAATGGTTCTATGAAGACCTACAAGACCTTTTAGAACTAACTCCCAAAAAAGATGTCCTTTTCATTATAGGGGACTGGAATGCAAAAGTAGGAAGTCAAGAAATACCTGGAGTGACAGGAAAATTTGGCCTTGGAGTATGGAATGAAGCAGGGCAAAGGCTAATAGAACTTTGCCAAGAGAACGCACTGATCATAGCAAACACCCTCTTCCAGCAACACAAGAGAAGACTCTACACATGGACCTCACCAGATGGTCAACACCGAAATCAGATTGATTATATTCTTTGCAGCCAAAGATGGAGAAGCTCTATACAGTCAGCAAAAACAAGACCAGGAGCTGACTGTGGCTCAGATCATGAACTCCTTATTGCCAAATTCAGACTTAAACTGAAGAAGGTAGGGATAACCACTAGACCATTCAGGTATGACTTAAATCAAAAGCCTTATGAATATACAGTGGAAGTGAGAAATAGATTTAAGGGACTAGATCTGATAGAGAGCCTGATGAAGTATGCACAGAGGTTCGTGACATTGTACAGGAGACAGGGATCAAGACCATCCCTATCGAAAAGAAATGCAAAAAGACAAAATGGTTGTCTGAGGAGACCTTACAAATAGCTGTGAAAGGAAGAGAAGCTAAAAGCAAAGGAGAAAAGGAAAGAGATACCCATTTGAATGCAGAGTTCCAAAGAATAGCCAGGAGAGACAAGAAAGCCTTCCTCAGCGATCAATGCACAGAAATGGAGGAAAACAACAGAATGGGAAAGACTAGAGACCTCTTCAAGAAAATTAGAGATACCAAGGGAACATTTCATGCAAAAATGGGCTCAATAAAGGACAGAAATGGTATCGACCTAACAGAAGCAGAAGATAGTAAGCAAAGGTGGCAAGAATACACAGAAGAACTACACAAAATATATTCACGACCCAGATAATCACAATGGTGTGATCACTCACCTAGAGCCAGACATCCTGGACTGTGAAGTCAAGTGGGCCTTAGAAAGCATCACTATGAACAAAGCTAGTGGATGTGATGGAATTCCAGTTGAGCTATTTCAAATCCTGAAAGATGATGCTGTGAAAGTGCTGCACTCAATATGCCAGCAAATTTGGAAAACTCAGCAGTGGCCACAGGACTGGAAAAGGTCAGTTTTCATTCCAATCCCTAAGAAAGGCAATGCCAAAGAAGGCTCAAACTACTGCACAATTGCACTCATCTCACACGCTAGTAAAGTACTGCTCAAAATTCTTCAAGCCAGGCTTCAGCAATATGTGAACTGAGAACTTCCAGATGTTCAAGCTGGTTTTAAAAAAGGCAGAGGAACCAGAGATCAAATTGCCAATATACGCTGGATCATCGAAAAAGCAAGAGTTCCAGAAAAACATCTATTTCTGCTTTATTGACTATGCCAAAGTCTTCGACTGTGTGGATCACAATAAACTGTGGAAAATTCTGAAGGAGATGGGAATACCAGAACACCTGACCTGCCTCTGGAGAAACCTGTATGCAGGTCAGGAAGCAACAGTTAGAACTGGACATGGGATAACAGACTGGTTCCAAATAGGAAAAGGAGTACGTCAAGGCTGTTTATTGTCACCCTGCTTATTTAACTTATATGCAGAGGACATCATGAGAAACGCTGGGCTAGAAGAAGCACAAGCTGGAATCAAGATTGCTGGGAGAAATATCAGTAACCTGAGATATGCAGATGACACCACCCTTATGGCAGAAAGTGAAGAGGAACTAAAAAGCCTCCTGATGAAAGTCAAAGAGGAGAGTGAAAAAGTTGGCTTAAAGCTCAACATTCAGAAAACTAAGATCATGGTGTCACGCGAGTGTTTGCTCCTCAGTTCTTTGTTTCGTCACAACAAAGATTTGGAGTGATGGACATTAAAGCCCCTCGGCGGGTCACAGCTCTCGTAGGACAGACTGTGTTATAGCTCTTAAATAAATCACTGTTACAGCTCAGTGTTACAGCTCTATTTATTTAGATGATAGCAGGAAAGTCCATCTTCGAGGTGTGATCGCACTTCGATCCAAAGACAGGAAGAGAAGAGCGCCCCATCTTGTGGGAGAGAGAGAGAGAGAACGAAGAGGGCTTTGGCTCCTCTTTTTATATGTTTCTCTGTCCCTGGGCCTATCTTATGTAAATTGGGCCTGGACAGGAGCGTTGTTTGTTTTACCTGAGGTTCTCACTCCAGTCCTCGGACCTTCCTTTGTTCTATTTTCGAGGGCTTTCCCTTCCACGTCTTTTAGCCACCGCCATTTTGGACTCTTTTTCCCTATTCTAACTACCTAACAATGGTATCTGGTCCCATCACCTCATGGGAAATAGATGGGTAGACAGTGGAAACAGTGTCAGACTTTATTTTTGGGGGCTCCAAAATCACTGCGGATGGTGATTGCAGCCATGAAATTAAAAGATGCTTACTCCTTGGAAGGAAAGTTATGACCAACCTAGATAGCATATTAAAAAGCAGAGACATTACTTTGCCAACAAAGATCCGTCTGGTCAAGGCTATGGTTTTTCCAGTGGTCATGTATGGATGTAGAATTGGGCTGTGAAGAAAGCTGAACACCGAAAAATTGATGCTTTTGAACTGTGGTCTTGGGGAAGACTCTTGAGAGTCCCTTGGACTGCAAGGAGATCCAACCAGTCCATCCTGAAGGAGATAAGTCCTGGGTGTTCATTGGAAGGACTGATGCTGAAGCTGAAACTCCAATACTAGGCCACCTCATGCGAAGAGCTGACTCATTGGAAAAGACCCTGATGCTGGGAGGGATTGGGGGCAGGAGGAGAAGGGGACGACAGAGGATGAGATGGCTGGATGGCATCACGGACTCCATGGGCATGAGTTTGAGTAAACTCCGGGAGTTTGTGATGGACAGGGAGGCCTGGTGTTGCAAAGAGTCGGACACCACTGAGCAAGTGAACTGAACTGAACTGAACTGAACTGCCCTCTGATGGAGAAGGATAAGAGGCTTATTTAAGCTTCCTGATGGGAGAGACTGAGGGGGAAACTGGGTCTTGTTCTGATGGGCGGGGCCATGGTCAGTAAATCTTTAATCCAATTTTCTGTTGATGGGTGGAGCTGTGTTCCCTGTGCTATTTACCTGGGGCCAAACTGTGGTGGAGGTAGTGAAGATAATGGTGACCTCCCTCAAAAGGCCCCATGCATGTAATGCCACACTCAGTTCCCCCGACCCAGCAGTAGGCCACGCTGACCCACGCCTTCACTGACGACTCCGAACACTCAAGGGCACGTCTGGGTCAGTCTGTTGTGGGGTCACTGCTCCTTTCTCCTGGGTCCTGGGGCACAAGGTTCTGTTTGTTCCCGCCAAGAGTCTATTTCCCAGTCCTGTGTAAGTTCTGGCGGCTCTATGGTGGGATTAATGGTGACCTCCTCTAAGAGGGCTTATGCCCCACCCAGGTCTGCTGCACCCAGAGCCCCTGCCCTGCAGCAGGCCACTGCTGACCCAGACCTCCACAGGAGACACTCAGACACAGTCTGTTTCAGTTCCTTTGTAAACCTCCTTCCAAATTTGCTTTTTTAAAGATAAGACAACAGGCTAAGCCCCACGCCACCAAACTAAGTCTTAATTACAGTTTGGGCTCTCTCAGAAATGCAGTCTTAAACCAGTCATTCAGGAATTGCCTGGTCAGCAGTAGAGAGGTAATCTACCTGACTGACCCCTACCATGCCCTAGAGGAAAATAACTCTGCAATAACCAACTTGCTTTTTCCCTGGTATGACTTCCCTGTTTCCACTCCCTTCTGCTTATACAAGTCTTTCATTTTGCACAGTGGCTTACAGCTCTTTTCTATCTGCTAGATTGGATGCTCACTGATTTGGGGGACTTGAGCCCAGTAATGAAGCAAGTCTCTGGCAGGCTTATCTGCACCTCTGATATCACTTGAATTCAGGGGGTGGCAAATACAGCTATGATGTTGCTACTTAAGAATTTTAATCCTTTTTAAAATGGGCTATGAATAACCAGCTATGTTAATATGAAAGACTAGAAATGTAGCTCAGTTTGTGGGGAAAAAACCTCTCAAAACAAAATACTCCTGTGATATAAAACAATTTCAGATCTATCAGAAATTAGATTTCAAAAATATTCAGGGAATTCCAGAAATACAAAATCACTTGTGAAAAAGTTTTGAAAGGACATGATGCACACATGGCTATCATATATGCCTTATAAACCTTGGCTCCTTGCTTGCCTGTTTGTATCTAGAAACACTGGTAGTATTTCATGTTGTGGAGAGGAGATACCAATTAAGGATAGTTTCAGGAACAGATTTCCCTGTAAAGTGTTACTATTAAGAGGAAAATAAATATGTTACTTAAGTCAATATGAAAAGAAAGATTCTTAGAGGAAATGGATCTCTAGAACAATGATGAAAGGTGAATTTGTATTCTTTGTCGATGGAGCAGAAAAGGACATTCCTGGATGAGAAAGCACCTGAACAAGAGCATGGAAAATTAAAACAACCTGGCGACATTTTGAGAACAAGTTCTTTACTATGCCTGAATCAAGGAACATGTTCACTATGGGCTGAGGAGGGCACCTGCCAAGTATTAAGAATGGAGAAGTGATCAAGGGCAAGGTAATGGATGGCATTTTATGTTCCACCAAGGTATTATAGATCTTGGAAAGGTGCATCAGAGGATGTCACAACAGGGAAACATAATTAGATTTGTTGTTTTTGTATTATTGACTTTAGCAACAATATGGAGGATGGAACGGAAGGTTGTGAGACTAGAGCATAGCAATGGTATAGAAAAGAAAAGCAAGAAACGGGGGTGATGTAAGGGGATAGGACTGAACGACGCTAGTGGAGGAAGGTGGGGTGAAGATTAGGGCGACGCTGTTCTTACCTGAGTTATTTCTGAATGGGGGGTGGGTGCCAAGAAAGAGGATATAAGGAGGGAGTGGTTTCTGGGAAAATGTCTATTCCATCTTAGGTTTATTGCTTTCAAGATGTCCAGAACATATAATTCTGGAGCTCAGGAAGGATGGTGAGATAAATACCTGGGATTCAACAGCCGCAAAGTGAAGTTGCAGTCTTGAAGGTGGACATGACTGTTGAGGGAGACATACAGAATGAGAAGAGAGATCCAAGGGCAAAACCACTGGGAGCATCGATGTTTATGGAATGGAAGACAAAGAAAAGCCGGGGGGAGTGAGTAACAAGAGAAGCAGGAGGATGGCGCTTTCCCTACATTTCAGCCAACTGAACTCATTACTCATTATTTCCCGAGAATAACAGATGCCTCCCTGTTTCTAAGCCTTTACGTATGATTTTTCATCCTTTCAAAAAGAGTTCCTCTTTAAATTCTACTTTTCAGAGTCTAAACTCGAATATCAGCTCTTCAGGGAAAACTTTTCCTATCATTTCTGCCATAATCTCTTTCCCTTCTTTTCCCAATAGTCCCAGTGTCATGAAATTAGATACAACTGTTTTACAGGTGATCTTTCTACATTGATTCTTTTTGAAATAGCAACAAGGCTGTTACATGTCAATGCAAATAGTATTTTAATGAAAAATATATTTTTTCTAAAACAGACCAATTTAGTGAGAAAAGTAGCATTGTTTTACACTTGCAAACGTCGTTAATACCTAGATTAAGAGAAAACAGCTGGATTATCATAAACACTTTTGTATTCAATCTATTGTGATTAGCTGTTTTGGTTGAGGGACAGGAAGAAAACAGCCGTATAAAGACAAGAAGTTGGAAAAAAGGACATATTTAATAGCCTTTTCAGAAAATTGTGGATATTCTTTCTTTTTTAGATATACACCAAAACTTAACAAGGGGTTGTTTCTTAAAGTTTAGTTGTAATGTGGAATCTGAAACCATATTAATACAATTTTCAGACATTAGAATCCATTTGTCTATCTTGCAATTTGAATGAACATTTTCTACCCATGAGAAATTTCTGTAATATGACTTATACATTTGTCATTTGGAAAATACTGATCCACTGAGTTATGCAAGTCCTTGAAATGTTGACACATTTCATCATCACATATGCTCATATTACTATCATATTACCAATCACATCAGAAAAAAACATTAAATATGGGGAACTGTCAAGCTCACAGTATTGGATACAATTCTTCCAGTTAATAGTTTTCACTCAAAAGCTCAAGTTTTATCACTGGAAGCAAATACTGCGTTATTTTCTTCAATGCAAGAGTCTTCATTCATTCACAATTATACCATTCTACTCTAAATGTGAATCCTTTGTATATATACCTTATCCTTCCTAAAGGTAAGAGAAAAGAATAGGCTTAATTCTTATTTGTATTTTCCTATCAGCTTATAGGTCAAGTTCCTGAGCTTAGTAGGTCCTCAACAAATATTTGTGGATTTGAACTGAATTTATTTCCCCAGTGAATTTATACTTTAGGGTTTTCATATGCCCCAGTATACCTGAGACAATCTGCATTCATACCTATCCCCTCATACCACCCACTTTAAGATATTTTTCTCTAATTTAAACAAGTAGAGTTCAGCGTTTTTCTGGAACTCTCTTGCAAGAGATGGAGAAGGCAATGGCAACCCACTCCAGTACTCTTGCCTGGAAAATCTCATGGACAGAGGAGCCTGGTAGGCTGCAGTCCACGGGGTTGCTAAGAGTCAGACACGACTGAGCGACTTCACTTTTACTTTTCACTTTCATGCGTTGGAGAAGGAAATAGCAACCCACTCCAGTATTCTTGCCTGGAGAATCCCAGGGATGGAGGAGCCTGGTGGGCTGATGTCTATGGGGTCGCACAGAGTCGGACTCGACTGAAGCGACTTAGCAGCAGCAGCAGCAGCTTGCAAGAGAGTTCCAGAAAAACATCTATTTCTCCTTTATTGACTATGCCAAAGCCTTTGACTGTGTGGATCACAACAAACTGCGGAAAAGTCTGAAAGAGATGAGAATATCTGTAAGTAGGTCAGGAAGCAACAGTTAGAACTGGACACGGAACAACAGACTGGTTCCAAATCGGGAAAGGAGTAATCAAGGTTATATGTTGTCACCCTGCTTATTTAACTTATATGCAGAGTACATCATGAGAAACACTGGGCTGGATGAAGCACAAGCTGAATCAAGATGCCGGGAGAAATACCTCAGATATGCAGATGACACCACCCTTATGGCAGAAAGTGAAGAACTAAAGAGCCTCTTGATGAAAATGAAAGAGGAGAGTGAAAAAGTTGGCTTAAAACTCAACATTCAGAAAACTAAGATCATGGCATCTGGTCTCATCACTTCATGGCAAATAGATGCGGAGACAGTGGAAACAGTGACAGACTTAATTTTTTTGGTCTCCAAAATCACTGTGAATGGTGACTGCAGCCATGAGATTAAAAGACGCTTGCTCCTTGGAAGAAAAGCTATGACCAACCTAGACAGCATATTAAAAAGTAGAGACATTAATTTGCCAACAAAGTTCCATCTAGTCAAAGCTATGGTTTTTCCAGTAGTCATGTATGGATGTGAGAGTTGGACTATAAAGAAAGCTCAGCAGAAACAATTTATGCTTTTGAATTGTGGTGTTGGAGAAGTCCCTTGGACTGCAAGGAGATCCAACCAGTCCATCCTAAAGGAGATCAGTCCTGAATATTCATTGGGAGGACTGATGCTGAAGCTGAAACTCCAATACTTTGGCCACCTGATGCAAAGAACTGACTCATTGGAAAAGATCCTGATGCTGGGAAAGATTGAAGGCTGGAGGAGAAGGGGACAAGAGAGGATGAGATGGTTGGATGGCATCACCGACTCAATGGACATGAGTTTGAGTAAACCCTGGGAGTTGGTGGTGGACAGAGAGGCCTGGAGTGCTGCAGTTCATGGGGTCGTAAAGAGTCGGACACGACTGAGCAACTGAACTGACTGACTGACTGAGGGTTCAGTGTTGTATTAAAATAAGTGAGGGAGCCAAGATGGCAGAGGAATAGGAAAGGGAGACCACTTTCTCCCCTACAAATTCATCGAAAGAACATTTGAACGCTGAGCAAACTTCACAAAACAACTTCTGACAGCTAGCAGAAGACATCAGGCGCCCAGAAAAGCAGCCCATCATCTTCGAAAGGAGGTAGGACAAAATATAAAAGATAAAAAGAGACACAAAAGAGCTAGGGACGGAGACCTGTCCCAGGAAGGGGGTCATTATAGAGGAAGTTTCCAAACACCAGGAAACCCTCTCACAGGCGGGTCTGGGGGAAGTTTTCAAATCTCAGAGGGCAACCTAACTGGGAGGAAAAATAAATAAAACCCACAGATTACATGCCTAAAAGCAACTCCCAGCAGAAAAGTACCCCAGACGCCCGCATCCGCCACCAGCAAGTGGGGGTGGAACAGAGAGGAGTAGGCGGCATTGCTTAGGGTAAGAACCGGCCCGAGTGCCCTGAGGGCAATCGGAGGGAGCTAACGTGAGATAGCAACTTGAACTGTGGCATAGCAAGAGAGAGAGAGAAAATTAACCAGCCCGAACACACTGCAGGCCATTCGCAGAACAAAGGGTCTGAGCAAGTCCAGAGAAGAGCTAGCCGGCGGCGGACCAGCCCATCCCCGCCGGAGGCAGGAGGCAGGGGGGAGGGGAAAGGGGCAAACTCAGCCCTAGAGACGGCACCCCCTACCAAACTGCAGAGAGGCTTCCAGTTTCTAACCAAAGACTTCCTGAGATTCTGGATGGTCGACATCCACCAGGAGGGTCACGGCTAAGCACAGGGCGCAGGCACCCGACTGGCGCGGGCGGAAACTGAGGCTGGGGCCGTGGGGGGGAGAAGGCGCACCGCACCCGGGGAGAGTGCGCCCGTCAGGCTCCTGGCTGCCTGAGCTGCTGGGAGGGGAAGGCACAAAACGCAGGCGCAACTGAGTCCGCGCTTTTGTGGAATACCTGAGGGCTGGAACCGCGCGCAGCGCAGGGCACGCTTCATATAGAGCAGCCGGGAGCCTGAGCAGTGTAGACGCGGAAAGCACACACCCGTGAGCGGGGCAAACCCAGTGTGGCCGGAACACTGTAAGTGCTCCCCACACACAGCGATATCTGCCTGCAGCGCCCCGCCCTCCCCGCATAGCGACTGAACAAGTGAACCTAAACAAGAGACCACCTCCGCCCGCCTGTGTCAGGGCGGAAATTAGACACTGAAGAGACCGGCAAACAGAAGCCAAATAAACAAAGGGAACCGCTTCAGAAGGGACCGGTGCAACAGATTAAAATCCCTGTAGGTAACACCGACTACACCGGAAGGGGCCTGTAGATATCGAGAAGTGTAAGCTGGAATGAGGAGCTATCTGAAACTGAACCAAACCCACACTGGCCGCAACAGCTCCAGAGAAATTCCTAGATATATTTTTACTTTTTTTTTTTTAATTAAAAAATTTTTTTTCTTTTCTTTTCTTCTTTTTTTACTTTTTCTTTTATTTTCTTATAAAATTCCCTATTACTTCCCCATTACTCCTTAACTTTCATTTTCATTTTCATATATTTTTACTATTTTTTTAATTAGGAAAAAAATGTTTTTTCCTGTTTTAATTTTTTTCTCTTATTTTCTTTTAAAGTCCGCTATTACTCCTCTATTACTCCTTAATTTTCATTTTCACTTCACTATAACCTTGCAAAAAAAAAAGAAGTCATATTTTTAAACCAAACTTCATATATATTTCTAAAATTTTTTGTATTTTTGTTTTTAATATTGTATTTCTAAGAGCCTAACCTCTACTCTAGATTTTTAATCTTTGTTTTTCAGTATTTGATATAAATTTTGGACATTTAAGAATCCAATATTCAGTTCCCATTTTTATGCAGGAGTGTGTTGATTACCCTCTCCCACTTCTGACTCTCCATTTTCTACTCAGAACACCTCTATTTCCTCCCTTCCCCTTCTCTTCCCAATCCAATTCTGTGAATCTTTGTGGGTGTCTGGGCTATGGAGAACACTCTGGGAACAGACAGCTGCGTAGATCTGTCTCTCTCCTCTTGAGTCCCCCTTTTTCTCCCCTGCTCATCTCTATCTCCCTCCTCCCTCTCCTCTTCTTCATGTAACTCTGTGAACCTCTCTGGGTGTCCCTCACGGTGGAGAATCTTTTCACTATTAACCTAGAAGTTTTATTATCAGTGTTGTATAGTTGGAGAAGTCTTGAGACTAGTGGAAGAAAAAAACTGAAATCCAGAGGCAGGAGACTTAAGCCCAAAACCTAAGAACACCAGAAAACTCCTGACTACATGGAACATTAAGTAATAAGAGACCATCCAAAAGCCTCCATACCTAAAATAAGTGAGGACTGTTTACAATAGCCAGGCCATGGAAGCAACCATCGGCAGATGAATGGATAAGAAAGCTGTGGTACATATACACAATGGAATATTATTCAGCAATTAAAAAGAATGCATTTGAATCAGTTCTAATGAGGTGGATGAAACTGGAGCCTGTTATACAGAGCAAAGTAAGTCAGAAAGAAAAACAGCAATACAGTATATTAACGCATACATATGGAATTTAGAAAGATGGTAACAATGACCCTATATGTGAGACAGCAAAAGAGACACAGATGTATAGAACAGACTTTTGGACTCTGTGGGAGAAGGCGAGGGGGGGGGATGATTTGAGAGAATAGCACTGAAACACGTATATTATCAAGTGTGAAACAGATTGTCAGTCCAGGATGGATGCATGAGACAAGTGCTCAGGGCTGGAGCACTGGGAAGACCCAGAGGGATGGGATGGAGAGGGAGGTGGGAGAGGGGTTCAGGATGGGGAACACATGTACACCTGTGGCAGATTCATATCAATGTATGGCAGAAACCACCACAATATTGTAAAGTAATTAGCCTCCAATTAAAATAAAATAAACAAATAAATAAAATAAGTGAGGATCAATGTGACAGGCCTTTATTTTGTACTTGTAATTTCTGCAATAGTCTCATCGAGAAGTTGAAGACTAATATTCAGGGAAAAGTATTCTCAGTTTAGCACATATGAAGACAGTTTTCTGGTTGGAGTAAACCTATTCCAGAACATCGCTAAATACAAAATAACTAACAGCTGCTGCACAGGACATTCTATGGAGTCTTAACTGATAACCTGATGTGCACTTGGATTCAAGTGGGAGGAACAGTCTAATCCTTCTGGTTTCGGGGGTGGAAGAAGAAGTTTTCAACACAGTTGTCCAGTACGGTCTATTTGGTGTTCTAGCCAATTACGCCATGGCCCATTCTACAGGTTTCAAGATGTAAAAAACTGCCACACTGCTAGTCAGCAGGGTCGTTAAACGTGTGGGTAATGACAGATTAGGTGTCCATAAATATGTTCAGGAAATAGAGGTTGGTTACCGTATTGGGTATTGACAGTGGTCTGAATGCTCTAGCTGCAGCAGTTTTGTCAGTACCCTTAAATTTTTCTTACATCATTATCAATGCCTTTTTTAAAAATTGCGGTAGACTCTCTTGCCAGTAATAGGCAAAAGCCAAAACTGTTTCATGAAAAATTAAGTACTGGGTTTCTGTTTCTCAAAAAACAAAAGATAATGTTGAAGGTATAACTTACAAAAATTTAAAATTTCCCATCCAACAATGGGGCCATAATCTCTGAGTTTGTGAAAACTAAAAGTGTCTATTTCGAAAGTTAATGTTATTTTCAGACAATTGTTCCCAGAGATCATGATTTAACATGTGCAGCTGCAGAAGTTACATGTCACTCTGTGAAGCATGACTTTCTATTTGGATCAAATCATTTTATGGCTATACTTTGCTCATTTTAAATTCCCAGTTTTCTTAGGATTGTATAAAAAGTGAAGTGATAACTATTTGTTAGTTCCACTAACAGAATAACTTCATAAATACTTAAATGATGAGAATCTTATAGTAACAAATAGAAGGGGAAAAAGTTGAAGCAGTAACATATTTTATTTTTTTAGGCTCTAAAATCACTGCAAACAGTGACTGCAGCTAAAAAATTAAAAAATTTTAATTTTAATTAAAATATGCTCCTTGGAAGGAAAGCTGTGATAAACCTAGACAGTGTAGTAAAAAGAAGAGATATCACTTTGCTGACAAAGGACTGTAATTTCCAAGCTATGGTTTTAGATCTGAACACCAAAGAATTGATGCTTTCGAATTGTGGTGCTGGAGAAGAGTCTTGACAATCCCTTAGACAACAAGGAGATCAAAACACTCAATCCTAAAGGAAATCAACCCTGAATAGTCCCTGGAAGAACTGATGCTGAAGCTGAAGCTCCAATAATTTGACCACCTGATGTGAAGAAGAAATGCATTGGAAAAGATCCTGATTCTGAGAAAGATTAAGGGCAGGAGGCAAAGAGGGTGACTGAGAATGAGATGGTTGGATGGCATCACTAAGTCAATGGACATGAATTTGAACAAACTCCAGGAGACAGTGAAGGACAGGGAAGCCTGGCATGCTGCAGTCCTTGCGGTTGCCAAGAGCCAGCCGTGACTTAGCAACTGAACACCACCACCAATCAGATGCCACAAATAAAAAGCAGCCAATTAAAAATAGTTCAATTTTTTCCCCATACAAATCATGGAATCAAAGTAAAACTAAAGTTCATTCTGTCAAGATAAAGTGTTTGACACTTTATATAAGGTTAAAGACCTTAAACATTTAGTTCAAAAGTTCTACTTTGAGATAAAATTATTTGCTTTATACAGTAGTAAAATGAACACAAATTTTGATGGACAACTTTGTAAAAACATAGTAAAAACAATGCTCCACCAAATTAGGAAATATGAAGAAATGTGCTTATTGTATTGGTTGTGGTACATATAAATTTTATAACTGCATCCCAAAAGAGCTGTGATGGTCTAACAACTGAAGTAGAAGATATAGTCATTAAATTTTATAAATATTTTGTATAGTGCAGTTAGAGTTACTGAACTGTATACTTTTTTTTTTTTTAACAAATTTGATGTTGAAATAAAAAATAATTCAGATGCTGTGTGGAAGTACACTCTGTCTCTTTGCTACATGATCAAATATTAGAAGTGCTTGAGCCCTTAAGGAAGCTCTCTGTAAATCAATCTAAGTGCAATACAATATATTAAACTCACTTTTAAGTACTGAAATAATCCAAGTTCAAAAGGTGGAAGATTTGATTTTAAAATTAGATAATAGAACTTTGGGGGCGTCTTGAATGTCCTTTGATTATGTTCCCACCTTTGTTCAGAGATAAATTGTCCTCGCTAACAAAATAGAATAAAATTTTAAAAACTTTACATTTGGCAAAACATTTAAAAGACTCCTATAGAGACAGAATTTGACAAATTTAGTTTAGTAAAACATGTAATGAATAAATACATTCTGAATGGGCTTTCCAGGTGGCGTAGGTGGTAAAGAATCTGCCTGCAATGCAGGAGATACAAGAAATGCAGGTTCGATCCCTGGGTCAGGAAGATCCCCTGGAGAAGGAAATGGCAACCCACTCCAGTATTCTTGCCTGGAAAATTCTATGGACAGAGGAGCCTGGCAGGCTACAGTCCATGGAGTCGCAGAGAGTCAGACTGAGCGACTGAGCACACACAATATACTCTGAATTTGGCACAAAAAAGGCACAAAGAAGGCACTTGTGAAAATATCTTGGCTGAAGTATTACTATGTCTCAATATAATGCAATTAAAATGAAAAATATTCTCAATTTAGCATTATTTTTATCTGACCAGGTATCTCAGTAACTGTTGAGAGTTTTCATAATTAAAAATAGTCTGGTTAAAATAGAAGAAATCACCTGAAGATAGCAACAATTTCTAATTTATTAATGGTAATAAATCTTCAAAGGCAACAGAAGTGTTGAACCAATTAGGGTAAGGAAGTGTCAACATTCCAGAGAAGGATAAGAAGCTGAAAATAGTGCCTCTGCCCAGAGAGGGGACTACTGTGGGAACAAGAAATCAGCAGCGCCTTTGTTGATCTCAAGGAGCCAGGGCAGTAATTCTCAACCAAGGGTAGTTTTGCTTCCAGGGGACATTTGACGATGTTTGGGAACACTTTTGATTGTCGTGATGTTTTGCTATTTGCTATTGGCAAATGATTTGCTATTGGCATCTAGTGCATAGAGGCCAGAATGCAGCCAAACACCCTACAATGCACAGAACAGCCCTCCAAACCCAGCAAAAACTATCTGGCCCAAGATGTTAATAGTGCCTTGGTTGTAAAACCCTGGACTACAGAAATTGGAGGCTTAGAACCTAACACACACACACACACCACAGAGTGTATATAACTCTTATTCCTGGTTTGGTTCAGACATTTTCTAGGAATCATTTTGTTAGATTCTTTCCATCTCAGCTATGGAATTTTTCCTGCACCTATTAAATTCAACACAAGAAGTGTTCTGAATCATCTTCACTCCCTCAGGTCCCAGTCCCACCATGGCCACATTCATCCTCAGAAAAGCACCTCACCAATTACCTTAATGATCTGGTTAAGATCATCCTACAAATGCTGTGTCTACTTCCTTTCTGCACATTTTCCCCCCCTATGATATCACTCATTCTTTTCCATCTTTAAGAAAATGTTTCCTATTTATCAAGGAAATGCCTTATCAGTTCTCCTTTCCCCCATACCTCCCCTCAAAATCACTTTTTCATTTTTTTTAAACTATCCAATGGGAATTTTATTTATAAAAAATAAAGCAAATCCTAAACTCCTGGGGACAGAACCCACGGCTTATATTTCTCACAGCACTTACCTTGCTCAGTGCCTGGTACAAATAAGAGCTCTGTAAGTTCATTTGTAGGATGAATGAATTTATTTATTCACTCATTACTTTTCTTCTTTTCCTTGCATTTTATCTGCTCTTTTATTTGTTCTTGGGACTCAGTAATACTTTTCATATCATTTTCAATAACAGAGCTGAATAAATGCATACTGACCTGACTTGAAAAGAAAAATGGAAACAGAAAATCTTTTAGCAAATTGGACCCCAAATCTCCCAGTGAGTCACAAATTAATCCAGTGAAATGTTCTGCATGTTTTTGGGTGAGGGAATTCTATCCTGGACAGGTCATACTCTCTCACTAACCTCGGGTCTGCTCGAAGGAAGATTCCTCTAATCCAACATCTTGCAATTTTAATTTAATTATAAGACAAGTTGTGCAAGTTAAGTTGGACTTTAAGATGACTTAGCAGAAAGTCTCTGCTTTGATAACCAGATGCCATCTAGAGTATTAAAAATGCCTGCACCAAGCCTATCAGAGACAGAGCCAAACAAGCTGGGATGACTTATTTAAGGTGATGTCAGGAGTGATATCATTCTGTGTCATTTGGGGTTAAACTTTAATTTCACACCTTTAAAATATAAAACAACATTTGCTATTTGCATGTCAAGTAGACAGTCTAGCCGTCTTTACTCTTTTTTCTTATTTCTTGAAATGCAGCTTATTTTTAGGTCTTCCAACTCATCTTTCTTGTCTTTTACAGCTGTCTGATGTCCCCACACAGATTCCAACTCTTTCCAACCTCTGCTCTCCTATCCTGTCACACTTCGCTCTATGGAAATTCAAGAAGCAAATGCAAAGCCTCCAAGAACATTTGATTATACATCCATCCCCCATCCATCCATCCATCCATCCCCCCACCCCCCCATCCATCCATCCATCCATACCCCCAACCCCCATCCATCCTTCCACCCATCTACGCACCCATCCATCCCCATCTATCCATCCATCTATCCACCTGTCCATCCATCCAGTCAGCCAGCCAGCCACCCATCTACCCATCCATCCATCCATCCACCTGTCCATCCATCTATCCATCCATCCATCCACCTGTCCACCTATCTATCCATCCATTTACCTGTCCATCCATCTATCCAGCCAGCCACCCATCCACCCATCCATCCATCCACCCATCCCCCCATCCATCCATCCACCCATCCACCCATCCATTCATCCACCCATCCCCACCCATCCATCCTTCCACCCATCTACCCACCCACCCATCCCCATCTATCCATCCATCTATCCACCTGTCCATCCATCCAGTCAGCCAGCCAGCCAACCATCTACCCATCCACCCATCCATCCACCTGTCCACCCATCTACCCATCCATCCATCCATCCATCCACCTGTCCATCCATCTATCCATCCATCCATCCACCTGTCCACCTATCTATCCATCCATTTACCTGTCCATCCATCTATCCAGCTAGCCACCCATCCACCCATCCATCCATCCCCCCATCCCCCCATCCATCCATCCATCCATCCACCCATCCACCCATCCATTCATCCACCCATCCCCACCCATCCATCCTTCCACCCATCTACCCACCCACCCATCCCCATCTATCCATCCATCTATCCACCTGTCCATCCATCCAGTCAGCCAGCCAGCCACCCATCTACCCATCCATCCACCTGTCCATCCATCTATCCATCCATCCTCATGTCCATCCATCTATCCAGCCAGCCAGCCAGCCACCCATCCACCCATCCATCCATCCATCCCCATCCCTCCACCCACCCACCCATCTACCTGTCCATCCATCCATCCACCCATCCATCCACTCAACAAATGTCCATTAATCATCTTCTATGTATAAGCCATTTTACTTGTTTTGTGAGGACAGATCAAAGGAAATCAAGTTATTGTTTCTATTCTTCAAGGGACATTTAAACCTGTAGGGAAGATTGAAGCAGAAGGGGGAATAGGAGAAAGATGGAGATGATACAGATAAATATAAGACACATAGCCTACCAGGTCATCAGTTCAGTTCAGTAGCTCAGTCATGTCTGACTCTTTTTGACCCCATGCACTGCATCACACCAGGCCTCCCTGTCCATCACCAACTACCAGAGTTTACTCAAACTCATGTCCATTGAGTCAGTGATGCCATCCAGCCATCTCATCCTCTGTCATCCCCTTCTTCTCCTGCCTTCAATCTTTCCCAGCATCAGGATCTTTTCCAATGACTCAGTTCTTCTCATCAGGTGGCCAAAGTATTGGAGTTTCAGCTTCAGCATCAGTCCTCCCAGTGAATATTCAGGACTGATTTCCTTTAGGATGGACTGGTTGGATCTACTTGCAGTCCAAGGGACTCTCAAGAGTTTTCTCCAAGACCACAGTTCAAAAGCATCAATTCTTCGTGCTGAGCTTTCTTTATAGTCCAAATCTCACATCCATACATGACTACTGGAAAAACCATAGCTTTGACTCGACGGACCTTTGTTGGAAAAGTAGTGTCTCTGCTTTTTAAAATTAATTAATTAATTAATTAATTTTAGTTGGAGGCTAATTACTTTACAATATTGTAGTGGTTTTTGCCATACACTGACTTGAATCAGCCATGGGTGTACATGTGCCCCCCATCCTGAACTCACCTCCCACCTCCCTCCCCATCCCATCCCTCAGGATCATCCCAGTGCACCAGCTTCGAGTGCTCTATTTCATGCATCGAACTTGGACTGGCGATCTATTTCACATATGGTAATATATGTGTTTCAATGCTATTCTCTCTTTTAGGTTAGTCTCTACATTTCCTCCCTTTGTAGCCGGTCATTGAAAGAGCAGTCGACATGACTGTGTCCATTTTATTAAAATCTAGAATCTATTTCAGTGACTCTCTGCAAATGCCTTCTTAGCCAAATCTCAATTGTAAAGCCTATGGTCTTCCGTTAGCCACGGTACTTACCATTAAAAATTTCCTGTGTCCTCCTCTGACACTTACTAACCTGAATCTCCTTCTATAACCATTTCTTTGACCCCTTCACTATCTCACCCACATGTATCCCACACGTGCAGTATGGCAGTTATCACACTGTGCCTCTCAGCTTCAAATCCACCTTTCTACCTTCTGCTGCTCCAGGACGCTCCAGCGGGGACTCAGACTGCATTTCCGCTTTGCCAGCAGCACCTTCTTAGGTCTGCCAATAGGGGGCGCTAGAGGGAGACTGCAAGGCCAGAGCAGAGAGCCGGCACCTGCTACCAAGTTCCTAAGCCGACCTCGATTCTCCTCTAAGGATGTTCAGACCCTTTGCAGTATCAGTTTTCTAATACCCGCACCGGCCGAGCAGCCGCCCCTCCTCAGATGGCTGGCTGGGGCTCACGAGGTCCCACTTTCAAACTTCTATGTTTTAATAAATTCCAACTCTTTCTGTTTCTCCAGACCTATGAAGGGTATTGGGAAGAGCTAGTTTTTTGAAGTTGCCACCTCCATTATGCCTCCGTGTTCTTATTTGCCGTTCAACTGTTTAATAATAGCGCCAGTAGCAATACATAGAACAGTCATTATTATGGCGGCCGTCATCTTATTTACTGAACAGGAGAGTAATGTAACTTTCTTTTATCTTAGAACGTTTGAGTTTACTTTTCCCTTAACTGACATGAAGGGTATATGTGATTTCGGTGTTCATTTAGTTTACTGACTTTAATCACGAGGAAAGATTTGGCAACTAGAGCTTAAGTCGCAGCCAAATTCACCCTTCCACCATGCCTCCAAATAAGGCCTCTAATTCCATCCCATTGTTAGGGGATGTCAGTGGTTATGGTGGGGGCGGAGAAGAGAGCTAAAACTGGAAGAAGTTTGAAAGGTTGAATGAGGGACGGGGTTTCAGTAACTTATACATAAACCTTGATACATAAACCAGCCCCTTTGGGCTAAACAAAGGACATCCATAACCTTTGCCTCATTATACAGCAGGCATTATGCATTACTAAAATGGAAGATTTCAGGCTTCTTTTTATATCATCCCAAGACTCCCAGAAACCATGATTATTCAAAGAAAGCTTCTAGGTGTGGTAACATCATAGGGGAGTGTAATCTATCTTGGGTTTTGATGCCACTGAGAAGGGAGTCAAGACTGGAGGGTGCTGAAACAGGTACCCTAACTCTGACGCTGACTTACACCTTTCATTTTGTATCTTCAGGCCTATATAGGGAAGGAGGCCTTTACAGAGGCATCTTGGGGCCTAGAAACAGGAAAGCTAGGAACACAGAAAATCTGCTCAGGAAACAAAAGAGCAGATAGGAATCCTCTGTGTTCCTGAGTCTTCTAGCTACAGGGGGAGACTGTGAAGGGACAATATGCACTAAAATATTGTAAAGGTGGTAGAAGGGGTTATGTGGGAATTTTTTGTACCTTCTTAGTATTGCTGTGAACTTAAAATTACTTTAAAAAAAATAGTCTTTCCACAAATGGTATGTTTTTTAAATTTTGCAATTTTCTTAGTCTGGTCATATTTTTTTTAATCAAGATTCTATCCTACAATGAATAATGATAAAATCCTGAAATGAGAAGCAGCTACTATGCTTGTTTTCAGGGAAGTAAGGATGTGGATGCTGGAGAGACTATATATGTATCCTTCCCGTTATGTAGCTACAATTACCAAGGCTAGTAAGCACCAGAGAAGATGCTAACACTGTTAAAAAGGCTGGTGAAGGAGGCAGCAATCCATGGGCCTGTGCAGCAGGGAAGAAATGAAAGAAAGAAAATCCAGCCTGCCCCTGAGGATTCAGTGGTCAGGGAGCCCTGTGATCTTCAACTATGCAGAGGTACAGATTCTAAGGAAAGCAAGAGAAATGTAAGCTAAACAAAAGATCACCACCACTTCTTGATTCTTGCAATTTTACTGAGTCACTTTCTCCCCAATTACTTTTATAAGTCAAAGTAGCCAAAACAAACAAACAAAAAAAACCCTCAAAAGCCACTCACTTTCCTTATAAAAGATAAAAATACTCTACATGTGTCTTAGTTATGATATAATGATCAATATTATTCAAATTAGTGGTTCGAGAAAAATCTGTGTGACAGTATGAAAGCATTCTACTCAACTGGAAATTAAAAACAAGCTTAAACTTTACACTGAAATTCAGTGATTTTGTTTTTAACTAATTTTCATGTTATGTTCATCTGTGAAGAGATTTAAAATTTTAGCAATTTCACAGATTAGTTAAAACATTTGATTAAAAAAAACTCTATCCTGTTTCAGTGAACCATATGCTCTGTGAAGGTTTTACCAAAAAAATCCAGAAATTTTTCCATCAAAGGCTTTCCACTGTCAAATGCAATCCAATCTACTGTTATCTTACCATGTTTCGACTGGCCTTTGGAGTTATCATTTTTTATTATACAACATGCACACCTATCACAATTTGTCAAGCTCTCAGCTTAATAAGGTTTTGATCTATGAAGTTTCCTGGGAAATTGGGTTGCTCTGTCTGGCTGTTACTTTTGCACTAATACTACTAATTCCTTGGAATGAAGAATTTTCTCACATTTGGTGTTTCTTTTGCACTGTTTTGTTAAATTACCCAGTGCCTTTAATGTAGAAACTCAAAGAAGAAATGATTGTCTGTATTTTGTTCCTTCAATGTTTAGAAAAGAATGGGAGATAATATATTCTATGAAGATTACCCCAAGTTTAGTATAAGGTAATAATATAAGTGGCTTAACTATATATTTATTGATAAATTATCTTGAAGCCAAGATTTCTTTTAAATTATAAAAATAAAGGCCTACATTTTGATTGTATATCTATAAAGAATAAATTTGTTGAATAAAGAATTTTTGTAGATTTTTTTTCAAAACAAAGCAAATTCACATCCTTTATTTAAAACACCACATAGAATAAAAATAAAGGGAGAATGTCCATTAGTTCTATACAATTGAAGACTATGTGTCCTTTTTCACACTAACAAGAGGAAACACTATTTTTAAGAATATATACATTTGAAATTCTCAGTGATCTAGAGTGATTTCTATGCAGTTCTACATAAACAATGGCTTTGCTAATGAGGAGGCCTTGATGGCCCTGTGGTAGGTTTTACAATTCTCCCTGATAAATCTATAGGCATCTCAGAATTAGATATTTGCTAATCCAAGGAACAAGAAGATACAAGACTACTCACGTATTTATCAAGGGACTCCTCTGGTGGTTCAGTTATTAAGAATCCGCTGTGCAATGCAGGGGACACAGGTCCAATCCCTGGTCCGGGAACTAAGATTCTGCACGCTGTGGGGCAGCGAGGCCTGTGACCCACACCCAGACAGAGGCCCACGGGCCGCAGAGGGAGGGTCCATACGCTGCGGCAGAGACCCGACACAGCCTGAAAGAAAACAGTTATTTTCCAAAGGGGCTGAGAGCCATCCGTGTGTTCAATCCCAAGTGCTTGGAATAAAGGTGGGTGACACATGGTCCCTACCCACACACAACTCACCAGCTAGCTGTGGGACCAGGTATAAATGCAAATCACAATATAGAATATGACGTGTGCTATAATAGAGGTAGAGTCACTGTGTTATGGTATCAGAGGAGAATGAAGGGATTATGCTGGGGGTGGTGATGAAGGGGTGCTTACGGAACACTGCTAAAGAAGAAATGATATTGAGGTGGACTTTGTTGAGAGAAGGAGAGAGGGAGAAGAGAAAGAAAAGTAGAAGTAGGTAAGGAGATGGGTAAGGAGGGAAGCAGAAGAGAAGGAGGAAGGGAGGAAAGCTGAAGGTTAATGCAGACCCAGGGAGAGAGATGCTAACAAGGACACAGAGACTGAAGTAGGCATGTAAGTTTAAAAAAAACCAGCAAAACAAAAAGATCCAGAAACCCCAATTACACAGAGTCAGGAGACCAGAAGGGGGCGCGCTCATGCCCTGGGACAACAGCAGAGCCCAAAAGGAAGAAGACAGACTGCTCTTCCTGGCAACAATCACCGTCGCTCACTATTAGGAAAATGCAAATAAAAAACACAGTGAGGTATCACCTCGAGCCAGTCAGAATGACCATCATCAAAAAAATCTACAAACAATAAATGCTGGAGAGGGTGTGGAGAAAAGGGAGACCTCCTACACTGTTGGTGGGAATGTAAACTGAATGTTCTCTATGGAGAACAGTGTGGAGGTTCCTTAAAAAACTAAAAACAGAGCTACCATATGACTCAGCAATTCCACTCCTAGCCACATATCCAGAGAAATCCAGAATTCGAAAGGATGCATGCACCCTGATGTTCACTGCAGCACTATTTACAGTGGACAGAACATGGAAGCCGGTTAGATGTCCACTAACAGAAGGATGAATAAAGAAGATGTGGTACATATATACAATGGAATATTACTCAGCCATAACAAAGAATGAAATAATGCTATTTACAGAGACATGGATGGAGCTGGAGATTGTCATACAGAGTGAAGTAAGTTAGAAAAACAAATACTGTATAATATTGCTTATATGTGGGATCTAGAAAAATGGTATAGATGACCTCATCTGCAAAGCAGAAATAGAAATACAGGCATAAAGAACAAATTTATGGTTATCAAGGGGGGAGAGGGTGGGACGGGATGACTTGGGAGACTGGGATTGACTAATTAATAACAGCCCAGGGAAATCTGCTCAGTGCTCTGTGGTGACCTAAATGCAAAGGAAACCTAAAGAAGAGTGGCTATACGTATATGTACAAATGATTCACTTTCCCATATAGCAGAAACCAACATGACGCTGTAAAGCAATTATACTCCAATAAAAATTAATTCAAAAAATACACTGAACTCAGCCAATTTCTCTCAAACGACTAAAGGCGATGAAGGATAGTGCTGTATTTGTCTGCATTGTTTTGTATCATTTAAGTCAAATGGCCTTGTTGGTTGAAGAATAATGCCAACGAGTATAATTTTTTGAGTATGAACCCAATTCCCGGCTGTACCTGTTAGTTTCATTTTACAGCCATAGACTTCCCCTTTCACTATCTATGCTGTAAAAATACGTACTATTTGTCACAAAGAGATGAGGACAAAGTGAATAAATGCATCAGTACAAGTCAGTCATTCCTACAGATTAAAAAAAAAAGTGTATTTATTAAAGATGGAAGGAAATGCTATCCCTAGAGACGTGCATGCCAAGTTGTTCAGTGGTGTCTGACTCTTTGTCACCGCATGGACTGTAGTCCACCAGGCTCCCCTGTCCATGGGGTGTTACAGACAAGGATACTGAAGTGGGTTGCCATTTCCTCTTCAAAGGGATCTTTCTGACCCAGGGATCGAATCTGCATCTTCTGCAGTTCCTGCATTGGCAGGCAGATTCTTTACCACTGAGCCACCCTACAAGCTCTATCCTTAGAGATACTTAAGGTCAAATTTGCTGAAGTGTGGAAAACAAAATGTAGGAAATTTCCATGAATATGTTGTCAGGGCAATGGCCTAAGCACTTTCACATAACATTCTCTCTTCACTGCTGCTGGGGTGAGAAGACTCTTAAGTCTGGTTTGCTTTCTCACTGATCCCACTGTGATCTCTGGCAATTTGCTTCACCTGGCTGTCTTTTTCCCTCTCCTCTGAGAGTTTAGAAAATGACACTTACTTGGTGGGACTTCATGTTTATAACCACTTCAAGATTTCGAAGAGAAAACAATCAAAGATGGAAAAAGTATGTTCCCTGTACTCGTTGGTCGACAAAAGCCGAAATCTGGAAATAAACTACAAGCCAGGTTTAATATGTCAGTTTAAGCTTGCATTTAAAACTCTAAATTAAAACATTTACTGTGTTTACATTTAATTCAGTTTGATTGTATGCAATTTCATCCCATGTGTGTTTATTGAGGAGCTATGATTAAGTTCAGAAAACTAAAAACACAGGGCCTGTAGAAATTGTCTCACTAGCCATGTTGGAGGGCAAAGGGGTTCCTCTGCTTGAAGGACAGAGAGAAATCTCCCTGTCTGCTTCGGCAATCCTATTACACGCAGATGTGAAGTCCAGCAGGAAAACTGGGAGACAGCACAGTCAATCCATCAGCAAATATTTCTGAGCTCCTAGTAGGGTGCAGACACAGTTTTGGATGCTGGAAAATTTGGACTGAAATGAAATCCTTGTCCGGGATGAAACTATAGATGGAAGCATGCTCCCTCACAGCCTTCTTTCACAGTTCTGTTAAAACAAATGATGTTATTTCTACTATTCATGGTAAGATGTGTGTCTGCGCTGTTACTTCAGTCGTGTCCAACTCCTTGCAACCCTACAGACTGTAGCCCTCCAGGCTCCTCTGTCCATGGGATTCTCTAGGCAAGAATACTGGAGTGGGTTGCCGTGCCTTTCGCCAGGGGATCTTCCCAACCCAGCGATCGAACTCGCGTCTCTAATGCCTCCTGCACTGGCGGGCGAATTCTTTACCACTAACACCACCTGGGAAGCCCCTTGGTAAGACGGTGAATGGGAAAGCACCCTGAGTCAAAAACTGATTAACCACTACTAATGACAAAAGCAAAAATAAACCAAGCAACCTCCTGGATTCCAGTGCGGTGCTAAGCGTCAGCAGCATTCATCGCAGTTTTTCATAAGAGCCTTTTCTTTTTCACATTCAAGGACCCTGAGGCTTAGAAAGCCACAGTAACCAGCTAGTGGGTGGCAGAGCAGGCACACAAACCAGGCCTGCCTTGATTCCGAACATTTATGAGGAGTAATGAAATCCAGTCAGCTGGTCATATGCTGACGAACTCAATGGTGGCCATTTTGCTGTCTGATTGCTCAGTTATTGCTGGCTGCCTTGAAAATAATTAGCAATTTTCTAGGAAATTTCTCACTTTTGTGGGAAGTCCATTGCACTGACCTTCAGCGAAAAGCTATTTCCTTCTAAAAACTCTCAGCAAGGCATCTGTGTTTCCAACCAAAAAGGACCTCCTTAGGGAGCAAGGGAGGGATTAAAGGAAAGATTTATTAAGCACTTCCTCATTTAAGATTTGCATAAAAAACAGGTGTTTAAAAACATCTTTTATTTCTCAGGGAAACTTCAGAAGAGGAGACTACCAAGGTTCAGAAAAGACAAATGATCTACCCAAGGCTGTGCAGAAAATAGCAGAGTCGGAGTTTGAATCCACACCAGACTCCTGCCTCTCTCTGCTACCTGTCTGCCTCTGATAAAAGTATACCTCCAGGATCTTGCTTGGTCAAATATTTCATGATCTAAATAAACAATGACAACCACCACTCCTGCAACAGACTAGGAATACGTAAAATAGGTCTGTGCTCAAATATGACTGGAAGCGCTTGTCCTCACTCACTCTTTATGACCCTGTGAGCTATAGCCCACAAGGCTCCTCTGTCCATGGGATTTTCCAGGTAAGAATACTGCAGCAGGAAATGGGGGATCTTCCCAACCCAGGGGTCAAACCCGTGTCTCCTGTGTCTTCTGTATTGACAGGCAGATTCTTTAGCACTGAGCTACCTGGGAAGCCCTAGCCTCTCTCTACCCTACCCTACCCTACCCCATGGCTTTATTTGCCTTCATTGCACTTACCACCTTCTGATATGACATAGGGTTATTTGTCTTCATTGTCTGTCCTGCATCTTGATACGAGCTTCTAGAGAGAATTCATCTCGACTGACTTGTCAATTTCCATATCTCTCATGCCTAGAACAGTGCCTGAAATAAATAATAAACATCTATTAAACAAACGCATTAAAGTAAGATTTTAAAGGCAGGGTAGATAGCAAACCTGTGACAGCAGACGGCACTTATGGTTTAGTCTCAGAAACATCCCTTTGGTGCAAAACATGCAGCAATTTGAATTAAAATTTTGTTTCTTAAGTTAAAAGTGACTCCCGACTTAAGAAATCACTACTCGTTGTCTAAAATTTGGCTTCAGGGTAAGGCTTCATTCAAGAACCCTATCAGCATTGCTTATTTTACTTTTTAAGGAATTTTGAATAGCACTTTAGACATTTTGTCATTTGTAAATATAAATGTATCTATTTTAAATATTATTACCTTCCTGATGACTAAGGGCAAAACAGACATTTTAATTTATCTTGTGAAGATATATAGTTAGACAGAGGGTGGAAAAACTGATGAAAAATGAAAGATCAGAAGAGAGACAACTAAATTACAAAAATGAAAAAACGTTAGTTTTGTCTATGAAAAAACCCAAACAAATTAGCTACAGGTATAATAATTAGGTCATTATTACAACCATTTAAAAATCCAGATAAAGAACAACATTTTTATTAACTGTTTGATACACCTCTTTTCCCCTACATTATTTAGTTGAATTCTCTTTGATTTCCTCTTTATATGACAGTAACTTTGTAACATTATTTTTCCAGTAAACTTTAGCAATATTAAATTGATAGTTTTTATTATTGATAAATGGCTTGACTGTAACCTGGTTGCAGGTTTGTGCCCAGAAACATAAGAATTCTGATAAGTTCTGTTTTTCATAATAGCAAAAAAAGAAAACCCACATGATGCCTTTATAATTATGTGTGCTGTGTCATCTAGCATGTTCCTGAAAGGGGACCGCTTTGCATTTGACTAGGCAGCATTAAGAAACTAACTCTTCACTGACAATTTTTATGTTTAGCTCCTGAAAAAGTTTCCAGACTAATCTGTAGGTGCTGCACATGTCCGCCACCCAAACACTTAACGGTGTCAGCACCTCAGAGTGGTTGGTGTCCAGTAAGACCTCCGGCCCTGTCCATCAGGCAGACTGGCCTAGACATGGGGGGAGTGTGCCTGGGAGCTGTTCATTCCTATGCTGGTGCGGCTGGGAACGGCTTGGTGTAAATGTGACCGAGAACCACATAAATATATTCCATCAAAACCAAGCTGAACAAAGCTCCCACTCGTCTTCCCTTTAGCTGGGTTTCAGTAATGTTCCACCACTACATGGAGGGGGAGTTGGAGTGAAAAGAGATCACAGTCTTAACCGAATTCAGATCAAGTATTATACTCTGGCAGATTTTACAAAGGCATATGAACACGTGAGTTCATTGCTGGTGTTCCTTCTGGGATTTTGGAAGGGATCTTGGAGGGGAGGGTCTTGAGTTCCAGCTTCATTAACTTCATGTTAGATTCTCTAGTAACAGTCTCACATCTACTACACTTCAGCTACACTAACCTCCATCTTTCTCTCTCTCTCTCTCTTTTTTTTTGCACTGACCAGGCATATTTTTGCTCTTCCTCCCACTCTTCCTGCCTTTCAAATAACTGTCCGCTTATTCTTTGTGTTTCAGCTCAGGGAAGCCTGTTCTGGTCTCCTATGTGTATCACTCCCATTACTCTGCCATGCCACTCTGTTCCTCTCTTTCTAGTTCTCATTTCTGGCTGAAGCTATTTTGTTTACTTACTCATCTGGCTTCTCCAGTAACATGCAGGTGCAAGAGAGCAGGAATTTTGCTCAAGATGCTTACAGCTACACCACCTAAACCTAGAAGAGCATCTGGCCTTATTCATTCAAATGATTTTTGAATGAATGAACAAACTATAAGCTCAAAAGTGCATAAATATCTTTTTAATTAGCTCAAGAATATAAAAATGACTCCAGCCTTCCATTTCACCAGGTTGAAAAGCCAATCTCTGCTACTACTAGGGCCCCTTCCTCCTTGGGGTTTGCAAAGGTGATAGGGCTGCCCTGGTGACTCAGACAGTAAAGAATCTGCCTGCAATACAAGAGACCCGGGTTTGATCCCTGGGCCAGCAAGGTACACTGGAGAAGGGAATGGCTACCCACTCCAGTATTCTTGCCTGGAGAATTCCATAAATAGAGGAGCTTGGTTGGGCTACAGTCCATGGGGTAGCGAAGAGCCAGATATTACTGAGCAACTAACATTTAGACTTTAACAGAGGAGCAGGTTATCAGTCGCTGCCTTCTCTAATCATTGAGCTGTCCATGGTCTTGGCCGTCCTCACTGTAACATGCATGTGACTGAAGAAGCTTGGCAGAGGTTTGGAGCCCTGCTTTTGCCATGTGGCCTCCTTCTGAAGAGCCTGCAGCCATCTCCCCCTGAGGAAATGAAGTGAAAGTCACTCAGTCATGCCCAACTCTTTGCGACCCCATGGACTGTACAGTCCATGGAACTCTCCAGGCCAGAATACTGGAGTGGATAGCAGTTCCCTTCTCCAGGGGATCTTCCCAAGCCAGGGATCAAACCCAGGTCTCCCACATTGCAGGTGGATTCTTGGCCAGCTGAGCCAGGAGGGAAGTCCAAGAATACCGGAGTGGGTAGCCTATCCCTTCTCCAGCGGATCTACCTGACCCAGAAGACTGGGGTCTCCTGCATTGCCGGAGAACTCTTTACCAACTGTGCCATCAGAGAAGCTCAATGGAACACCAGAGTTCTTTCTCTGACAGCGGCATGGTGGTCTACAGACCACCAGTCCCTGCTCATCAGAACTAACTGCCTCCCTTGCTTTTCTCAAGGGCACTGCTCTGGGACATCTTGCAAAATCATTTCATGGAAGTTAGGCCTTACAAAACTGAAAATCTTCTGTTTCTGCTCAGGAAAATTCCCGAGTTAAGGAAAGTGTGTCTGACTATTTTCTTAGAATAGAAGAAAGGGGAAATACGAAGAACAAACAAAACTATCAAAATCTCAAAAATTACCGTCACATATATATTTTTTTCATTTATTTTTATTAGTTGGAGGCTAATTACTTTACAATATAGTAGTGGGTTTTGTCATACATTGACATGAATCAGCCATGGAGTTACATGTATTCCCCATCCCGATCCCCCCTCCCACCTCCCTCTCCACCTGAATCCTCTGGGTCTTCCCAATGCACCAGGCCCAAGCACTTGTCTCATGCATCCCACCTGGGCTGGTGATCTGTTTCACTATAGATAATATGCATGCTGTTCTCTCAAAACATCCCACCCTTGCCTTCTCCCACAGAGTCCAAAAGTCTGTTCTGTACATCTGTGTCTCTTTTTCTGTTTTGCATATAGGGTTATCATTACCATCTTTCTAAATTCCATATATATGTGTTAGTATGCTGTAATGTTCTTTATCTTTCTGGCTTACTTCACTCTGTATAATGGGCTCAGTTTCATCCATCTCATTAGAACTGATTCAAATGAATTCTTTTTAATGGCTGAGTAATATTCCATGGTGTATATGTACCACAGCTTCCTTATCCATTCTTCTCCTGATGGGCATCTAGGTTGCTTCCATGTCCTGGCTATTATAAAGAGTGCTGTAATGAACATTGGGGTGCATGTGTCTCTTTCAGATCTGGTTTCCTCAGTGTGTATGCCCAGAAGTGGGATTGCTGGGTCATATGGCAGTTCTATTTCCAGTTTTTTAAGAAATCTCCACACTGTTCTCCATAGTGGCTGTACTAGTTTGCATTCCCACCAACAGTGTAAGAGGGTTCCCTTTTCTCCACACCCTCTCCAGCATTTATTGCTTGTAGACTTTTGGACAGCAGCCATCCTGACTGGTGTGTAATGGTACCTCATTGTGGTTTTGATTTGCATTTCTCTAATAATGAGTGATGTTGAGCATCTTTTCCTGTGTTTGTTAGCCATCTGCATGTCTTCTTTGGAGAAATGTCTGTTTAGTTCTTTGGCCCATTTTTTGATTGGGTCATTTATTTTTCTGGAATTGAGCTGCGGGAGTTACTTGTATATTTTTGAGATTAATCCATTGTCTGTTGCTTCGTTTGCTATTATTTTCTCCCAATCTGAGGGCTGTCTTTTCACCTTACTTATAGTTTCCTTGGTTGTGCAAAAGCTTTTAAGTTTCATTAGGTCCCATTTGTTTATTTTTGCTTTTATTTCCAATATTTTGGGAGGTGGGTCATAGAGGATCCTGCTCTGATTCATGTCAGAGAGTATTTTGCCTATGTTCTCCTCTAGGAGTTTTATAGTTTCTGGTCTTACATTTCGATCTTTGATCCATTTTGAGTTTATTTTTGTGTATGGTGTTAGAAAGTGTTCTAGTTTCATCCTTTTACAAGTGGTTGACCAGTTTTCCCAGCACCACTTGTTAAAGAGGTTGTCTTTTTACCATTGTATATCCTTGCCTCCTTTGTCAAAGATAAGGTGTCCATAGGTTCGTGGATTTATCTCTGGGCTTTCTATTCTGTTCCATTGATCTATATTTCTGTCTTTGTGTCAGTACCATACTGTCTTGATGACTGTGGCTTTGCAGTATAGTCTGAAGTCAGGCAGGTTGATTCCTCCAGTTCCATTCTTCTTTCTCAAGATTACTTTGGCTATTTGAGGTTTTTTGTATTTCCATACAAATTGTGAAATTATTTATTCTAGTTCTGTGAAAAATACCGTTGGTAGCTTGATAGGGATTGCATGGAACCTATAGATTGCTTTGGGTAGTATAGCCATTTTGACAATATTGATTCTTCCAATCCATGAACACGGTATGTTTCTCCATCTGTTTGTGTCCTCTTTGATTTCTTTCATCAGTGTTTTATAGTTTTCTATGTATAGGTCTTTTGTTTCTTTAGGTAGATATACTCCTAAGTATTTTATTCTTTTTGTTGCAATGGTGATTGGTATTGTTTCCTTAATTTCGCTTTCTGTTTTCTCATTGTTAGTGTATAGGAATGCAAGGGATTTCTTTGTGTTAATTTTATATCCTGCAACTTTACTATATTTGTTGATTAGCTCTAGTAATTTTCTGGTAGAGTCTTTAGAGTTTTCTATGTAGAAGATCATGTCATCTGCAAACAGCAAGAGTTTCACTTTTTCTTTTCCTATCTGGATTCCTTTCTGCAAATAGCGAGAGTTTCACTTCTTCTTTTCCTATCTGGATTCATTTTACTTCTTTTTCTGCTCTGATTGCTGTGGTCAAAACTTCCAAAACTATGTTGAATAGTAGTGGTGAGAGTGGGCACCCTTGTCTTGTTCCTGATTTCAGGGGAAATGC
Organism: Cervus elaphus; assembly: GCF_910594005.1. Classification (NCBI taxonomy): domain Eukaryota; kingdom Metazoa; phylum Chordata; class Mammalia; order Artiodactyla; family Cervidae; genus Cervus; species Cervus elaphus. The sequence continues at coordinate 9,137,053 of NC_057831.1, read as the reverse complement.
TTTCAATTTTTCACCATTGAGGGTAATGCTTGCTGTGGGTTTGTCATATATAGCTTTTATTGTGTTGAGGTATGTTCCTTCTATTCCTGCTTTCTGGAGAGTTTTAAACATAAATGGTTGTTGAATTTTGTCAAAGGCTTTCTCTGCATCTATTGAGATAATCATATGGTTTTTATCTTTCAATTTGTTAATGTGGTGTATTACATGGATTGATTTGCAGATATTAAAGAATCCTTGCATTCCTGGGATAAAGCCCACTTGGTTATGGTGTATGATTTTTTTAATATGTTGTTGGATTCTGTTTGCTAGAATTTTGTTAAGGATTTTTGCATCTATGTTCATCAGTGATATTGGCCTGTAGTTTTCTTTTTTTGTGGCATCTTTGTCTGGTTTTGGAATTAAGGTGATGGTGGCCTCGTAGAATGAGTTTGGAAGTTTACCTTCTTCTGCAATTTTCTGGAAGAGTTTGAGTAAGATAGGTGTTAGCTCTTCTCTAAATTTTTGGTAGAATTCAGCTGTGAAGCCATCTGGTCCTGGGCTTTTGTTTGCTGGAAGATTTGTGATTACAGTTTCGATTTCCTTGCTTGTGATGGGTCTGTTAAGATCTTCTATTTCTTCCTGGTTCAGTTTTGGAAAGTTATACTTTTCTAAGAATTTGTCCATTTCTTCCAAGTTGCCCATTTTATTGGCATAGAGCTGCTGGTAGTAGTCTCTTATGATCCTTTGTATTTCAGTGTTGTCTGTTGTGATCTCTCCATTTTCATTTCTAATTTTGTTAATTTGGTTCTTCTCTCTTTGTTTCTTAATGAGTCTTGCTAATGGTTTGTCAATTTTGTTTATTTTTTTCAAAAAACCAGCTTTTAGCTTTGTTGATTTTTGCTATGGTCTCTTTAGTTTCTTTTGCATTTATTTCTGCCCTAATTTTTAAGATTTCTTTCCTTCTACTAACCCTAGGGTTCTTCATTTCTTCCTTCTCTAGTTGCTTTAGGTGTAGAGTTAGGTTATTTATTTGACTTTTTTCTTGTTTCTTGATGTGAGCCTGTAATGCTATGAACCTTCCCCTTAGCACTGCTTTTACAGTGTCCCATAGGTTTTGGGTTGTTGTGTTTTCATTTTCATTTGTTTCTATGCATATTTTGATTTCTTTTTTTGATTTCTTCTATGATTTGTTGGTTATTCAGAAGCATGTTATTTAGCCTCCATATGTTTGAATTTTTAACAATTTTTTTCCTGTAATTGACATCTAATCTTACTGCACTGTAGTCAGAAAAGATGACTGGAATGATTTCAATTTTTTTGAATTTACCAAGACTAGATTTATGGCCCAGGATGTGATCTATTCTGGAGAAGGTTCCGTGTGCACTTGAGAAAAAGGTGAAGTTGAGTGTTTTGGGGTGAAATGTCCTATAGATATCAATTAGGGTTAGCTGGTCCATTATGTCATTTAAGGTTTGTGTTTCCTTGTTAATTTTCTGTTTAGTTGATCTATCCATAGTTGTGAGTGGGGTATTAAAGTCTCCCACTACTATTGTGTTACTATTAGTTTCCTCTTTCATACTTGTTAGCGTTTGCCTTACATATTGCAGTGCTCCTATGTTGGGTGCATATATATTTATAATTGTTATATCTTCTTCTTGGATTGATCCTTTGATCTTTATGTAGTGTCCTTCTTTGTCTCTTTTCACAGCCTTTATTTGAAAGTCTATTTTATCTGATATGAGTATTGCAACTCCTGTTTTCTTTTGTTCTCCATTTGCGTGAAATATTTTTTTCCAGCCCTTCACTTTTACTCTGTATGTGTCTCTTGTTTTGACATGGGTCTCTTGTAGACAGCATATATAGGGGTCTTGTTTTTGTATCCATTCAGCCAGTCTTTGTCTTTTGGTTGGGGCATTCAGCCCATTTACATTTAAGGTAATTATTGATAGGTATGGTCCCGTTGTCATTTACTTTGTTGTTTTGGGTTCACATTTATACAACCTTTCTGCGTTTCCTGTCTAGAGAAGATCCTTTAGCATTTGTTGAAGAGCTGGTTTGATGGTGCTGAATTCTCTCAGCTTTTGCTTGTCTGTAAAGCTTTTGAATTCTCCTTCATATCTGAATGAGATCCTTGCTGGGTACAGTAATCTTGGTTGTAGGTTATTCTCTTTCATTACTTTAAGTATGTCCTGCCATTCCCTTCTGGCCTGGCGGGTTTCTATTGATAGATCAGCTGTTATCCTTATGGGAATCCCTTTGTGTGTTATTTGTTGTTTCTCCCTTGCTGCTTTTAATATTTGTTCTTTGTGTTTGATCTTTGTTAATTTGATTAATATGTGTCCTGGGGGGTTTTGCCTTGGGTTTATCCTGTTTGGGACTCTCTGGGTTTCTTGGACTTGGGTGGCTATTTCCTTCCCCATTTTAGGGAAGTTTTCAGCTATTATCTCCTCGAGTATTTTCTCATGGCCTTTCTTTTTGTCTTCTTCTTCTGGGACTCCTATAATTCGAATGTTGGGGCATTTCACATTGTCCCAGAGGTCCCTGAGGTTGTCCTCATTTCTTTTGATTCTTTTTTCCTCTCTGCTTCATTTATTTCCACCATTTTATCTTCTACCTCACTTATCCTATCTTCTCTCTCCTTTATTCTACTCTTGGTTCCCTCCAGAGTGTTTTTGATCTCATTTATTGCATTATTCATTTTTAATTGACTCTTTTTTATTTCTTCTAGGTCTTTATTAAACATTTCTTGCATCTTCTCAATCTTTGTCTCCAGGCTATTTATCTGTAACTCCATTTTGTTTTCAAGATTTTGGATCATTTTTATTATCATTATTCTAAATTCTTTTTCAGGTAGATTCCCTATCTCCTCCTCTTTTGTTTGACTTGGTGGTCATTTTTCATGGTCCTTTACCTGTTGGGTATTTCTCTGCCTTTTCATCTTGTTTAGATTGCTGTGTCTGGAGTGGGCTTTCTGTATTCTGGAGGTCTGTGGTTCCTTTTTATTGTGGAGGTTTTACCCAGTGGGTGGGGTTGGACGATTTGCTTGTCAAGGTTTCCTGGTTAGGGAAGCTTGCGTCAGTGTTCTGGTGCGTGGAACTGGATTTCTTCTCTCTGGAATGCAATGGAGTGCCCAGTAATGAGCTTTGAGATGGGTCTATGTGTTAGATGTGACCTTGGGCAGCCTGTATGTTGACGTTCAGGGCTATGTTCCTGCGTTGCTGGAGAATTTGCGTGGTATGTCTTGCTCTGAAACTTATTGGCTCTTGGGTGGTGGTTGGTTTCAGTGTAGGTATGGAGGCTTTTGGACGGTCTTTTATTACTTAATGTTCCATGTAGTCAGGAGTTTTCTGGTGTTCTCAGGTTTTGGGCTTAAGTCTCCTGCCTCTGGATTTCAGTTTTTTTCTTCCACTAGTCTCAAGACTTCTCCAACTATACAACACTGATAATAAAACTTCTAGGTTAATGGTGAAAAGATTCTCCACAGTGAGGGACACCCAGAGAGGTTCACAGAGTTACATGAAGAAGAGGAGAGGGAGGAGGGAGATACAGATGAGCAGGAGGAGAAAAGGGGGGACTCAAGAGGAGAGAGACAGATCTACACAGTTGTCTGTTCCCAGAGTGTTCTCTGTAGCCCAGACACCCACAAAGATTCACAGAATTGGATTGGGAAGAGAAGGGGAAAGGAGGAAATAGAGGTGTTCTGAGGTACAAAATGGAGAGTCAAGATTGGGAGAGAGTAATCACCACCCTCCTGAATAAAAATGGGAACTGAATATTGGATTCTTAAATGTCCAAAATTTATATCACATACTGTAAAACAAAGGTTAAAAATCTAGAGTAGAGGTTAGACTCTTAAAAATACAGTATTAAAAACAAAAATACAAAAAATGTTAGAAATATATATGAAGTTTGGTTTAAAAATAGGGCTTCTCTCTTTTTTTTTTTGCAAGGTTATAGTGAAATGAAAATGAAAATTAAGGAGTAATAGAGGACTTTAAAAGGAAATAAGAGAAAAAGAAAAAAAGAAAAAAGAAAAAAAACAAGAAAAAAATTTTTTTCTAATTAAAAAATCTTAAAAATCTATGAAAATGAAAGTTAAGGAGTCATGGGGGAGTAATAGGGAATTTTAAAAGAAAATAAAAGAGAAAAAATAAAAAGGAAAAAAGAAAAAAAAATTTTTTTAATTAAAAAAAAAAGTAAAAATATATCTAGGAATTTCTCTGGAGCTGTTGCGGTCAGTGTGGGTTCGGTTCAGTTTCAGATAGCTCCTCGTTCCAGCTTATACTTCTCGATATCTACAGGCCCCTTCCGGTGTAGTCGGTGTTTTCTACACTAATCTGTTGCACCAGTCCCTTCTGAAGCGGTTCCCTTTGTTTATTTGGCTTCTGTTTGCTGGTCTCCTCAGTGCCTAATTTCTGCCCTGACACAGGCAGGCGGAGGTGGTCTCTTGTTCAGGTAGCTAGTTCCGTCACGCTGCAGGGAGGGACCCGCGATGCTTTCCCCGTCTATGCTGCTCAGGCTCCCGGCTGGTCTATATGGAGCGTGCCCTGCGCTGCGCGCGGTTCCAGCCCTCGGGTGTTCCACAAAAGCGCGGACTCAGTTGCGCCTGCGTTTTGTGCCTTCCCCGCCCGAGAGGCTCAGGCAGCCAGGAGCTTGACGGGCGCACTCTCCCTGGGTGCGGGGCGCCTTCTCCCCTCCACGGTCCCAGCCTCAGTTTCTGCCGGCGCCAGTTGGGTGCGGCATGCCTTCTCCCCTCCGCGTCCCCAGCCCCAGTCCCCGCCCGCGACGGTTGGGTGCCTGCGCCCTGTGTCTCACTGCGACCCTCCCAGAGGATGTCGACCATCCAGAATCTCAGGAGGCCTTTGATTAGAAACTGGAGGCCTGTTTGCAGTGCAGTAGGGGATGCAGTCCTTGGGCCCGAGCCTGCCCCTTTCCCCTCCCCCCTGCCTCCTGCCTCCGGCGGGGCTGGGCCAGTCCACAGCCTGTGAGCTCTTCTCTGGACTTGCTCAGACCCTTTGTTCTGCGAACTGCCGGCAGTGTGTTCGGGCTGGTTAATTTTCTCTCTCTCTTTTGCTGTCCCACGGTTTAAGTTGGTAACTCACAAAAGCTCCCTCCAATTGCCCTCAGGGCACTCAGGCCCAGTCCTTACCCTAAGCAATGCCGCCCGCTCCTCTCCGTTCTTCCCCCACTTGCTGGTGGCGGATGCGGGCGTCTGGGGTACTTTTCTGCTGGGAGTTGCTTTTAGGCACGTAATCTGTGAGTTTCATTTATTGTTCCCCTCCCAGTCAGGTTGCCCTCCGAGATTCAAAAACTTCCCCCAGACCCGCCAGTGCGAGGGTTTCCTGGTGTTTGAAAACTTCCTCTATTAAGAGTCCCTTCCTGGGACGGATCTCCATCCTTAGCTCTTTTGTCTCTCTTTTTATCTTTTATATTTTGTCCTACCTCCTTTCGAAGACGATGGGCTGCTTTTCTGGGCACCTGATGACCTCAGCTAGTGATCAGAAGTTGTTTTGTGAAGTTTTCTCTGCGTTCAATTGTTCTTTCGATGAATTTGTAGAGGAGAAAGTGGTCTCCCCGTCCTATTCCTCCGCCATCTTGGCTCCTCCCCCGTCACATATATTTTTATATAGTCTTGTGTGTTGGAAAGAACCTAACTGGCAGTGTGGCTGTCTGTGTGCCAGGCCTCTCTGTTACAGGCGAAATTTATCCCTCCAGATTCATGCATCGAGTCCTGCCCACCAGTACCTCAGAATGTGGCTGCATCTGGAGATAGTGGCTGTAAAGGCAACGCAGTTAAAATGAGCTCCTTACGGTGGCCTTTATTCCATGCTTGGTGTCAAGATTAGGACATAGGCAGGTACAGACAGAAGACTATGAGAAGATGCTTGGAGAAGATAGCCATCTCTAAGCAAGGAGACAGGCCTTAGAAGGCTCTGCTGAAACCTTGATTTCAGACTTCAAGCCTCCAGAACTGCAAGAAAATAAATGCCGGTTCTTGAAGCCACTTAGTCTATGGTGCTTTGTAATAGAGTCCTTGTAAACTACTCCCTGAGGCCATAAGGTTGGGCAAGGCAGCAACTCTGGGCTTTGTGTGAAAGTAGGAGTTGCTAGTGTGCATCTCTTTAGTTCTGCAACCCTGCATGATGGGACTTCAAGTCACCAGCAGTAGCAACAGTGGTGGTTTCTCCCCAGACCACATTCAGCAAGAGCAGGCACACAGAAGCGCAGGGAAAATGCCTTTAGGAGGGCCTGGAGTGTCCTTCACACGACTCCTTCTTGCCTCCACTGGAATGTTGCAGAGCCCACCACCACCTGCTCACATGGTATTTCACACATGTGCATTCCAGGAAACAACACAAATACTCAAGTGGCAGCAGGCCCTAGCGGGGTCAGCAGATGATGAATTAGTAATTCTCCAGTCATCAAGGAGTTGAATAACTGCTAAATATGAGTTAACAAATGTTTATGCATCATATCGATTATGTGTATACCCAATAACTGTAACTAATTCCAACCAACATGTTTCCTCCAGAGATTAAGAACAATCATTTGAAAAGATCTTACTGTCTTTATCTGGGGTATTAATTTCTTCTCAGATACACAATCTTATATCAAATTGTTGTCAGTCATTTTTTTGCTGGGAGAAAAATAAAGCAATAATGACAAAATGCATTGTTTCAAAGCTCTAAAATTTAACACTGATTTTGGAGGGTGTAATTTAGTGACAATTCCAAATAACGATTGTACCTGTGGAAAAGCGATTTTGTTTGTTTAAAAATATAGAAGCTATAAGGTAAATCTCATTTTTGATAATTCATTGACATTACCTTACATTTTTCCTTAAAAATTATCTTTTTATTTTTTTCTGTTTCACGTAATCCAGTACTATCTGAAATACAAAAAGGGAGATTTATTAGCAAAACCATAAAGTAGCAAAATGATATAGTCAGCAGACATCATGAGTCACAGCACTGTATTTCATTCCGTGATGGGACAGCCAGTGCCCTGCAGTGTTTTGGAAAATTCAAATGCCTAAAACTATCTTCTATCTTTTCTAATATGTTTAACTCCATGCTCATTGTCCTAAAGTACACACACACACCAGCACAAGCATACACACACACCATTTTTACAATGTATGCTTTTTGAAAATGAAACTTTTAATATGTATTTATCCTACAAGGATTTTCATCCATGTGGTTTCATTTGGTGATTCACTCAAATTTAACTCATATAAATACACAGTTAGTTACCAAGTCAAGTCTGACTCTTTGTGACCCCATGGACTGTAGCCTACCAGGCTCCTCTGTCCATGGAATTCTCCAGGCAAGAATGCTGGAGTGGGTTGCCCTTTTCTTCTCCAAGGGATCTTCCCAATGCAGGGATTGGACCTGGGTCTCCTTCATTGCAGGCAGATTCTTTACCAATGAGCTACCAGGGAAGCCCTGGTAACATAAATATATTAGCTAATGTTGTAAGATGCCTGCTACTTTTTTTAAAAGTCCCTTTAATAATCAGCAAGTCTTGGTGGCTCAAAAGGAAAGAAAACTTAAGTTTGGTTTAAATAGTGAAATCATGGTGCATTTTTCCAGTTTTAGTTATTCTAAATTTCACATAGTTTTACAACAATGTTGTGAGATAATAAAAAATACATATTAGCCATTTTTTCCGGTTCCTGACACAGAGCTCCTAAAAACCCTTGTCATTTCCTGAGCGATAAGAACACTAGGAGTGTCTCTTGTTCTAATATTGGTCTTTGACCTCTGTTCCTCCCACAGAGCTCCTAAAACCCTCGCAATTTTCTGGGTGATGGGAGTGCCTTTGTTCTAAGGAGGTGACATTGGGTGAGCTCCTGAATGAGGGCTGGTCGCTGGAAAGACCGAACCATGATTAGTAGCTTGGAATTTTCGGTCACGCCCCACATTCTCTTGAGAAGCGAGGGGGCTGAAAGTGGAGTTAATGATTGAGCATGTCTATGTGACGTAGCCTCCATAAAATCCCAAAAGGATGGGGCTTGGAGAGCTTCCAGGCAGGGGAACATATGGAGGTGCTGGGAGGGTGGGGCCCTACACCGGCCACGAGAGCCCCTGCCCCACCCACACACCTTCTCTTCCCGGCCCACCCCTTCCCTCTGAGTGTTCCTCTGTGTGCTTTATCACATATCCTTTAATAAATTGGTAAATGTAAGTAAGTGTTCACCTGAGTTCTGTGAGCCACTCTAACAGATTAATCAAACCCAAGGAGGGGGATGTCCTTGGAAACTCTGATCTATAGTCAGTTGGTCAGAAGTACAAGCAAGAATGTAGGATTGCAACTGGCATCTGCAGTGTGTGTGAGTGAGGGTGGGGGGACAGTCTTGTGGGACCAAGCCCTTATCTCCTGGTAGATAGTGTCAGAATTTAGTTGAATTCTTGGACACCCTGCTGGTGTCCTGAGACTTGCTTGTTGGTTGTGTGGGGGGCCCCCCGACCTACAGACACACATTGGAATTGTGATAAGGAACCAAAAGAATTGTTTGTTGACAAATAGCTGACAAAAAAAAAGACACAAAAAGGCAAAGGAGAAAAGGGAAGATATTCCCATTTGAATGCAGAGTTCCAAAGAAGAGCAAGGAGAGGTAAGAAAGCCTTCCTTAGTGGTCACTGCAAAGAAACAGAGGAAAACAATAGAATTGGGAAAGACTAGAGACCTCTTCAAGAAAATTAGAGATACCAAGAGAACATTTCATGCAAATATGGGCAAAATAAAAGACAGAAATGGTATGGACCTAACAGAAGCAGAAGATATTAAGAAGAGGTGGCAAGAATATACAGAAGAACTATACAAAAAAGACCTTCATGGCCCAGGTAATCACGATGGTGTGATCACTCACCTAGAGCCAGACATCCTGGACTGTGAAGTCAAGTGGGCCTTAGGAAGCATCACTACGAACAAAGCTAGTGGAGGTGATGGAATTCCAGTTGAGCTATTTCAAATCCTAAAAGATGATGCTGTGAAAGTGCTGCACTCAATATGCCATCAAATTTGGAAAACTCAGCAGTGGCCACAGGACTGGAAAACATCACTTTTCATTCCAATCCCAAAGAAAGGCAATGCAAAGAACGCTAAAACTATCGCACAATTGCACTCATCTCACACGCTAGCGAAGTAATGCTCAAAATGCTCCAAGCAAGGCTTCAACAGTATGAGAACTGAGAACTTCCAGATGTTCAAGCTAGTTTTATAAAAGGCAGAGGAAGCAGAGATCAAATCGCCAACATCTGCTGGATCATCGAAAAAGCAAGAGAGTTCCAGAAAAACATCTACTTCAGCTTTATTGACTATGCCAAAGCCTTTGACTATGTGAATCACAACAAACTGGAAAATTTTTAAAGAGATTGGAATACCAGACCACCTGGCCTGCCTCTTGAGAAATCTGTATGCAGGTCAAGGAGCAACAGTTAGAACTGGACATGGAACAACACACTGGTTCCAAATAGGAAAAGGAGTACGTCAAGTCTGTCTATCGTCACTCTGCTTATTTAACTTACATGCAGAGTTGCAATTGCATAGAAAGTAAAGGGCACACTTAAAGGAAATAAAATCCAAACCCAGTGTCTCTTGGGACTTCTATTTTCTGTGATCAGCCATACTTTTAATGCATTTTAACTCTGCTGAGGAAATCAGAAAACCATTTACATGATTAATGCTCTTTGTCTACATCATAAGAAACACTGGGCTGGATGAACCACAAGCTTGAATCAAGATTGCCAGGAAAACTATCAATAACCTCAGATATGCAGATGACACCACCTTATGGCAGAAAGTGAAGAGGAACTAAAAAGCCTCTTGATGAAAGTGAAAGAGGAGAGTGAAAAAGTTGGCTTAAAACTCAACATTCAGAAAACTAAGATCATGGTATCCGGCCCCATCACTTCATGGCAAATAGATGGGGAAACAATGGAAAAAGTGACAGACTTTATTTTTTTGGTCTTCAAAATTACGGAAGATGGTGACTGCAGCCATGCCTTGGAAGAAAAGTTATGACCAACCTAGACAGCATATTAAAAAGTAGAGACATTACTTTGCCAACAAAGGTCCATCTAGTCAGAGCTATGGTCTTTCCAGTAGTTATGTATGTATGTGAGAGTTGGACTATAAAGAAAGCTAAGTGGCTAAGAACTGATGCTTTTGAACTGTGGTGTTGAAGAAGGCTTTTGAGAGTCCCTTGGACTGCAAGGAGATCAAACCAGTCCATCCTAAAGAAAATCAGTCCTGAATATTCATTGGAAGGACTGATGCTGAAGCTGAAACTCCAATACTTTGGCCACCTGATGAGAAGAACTGATTCATTGGAGAAGACCCTGATGCTGGGAAAGATTGAAGGAGGGAGGAGAAAGGGAGAACCAAGGATGGCATGACTGACTCGATGGACATGAGTTTGAGTAAGCTCCAGGAGTTGGTGATGGACAGGGAAGCCTGGCATGCTGCAGTCCACAGGGTTGCAGAGTCGGACATGACTGAGCAACTGAACTGAAGTTCACTATGATGCTTTATTTTTCTCCAAAATTTAAAATGCTACTATATTACTCATAATGAAGAATAGCTCCTGTTTTTTGAATAGTTAGAAAGGGATCATAGACATTAGCTCAAAATAGAAAGTAAAGTTATATTTGAGTGAAAAATTAAATTAGAAAAATAAAAAAAGGCATAAACTAGGCATAGGTGACCAATGTAAAATGATTGTATAATAAGTCACTTCTAATGGAATATTTTTGTTTCATAATATGTCTTCTCAGTTCATGTTAGTCTCAGAAATCTTATGTTCTATCCAAATTGGGAAAGATAGTATAAATATTATTAGCTGAATAAAAACTGTATGAATGAAGAGTAGAGCATCTGGTACAGTCTTAAGTAATTTAAATGTTTCAGAAGTAGAGTCAGTCTAAGAAGATCATTTTCAAAACCACTTAAGACACATTTTTCCCTTAAAATATATATTTTGGTCTTGACATGATTCTTACATCCCAAATAAAATTAAGAGTTGGCTTATGTGGTTTTTGACCAGGGCTCTGTTTCCATTCCTCTACTAGTATCTCAGTTTTACCCCACTGGCCTGGGATTTAATTTGACCCTCCTTGCAAGTTACTAACTTACCCTGTTACTGCTTCATGGATGCTGAAAGCAGACGTGAGACTCTTGGGTGGAGACAAAGAGTTTGACTATGAGGGCGCAGCAAGCAGCTCGGACATCAGCCTGTTGACACCAGTTAATCTTGCCTCAGACTCCACAGGGTTGATGTGGTAGGACCCAGATGGATGTTACACACACAGTAGGTTTGCACAGTGGCTAAGGAACACCAAAGTTAACGAGTCCATTGCTATTATTTTGTTTTTGGCTGACAATCAGCTAGCTAACTTGCTCTTTTTTGCAAGGCTGAGAAATTACCACATTTCTCAAGGCTGCTTGCTGCAAACACAACCCTGAGCAATAGCTCAGGAAAAGAAGCATTAGGATCTCGAGTTCTGACACACCTAGAAAGATATAAAGGAGCCTAGTGACCCAGGGAGGACCCTCCCACCACCATCTGGTGGATTTTCATCCTCATACTGGATTCCACTACTGCTATCAATATCCACGAAAGGTGGATATCTCTCCTGACAGCTACCTGGAAAAGCCTTGAGCTTCCCTTTGGTTGGACCATATACAAATTAATCACTGGGGCCAGAGGACTGTCCTTGACTTAGGCCTAGATTTGCACCCATTCCTGAACTAATCTCTATGTTAAGGGGGAAAATTACTCTTATTAACTAGATCAACTATGCTGGCTGGGGTGGGAGGATCAATTTTATCCAACTTAATAGCTATCAATGGGGAAGAGGCAAAATGTTGGGAGGCAGCCATTACCTATTTTACATGGTCTCTAAATAGTATAATTCAAGAATTCTGCTCTATTTCAGGTTTTGAAAGTCAAATGAAGAGGAGAGAAAGAAAAAAAAAATTAGAACTCATTGGCCTTCTTTTCTATGCCTTTATTCTGGGATAGCTTATCTATTTTTTCATTGTACTCATAATAATTGAGCACCAATTATGTGTCAGGAACTATATTAGACTTGGGGATACAATTCAGAAATGACTCCTAATCTCACAGGTTAATAATCTAGTAAAGGATTCATTTTAAGAGACCGTTAGGATGAGATGGAAAAATACAGTGATGGTGGCACATAGAGGGGGCCTCTCACCTGGACACTGGGCGGGAGGGTTAGGAAAAGACTCCTGGAGAATATGATATCTAATGTGAAGCCAGAGGATGAACAGAAATTATCAGGTGATCTGTGTGTGGGTGAGGACTAGATCGCTTGGAAGAATGCCTTAGGAGATGGAAAAACAGAGCTAGTTAGAGAAACTGAATGTCATCCTGTGTGTCTGAATCATAAAACTCAAGGTAAGAGGACAGGTAGGACAAGTGAGGAGTGGGAGGCAGGAAGTGTTATCCATGGAAAGGAAACTTGGCTTTTCTAAGAGACCTTGGAGACTTTAAACAGAGGGAAAACAAGGTAGATGTTGCATTTCAGAAATTTCACACTGGCTATATAGAGTGAAAAATGAATTGAGGAGGAAGCAAGGCCACGACAGAGAGACTAGTTAGAAGATTGTTGAAATCCAGCACAGAGACAGAAGTAATTATATCAGTGAAAATGGAATGAAGGCACAGATTTGCAATCTATTTATTAGTAGAAGTTAGATCTGTAGGTCTTAATGAGTAATTGGATGCATGAGATGAGAATAAGGAAATACTTAAGACCTGGAGATAGGATAGCAATGATAAGAACAGATATTTTTAAATCAAGTAGGCAAAGGTTTAAATCCTAACTCTACATGTAGCTTCTAAGGCTGAGCTAATTACCAGCAAAAAGAAGACATTGATAACTACCTAGCAAGGCTGCTTTGAGGATAAACATGCAAAGAAATAAAATACTATATGTCAAGTTTCTGACACAGAATAAATCTTCTAATAAATTATAGCAACACGTCAATTCTTATTTCTCTGTCAGAAAGAACTGGTTGGATGGAAACACTATTCATTCAGTGCAGTCAGGAGTGTGCTGGCTGCAAGTAACAATAAACTGGACCCACAGCAGTTTTTAGAAGTATGGGTTTTCCTGCACAATAAGAGAACTGGAGGTGGATAGTTATTGGCAGTAACTTGGTCAGCAGTGCAATCTTTATTGTTACCCTTGGCTTTACCTCATGGTGACAATACGGCTGCCCCAGTTCCAGCCTCCAGCATCATATTTACTTTTAAGTCAGGGTTGAAAGGGCCATGCATAAGAGAAAGGTTATGGGTTAGTTAATAATCCTGAGATGGGGGACATAGGAGAAGACAGAAGTTTGAGAATAAATAACAAACTTGATTTTGAATATATTGAGTTTTAGGTTTCTGTGATATATTCTGAGATATATATTCTGTGAACATATCTCCAAAAAAAGGTTTAATAGGCAGCTGGATACACAGACCTGGAGTTAAGGAAAGATATCTGGGATTGAGGGGGGAGGTTAAATTCTGCGGGGTGAATGAGAGAACCCAGTGAGGAAACACAAGGACCAGGACACTGCCCTGGCACAGAACACCAGCATTTAATGGGTGAGTAGGAGCCAAGAAGTGCCCAAAGTGAGACAGCAGTGTTTAGGGAGGCAAGAACAGAGCCAAGAGCATGCTGTGTCCTGGAAGCCTAAAAGAGAAAACAGTTTAGGAGGACATGGTCAGTAAAAGCAAGGGCTACATAAAAGCAAGAAGGTAATAAGTAACCTTGCTGAGAGTTTTTCCTTTTGTGGGGACAGAAGCTAGGCTGGAGTGGGTGAGGAGTGGAAGAGACAGGAGGAAACAGAAAGAACAAATGTAAAAAAAGTTCTTTTCTTTCTCTTTTATTCTCAGAGTTCCTATTTTAGGATGTCAGTACTTGCACAATTCTTTTTTTTTAAAGAAAGATTTTTGGTCAAGTCAATTTACCTTTCCAAAGAGAAGCAAACTTGGAATGAGAGTCTGGTCCTCATGACCTTCGGAGGGTCTCTTCCGGCGCCAATGGTTTCTGATTACATGGTCTTTCTTACTCCAGTGATGAGACACAAATAAAATCATTTGGCATGTTTAGGTTCTGGGAGCAGAGCTGTGTAAATGTTCATTGTATGTCGCTGCCGACTAATGAAAAAGGCAGAGATTGGAGGTCAGTGGTCCGGTGGCACATGTGACGCTAACTTTCCCAGGCTCTCCTTTATTTAGTGTGTTTTTATATGGAATGTCATGGAAAATAAAAGTATTATGGGAAAATAAAAACGTTCCATTTGGACAGTTTTTGATGGGTCATATTCAGACTCAAAACATTAAGCTATTTTGGGCCACATATAAAATCAACTTTATATTGGACCACCGAGACTCAGAACTCTTGGTGAAAGACTATATAAAAATAAGAAACCTGTATGCAGTGACATTGTATGCAGTTTGGCTGACTATTCAGGTTTAAGAAGTTTCCTTCCTGTTGAGGAAGGAAGAAAATGAAACACTATTTAAATTTAAAGCAAGTCATGCAGTAGAGGTAGTTGTAAGAATGTAGCTTCTGGGGCAAATCCTCTCTCCCTCTCTTTCACCTTCTGAACTATGTAAGCACCAGTTCGGAAAAGTACATTTCGGAGTACCAGGCTTTTGTTTCCGTTTTTTAAAAATAAATATTTTTGCTTTCTTTTATTTCCTGCAGATTAGTTCTGCAGGCTGCAAACAACAAAGCTAAGAAAAGCAATAATTTTAAAAAAACTCCCTTTTGTCTGTTTGCATCATTACTGTGGTAATTCTCAAAACGTTTGTTTGAGAGAATCTAATCATCTAGTAGTTCAGCCCTTAGAGGTCATATTTTAGGATGTCACTTGTGGCCTGGAGATTAAAACCTTCATGCGTCCTCTACTATTTACGGAATTATTCAGTGTAAGTTTTTCTCTCATTCTTTCATTTCAGGGCTGCAGTTTAATCAGTTAGAGCTAGAGAACTTTTGCTCCCGTCCCCCCCTCCTCGCCATCTCGCCCCGAAATGGGGACGTTATCTCGTGTGTGAGGCTCTTCCCGTTCCCTGAAGGTGGGCTGAGCAAAGGAGCCTGACGCAAGAGTGGGCTGTGTCCTTGATGCCTCTAGCGCCCCTGCCGCCCGGGGACGGATCCCATTAGCCGCGCAAATTCCAGGCGGCGGCCGGGCAGCGGCGGCGGCTGCAGCGGAGGCTCTCTGCGCCCCGGGGCTGCCTCCTCGGCGGGAGCCCGAAGCTGAGCGCAGAGACTCAGCCGCACCCAGGCTCCGTCCGTCTTTTCAAGCTCTCCATGCTCCCCGCCTAAAAGAAGAAAATGGGCACGGGGGATTTTATCTGCATTTCCATGACCGGAGGGGCGCCCTGGGGGTTCCGATTGCAAGGTGGCAAGGAGCAGCAGCAGCCCTTACAAGTTGCCAAGGTAGGATCACCAAAGATGGGTTATCACATCTTGTTCCGGGCTGGGAAAGAAGGAATAAAAGCAACTTTTGATGGTTTATTCAAGCTCTGATTCAGAGGTCTCTATGCTAGTTTGATTTCGATGCTGACACTGATTTCTTCTTGATTGTGGGTGGTTTTTTTTTTTTTTCCTTCAGAAAAACTTTGGAGAGTAACATATAGCACATATGTAATTAATCAGTCATTAATGGGGTGGGGGAAAGAGAGCTACATATTTTATCAGCTGAAGAAAAGCCTAGTTAATCAGCTGCTTCTCTGGCAACCAGCAAGACACTTGGGAATGTTTCTTCTAGGCAGTCTTAGAATCTACAGTTGTTACTGTTTCACGTCCCTTTCCTTGGCTCTGGCTGAGGAGAAAGGCTCAGCTCAGTATAACCAACTGGCTTGGCTCTCTTGGGGACTCTTTATAAAGTATTGTTAACGACATTTATCATACAGCATCCATGAGAAGACCAGCTTGGGGCAATAATTTTCTAAAATATGAAGATCTCATAAATTTATTTGAAAGAATATTCTTTTAAGGATTTGGCTAATAAATGAAAAAATCTAAGTACCCTGGTCCATCATGTGCATTCATCTTGTCAAGTGCTCAAAATAAAATTCAGAGACACTGGAAATATGTTGTAAATAACTTAGACATTAACTTTGAAATGCATCTAATAATCATTTAAAATATTTTAGGTGTTTTTATTTCCATTAGATCGCTTTGTTTCTTAGCTCAGTATGCTTACCAGTTTGCTTGAGGGGATCCGGTATTGTCTAATTGTGATTCAGTTAAAACCAATTTTAAAATACATGAGAAAAAGCAGACTTTTACCTAATTTTAATACTAAATTGAAGTACTATAGGAAAGAATATGTTTGATTAAATTTCTATTTTATACTTACATTAAAAATGGATCTAGATCCTCATGAAATATATGGACCATAGGCCTTTGTAGTTATTCTTCTTTCCCTTTGGCTTTCTTTCTTCTTCTTTTTTTTTAATTTATGTTCGCTGTGAAGAAAGGAGTTTCTTTGAAATTTTTTGCACCCTGGCTTCCTTGGAAAATTCTTTCAAAATGTGATGGTGGAATCCTGCCACCTAGTGAAAATTTCAAACATCAAGGATGAAGCATAAAACGGCAGATGAAAAGCAGACATTTTTAGAACTGAGAAGTTTCTCAGAGATCCACAGTTCAACCTGCTAATTTTAGATAAGGAAAGAACCTTCAGAGGCTAAGTAACCTGCCTTGGGTCTTTGGTCTTAGGTTTGGAACAGGCAGTGATTAAAAGGTACAAAGGTTGTTGGTTTCATTGTTTTTCTTTAGGAGTCAATGGTAGGCAACATCAGACAAAATATTAATGCCTAATTCAGCATATGTAGACTTCATGAGCCCGAAGTGGATTTGTCCGGAGTCTAGAATAGCAGTTGGCCGGCTCCTGTCACTGAGATTTGGGTTCTAATTCCAGCTCTGATCTAACATGCAGCCGGTCCTGAGACAGATCACTCTTCCTGACTCATTTGGGGTGTGTGTGTGTGTGTGTGTGTGTGTGTGTGTAGAAGAAGAAAGAGACAAAGATTTTGAGTGGGTGGGAAAGAAGAGAAGTACGTTGGAAACTGGTCACTACCATTAATGAGGTTCTATTTGCTTGAATTTTCTACAGCCCTATTAGTGTACAATTTTAGAATCACTTGCCTACCAGTTAAAATGTGGAGACAGAAGTGGCTAGAAGCTGTGATTCTTGGTTGCTCTTTCGTAGCCAAACCTATAAAATAGAATGGGTTTTCCTCAGTTCTTGATGTGTTTATTTCAAAGTGGCACCACTGAGTGGTGATATTTTGAAGAACTGAAGCAAATTGCTCATGAAGGGTGCTTTGGAGGTGTTTCTCTGCTGATAGCTCTCTATTATCAGGATTCAGAGAGGCTGTTAGTTTGAATAAGGGTCAAAAAAATTCATTCCTGCTCTCCCCAAAATCATCTTTCCTCAAATATCTAGGAAATATATTTTTAGTTTTAAAAATATCATTATACGAAAACATCAGGATGTTTGCTTTAATTTTTTTAGTTTGTGTTACTATAAGGTTACTGATTTAAAATATTATGAAAGCACCTGGATGTTTGCCTTAACTGTTGTGTGTGTGTGCAAAAGAGAGAGATAATTTATAATTTTTTTCCACATGTAAAAAGTGACTAGAGAGCCTTCTAAAGAAGATATAATTTTTAAATTACTATAGCAATGCCCACTTTTCTTGGTCTGGTTTTATACTTAATTAAAAATTATTATATTTAATTTATTACTAGCATTATTTGCCCTAGAAAAGCCTTGGAACAAAGTGCTTGTCTGTCTCTATGTTGTCAAGGCCATGGCCTCAGTGGGATCAGTTTTTCATTCAAAACATGAAGTCAACTTGATTCCAGTAAAGGTTTCTCTCTCATTGAGATCAAGGTAATGTGTATGTTGCTTGGTTTTCTCCTTTTCCAAGGAATGGTGAAAACTTATTAGAATCAAGTTACCTCCAAGTAGGAGGATGTGGAGGAAGGAGATAGAAAGGCTAAGGAAGGGATGATTGCTGGCAACCAAAACGCTCAGTTTTGAAGAACATGCAAAGGAATAATTTGGGAATTGAAGAGAATATTTTCAAAGAAAAGAAAATTTCAGACAGTGCTTAAATCATGCCTTCTAAAATGGGTATGCCACAAAGAAGCTCTATAGATAACAACACATTTTTGGTTCATTGTAAATACCTAGTATTTAGAATTTCAATAATTCTATATAGAATGAAAATTTAGCAAGCTGAAATAGCAAAAGAAAAACGAATCTAATATTATTAAGAATGATCAGAAATTTAATAGCTTTATAATTTCCAGTAAATATCCTCCTAGTGACATGTTTAGTCATTTCTGAAAGATATTCAAATGTTTTTAGTATTTGGCTGGCTGGCTGAACTGTAGGTGAACCCCAACTTTCAAAGATCACTATAGAAATATTAATGATAAAATTTTTCATTGATATTGAAACTCAAGGCCATAAAACTCTGTTTTGTTTTCAACATAAATTGAATTTCTAAAAGGCCCAAAGAATCAGTAACATTGTCCAGGTTTTTAAATGTGTATATATCTTTTAATTTATGTTCTAAATACATGTGATAGGAAGCAAACATTTCTAATACACTGTAGTAAGACAGTACTCTTGCAAGGTATATTTCTAAGAGATCATCTACAGAAACAAATTTATACAGCCATACTTGCGGTATAAAACCCCACTTTGTGTGTGCAGATGTCCTTATAAAAAGTCTGTTAGCACTTTTACTTTATAAAACTCTATTTTTTGGAACATGGACTTACATGGCATGTCGCTGGACATACTCTTGGACAATCACTTCAGAATATTGCCACATAAAGAAACAGGGAGAAGTTTTTGTTTTGCAAACAAATCTTATGAACCATTTAGAAGTAACTTACATTTTGAAAATAAAGAACAAAAAATGTTTAGACTTTATTCTTCATGAGTTTTAATGTTTAGAAATGAAAGCTTTCTTCAAAAGTACAGACCACTATGGTACTTATTAAAATGAATTTTAACTCAGAGTTTCAAGTAACTATTAAAATTTAGATGACAAATTACAATCATCCATTTTATGAGGTTGAGTTGGAGTTAATGATTCTTATCTATTATTGTATAATCTCTTTTTAAATGTCTGAATATAAGGTATTTAGGCAAAGCACATTCAAATACATAATTTATATCCCTTAGTGCCATCAGTGAGCTATCAAAATGCTTCAAATAGAATAAATTCAAGAAACACAGTGATTTCTAAAGGGAAAAATAGGAAATATTTGATGTTTGAATATGTACCTTTTGGGATAAATCCTCCTTACTACATATGGAAAGCTAGGGATATCTTTATTAGTAAATATGACTGATCACTGAATTTTTATTGATGTTTTGAGCTTTCAAGAAATTTTAAAAACATCTATACTTATAGAAATCCATGCACTCTAGCTACATCTATTAAGCAGATGTTACATAAAATTTTTATTTTGGAATTGCATGTTTTAAGACAGATGACTGTTGAAAGACAATGAGATAAAATAATGACCGTGACTGTGCATGAACTTTGCCATTATCTAGACAGAGTCCACATGGAGCTCACATTTATCCTGTACCAGGAACTGTTCCAGGTGCATCCTTGATAGGATGTCTTCTTTGTCATTGCAGTTGGTGGCCTGCCTAGTGCCTATATGAACAGTGGGATGGGGGTAGGGAGAGGCAGGTAGGGAAGTAAAACTGGAGAAAGATGTAGTGGGGGGTGGGGGAGGGCAAAGGAGAGAGAAAAAGAGACAGAGAGAGCGAGAATGAATGGACAAGTAGGAACTTCCCTTCCTCTGGATGAACTCTTCCATTTCCTCTGGATGAATGACTGTCACAGAAAGGTGTTGGTGGGACTTGAGCCGTCTTGCTTGGCCTACCTAGAAAGGCCAAACTCTTAGCCAGGGCCTGCAGGAGCAGGCTGGCATCCTGAGGAACTACTTGGGCCTTGGAAGGGACAGAGAAGTGCTGGGCAGGAGCCCTGTTTCTTCTGTTAGGGAACTGTGCAGGGTGAAACCCTCCCGGCTCCTAGAAGAAACCAAAGTGTCCCAGCATTGGGACACCAGCTGCAGAAAGGACAGTGAAGGCCACTCGACATTAACCAAAGAAGTATAAAAACCAACAAAGAGAAATGCTACGCTGTTCACTTGTGAATAAACAGATCTACCTTCCCCCTCCTCTTCAGCCTTCCTTCCTGCCTTCAACCTGGGAGGGGTGGGAGGGAAGCTGGTAAAGAGCAGACAACACTCTCTGCCTCTTGCCAAGCCCTGGAGCCACGAGCCAGCTACCGTGCTTAGGGAGAGAGCTTAGAGATAAATGTTAGATCAAAGCTGTATTTGGACTAGACTGTTTTAATAACCAAACGCCACCAAAAAGGCATGGGATCTGACCAAAGAATTATTAAGGGAGGGATTTGGTTTTATGGTAGTTGAAAACAGTTACTGGAAGAAATAAAATAGTTTCATGTTTATAACCGAATGAAAGACACTCCTCAAAAACATCGATTCCGTAACTCAGGTTCATATCATCAATCACACATTCTTGACATATGTTAGCTTGGAAACTTATCACCAACTGGGACTTCCTTGGCAGTCCAGTTGTTAAAGAACAGTCTATCATTTAGTAATGCTGAAAATTGCAGTGACTTCAGCCTTGTGGCTCAGATGGTAAAGTGTCTGCCTACAATGCAGGAGACCCAGGTTCAATCCCTGGGTCGGGAAGATCCTCTGGAGAAGGAAATGGCAACCCACTGCAGTACTCTTGCCTGGAAAATCCCATGGACGGAGGAGCCCGGTAGGCTACAGTCCATGGGGTTCAAAGAGTCGGACACAACTGAACAACTTCACTTCACTTCAATACAGAGTTGTATCAAATAGAATGTCACCAATCTAAGATTTGATCTTTGAAAACATTTGCAATGATTTCTTCTTTTATTGGGTCTGAGGACAAGGATTACAGGAAATACATCTTTGAGCTAACGTGCAACGAGAGACGAGACTGGAAAGGGAATTGGTTTACTTGTAAATAAACCTGAAAAATCTATGGCCTCCAATGTTTTTGTGTCTGTTCTAACAGATTCATGAAGAAACCAAATGCCATGAGGTTTTTGTAAAAGGAAATGGAGAATGCATGCGTCATCTTCATTAAACAATCTGAAAGAGTAAACAACTTCATGAAGTTAAAAGCTCATCTGAGAAACAGAAATAACGTCAGATCTTTGGGGGGATAATTCATTGTCTGACCACCTCAGTGAGAACATATTTATAGTATTGAATTGCCTTAGGCACTTAATTTTTCTGAATTATTTACCATTCTTTTCTTATTATTTAAAAAGCAGAGATGGCCACATTGTCAACAAACTGTGTCTTCAAAGTCTTTGTGAACTCCATTGGCATGTGGCAGATCATCAGCGATAGTAGATGTAGTTTGGTGTTATGATGGTCTGGCTGTAGTTATCCTTAACTGGTATATAAATATGGTGTGTTTCAGATAAAGTACTAAAAAATGTGGTGGATTTACTATTCGAAACATTATAAATGCAAGATGTGTTATTTGATTATGTAACAAATAGTTTTCCTATCCATTGGGTTTAGGTTTTTCTTACTCACCCAAGACTAGCTTTTCCACTTTGGAAGTAGTGTAGGTACTACAATGATAAAACAATGTAGTGGATGAATTTTCCTGGACTGAACGATGCACTTATGTTCTATCCGACCCCACTTAGTCTATAAAGTGTGAGTCGCTCAGTTGTGTCTGGCTCTTTTTGACCCCATGGACTGCAGCCTGCCAGCCTCCTCTATCCCTGGAATTTTCTAGGCAAGAATGCTGAAGTGGGTTGCCATTGCCTTCTCCAGGGGATCTTCCTGACCCAGGGATTGAACCTGGGTCTCCCACATTGCAGGCAGATTCTTTACTGTCTGGGCCACCAGGGAAGCCCAAGACTACTGGAGTGGGTAGCCTATCCCTTCTCCAGGGGATCTTCCTGACCCAGGAATCAAACCGGGGTCTCCTGCATTGCAGGCAGATTCTTTACCAGCAGAGATACCAGGGAAGCCCCATGCTTCCTTTATCAAAACTTACGTGGCTTGAATTTCATCTTTTTAGGAGGCATTATTTTTTCCAGAAGAAATCTACAATAATGGTCAGAGTATCATTTTCCTCCAAACATCTTGTTGCCTTTAACAGTACCTTCTGGAGATAATTTCAAGAAACTCATATTGATACTTATGGGTTGCTGGGCACTTCTTTAATCACCTTTTAAATATAACGCGAGAACTCAGTGAGGTTACCCCATTTAAGATCCCATTACAGAGGCAGAAAGTGGTTAAGTGACATCCTCAGGTCACATAAGTAGCACAGTCAGACCTGGGTTCACCCAGTTTGCCTCCCGGGTATGTCTTCTAAGCTTCTCCACATGATACTTTTGGGTTAAGTGTAGCTTGAACAGCTGGTTAAGACGAAATGAAGGACCTAAACAGACCACGGTGGAAAGATTATTGTGGTCCTGTAAACCAAACTTACTTTTTCTGTTCTGACATTAAATATATTATAATTTAAATTAGTGTCAGATCATTTTATTTGTAGCTTTTATTTCTGGAACAAATAATTTAGGAAATGCAATAGAAATAGACTAGAAACTTTCATAATTCTGTCTTCTGAAGAATAGATTAAATTTTTTTTTTTTCTGATAAGATTTCCCATGTCTTCTTAACAAATATGACTTGCTACTTTATTTTTGTTTTTGGCTGCACCAAGCAGCTTGTGGAATCTTAGTTCCCCAATGAGGGATTGAACCTGGGACCATGGCCGTGAAAGTACTGAGTCCTAACCACTGGACCATCAGGGAATTCCCATGCTACTTTATTTTGAAGCAAAAAATTTCTAGCAGTAAGACCATGCTTGAGAATTTTAGCATATAGTTCAGGACACATTGAGTTGGGAACTGAGTTCTGACTTTACCTCCTCAAGGGCACACTCACTTCCTGCTCCATATGTGACTACTCTTGCTCCTCAAGCTCAGGCCCTCTCCAGCTGTTTCTTAGATAACTAGTTGGGCCTTTTAACTGTCTCTCTGCTTAGGGTTTCACATTCCTCAGGTTCATGCTATAATGAGCTGCCAGAGAGACTTTTCTAAATCACCTGCTATACCACTGCTTAAAATACTTCAAAGTCTTCCCATCGTAGTCATCAAAATAACCATCACATTAAAAAAAATCTCCTGTAGATTTAAGTGCTTTATATATTATATCATTCACAATAGCCTTAACTATCCTTTTTTTAGAAAACCGATGAGAAAACTGAACCTTAGGGAAGTTAGGTGAGTAACTTAAGGCGGTAGAGCAGGTTCAGGCATCCAGGACGGAGGCCAGTGAGATGCCAAAGCACAGGCGCTGAGTGGCCGCCTGGACTCTGTATCACTGCAACGTGTTTTATAGACACCAGTATGTATTAAGTGTGAGTTCTTATAAAATCAGCCGTATTGATGACATCCTGCATCTCTTTTGCACTTCTTTTCATTTTGCTTTTCTCTTCAACTTGCCTAAAAATAATGCACTGAGTGAATTTTATATGAAGCGTTTCATGAACCTCTCCAAGAATTTTGTCTTTGTTATCCCTGTTAAAGCTGGTACTTCATCAGTGGCCTTATTTATATTTTTTCCCATAAAACACTGATTTTTTTTAAATTAAAGAATGCGTTTATTTTGAGAACTTATCTCCAGTATTTTTCCTTATTGGCTTTCCAAAGGAGTAGTTGATCTATTTCAGAATTGAAACAGAATCAAGAAAATAGTCCAGGACATGCTGGAAACATGTTCTTTTATCTAACTTTACAGCAAAATTCCTCCAACATATAGTTTGTTCTAATATTATTTCTACCAGTTTCCTAGTTCTTTTTTCTTTACATCTTCAACAATATTTGCTGATAAAAAATACATCTTGATTTGTTGCCCGTATGTATTATTTTTAACAATTTTTAAATGCATCCATGAGGAGCTTTCTAAACATTATGGTTTGGTTTAATTCTGTCATGTTTTAAATCGAGTACTGCCTGACTTCAACCAGTGTTGAAAAAACAAATTTGAAAGTTTTTGATGCTTAGTTATTACATATCTTCTAAGTCCTAACTACTTCACACTAATACTAACTAATATCATAGAGCACAATAAGACAAAGTTCCTTTCTAACAACAGTGGATATAAATCCATATTCTAAATAGTGCACTTAGTAATTCTGAATATTTTACCTACCTGTCACATATGATTAAACAGAAATTGTGTTTAATCTCACTCCATGGCTGATGAAGAGTTTCTGAAGGAGTATAGAGGAGGGGCAGCTCTTTTTCTCTTCTGCCTGAAATGGAAGTGTTATTTTTAATCAATAGTTGCCTTTCAGAAATATTTTAAAACTTGTGTCATTTTGAGAGAGTTAAAACTATTGATAGATAATAACATGGAAATTCATTTAATCAAGCACCATAAAACATAATATACTGCAAAAGAAGGAGCGTCTGAGGAAGCCTCTTTCCCCTCTGCCATGCTAGGAGAAGAACCTATTCAGTGGGGTCACCTCAAGTACTGTATGAAATTCCTAACTGGACCAGACCGGACACAGGGTACTGGTGTCAATCCATGACAGTAAGGAACCTGTCTGCAATGCAGGAGACTCAGGTTTGAAGCCGGGGTGGGGAAGATCCCCTGGAGAAGGGAACAGCAACCCACTCAAGTATTCTTGCCTGGAGAATTCCATGGACAGAGGAACCTGGCCGGCGGTAGTTCATGGCGTTACAGAGTCGGACACGACTGAGCAAGTAACATTTTCACTTTCAAACATTAGTTAGAGCTCCTTTTCATTTTGTAGTTGAAAACGAATGTACATGGAAGTTCTAGTCGACTTGGCAGATGTGTGGGGGGAGCCTTCCAGGCACAGGGTGCTACGAGGACAAGGCTCTAGGACTGAAGCCTGCTCGGCATGTTCAAGGAGCTGTGGAGATGCCAGTTGCAGCTGACACCATTTCCATGAGAAATTGCTATAAGAAGTCCAGTCCTTCACAGTGATAAAAGTGAAAAAGTCTCTCCTGGGAACCCCGACCATGTGGTTATTTTACCATCTTTAAATGATTAACACACTGGTCCCAGAGAACAACTCTAAGCTATCATCTTCCCATTTCCTCTTCATCCATTTCAGCTTTTTATAATGTAGAAGCCTACTGGCCATTCTTTAGAACACTTTATTTAAATGAATAGTTACTACCGCCTCTTATGTAGATGTTTGGTTAAACATTTTATTAATCTTTTCCTTCCTCTGAAGTTGATTCTCCCAGTGAGATAAGAAGAATTTAAGAAGTGTTAAAAAGAATTTGATCCTATTTATTTTGACATCAATGTCAGACCTAGAGCAGATAGTTTTCTTTTATTTTTTATTTTATCTTAATTTCATTTCTTCCTCACAGAAGAAATGATTTTATTTAGATGTTTTTTGGAAACTGACCCACTGAAAGGATGAAAGCATTTTAATGCTGGCTACCACTTATTGTATAGCTTTAAACAGATTTTTCTGAGCCTGTTTCCTCATCTGTAAAATGGCTATGTAATGGAATTGCTGTTTTTATAGAAAAAAAAGTGTCACCAGTTTTATAGGTGAGGCATCTGAGAGCCAAGCAATCAGCTAATAATATGTCTTGTGATAATTTTGAAAGGTTCTATGTTAAGATCATATTTGATACATAGTAATCACGCAGTAAAGGAGTCTGTCATTGTTATTATAATTCTAATTGGAGGAGGAAGTAACTGTCTTCTGGGCTTCCCTAGTGCCTCCATGGTAAGGAATCCATCTGCGATGCAGGAGACCTGGATTCCATCCCTGGAGAAGGAAATGGCAACCCACTTCAGTGTTCTTGCCTAGGAAATCTCTTGGACAGAGGAGCCTGGCGGGCTATGGTCTATGGGGTCACAAAGAGTCAGATGCGACTTAGTGACTAAACAACATACTGTCTTCTACACAAATTTATTTTTTTCAGAATTTAAGAAAAGCAGGCCAATCCCTTTTCTCCAGATACCTAATGAAAGTTAAGAGCACAAAAGCTAAATAAACTATTTGTGATGATTATTTTACCCAGGGAAAATTTTCAGTTTTGATAAAATGCAACATTTCACAAAATGTATGCAGCTATCAAGTATGAATCAAGATTTCTTTGTTATGTAGTTTAATCAGCTTGAGGCAGTAAATCCTTAAGTTATCTGTTTCACAAGGCCAAATAAAATGATTATCCCACTTAAAAATAGTATACTTTTTTTTTATTGGACTATAGTTGATTTACAATGTTGTGTTAATTTCTCCTGAGTACAGATTTTTAAAAGGAAAATACCTCAAGCCATGAAGAATTAGTCTTTTACAGTGCTGTTGAGCTCTGTTTAGAGTAAGTCAACTCTGACTCTTTCAATCATATTAGTCTCTGTGCCTCTGTTTTCTCATTTATCAAATGGGGATGGTGTTAGCTCTGAGATTGTTTTCAGGGTTAGAAATCACATGTGCAAATTACTTAACACACAGGAAACATTCAAGTGTTTAAAAAAATTACTACTACCGCATCTGTGGTTATCCCCATTTTATTTAACTAAGCTTTATAAAATTGAAGGGTTATCTGCTGTCTTCCACGCAGTGCTGTTTGAGATCCGGATCTCAGTGTCCTAAGAAGGGGCTTCTGTGGTTCTTGGGGTCTCTCCCTGTGAGATGGCATGTAATGGTCTCAGAATGTGGCCTTATGCTCACCGAGTAAGCCACTGCCCTGCACTGGAAGCAGCATATGGAAGCCATCACGAAGAGAAGGAGTCATTTCAAGTGCTTTGAAAATATAAAAGAAAAATAAATTGTCCCCTGGTAAGTAAATATAGGACACTGATCTCTGAATAGTCAGGAAAACTTTGTGCCAGGGCCTTTGGGGGAAGGCTAATGAGCCTTTCAATCCCTCCCCAGCCTCCACCTCCACAACCCTTGTCTGCTAAATTAGAAGATGTTATTACTATATAAGGCTGCTTTTTCTAAGTAAATGATAATAGTTAACCTCTTGGTGATTTTAGCTTTTCAAACAGTGGAGAGTTATTTTCATCAGTCAAGATGAAGCTAAAATGAAAAACAGTTTGTGAAAGCTTAGGCTTTGGGAGTCAGATACTACCATAACAGTCACCTTTATTTTTATTTCTTTCATGAAAAGCATAACATTTTCCCCCTGGATGGTGCTCAGCATGACTGATATTAGGTTGAATTGTGTAAATATTATATTACATGTATTGGCTGCTGCAGAGAGTCAAAACGCAGTGATCCATTTTCAGGGCTCCATTGTTTTGGCCGCCTGCCTGCCAGATGGGGAAATGTTGATCAGAACAGTTTGATCCTGAGGCAGAGCTGCAATCTGAGAGAGGAAGCTCATCGTTGTCTGCTTCCTCTGAGCCAAGATGACCATGTGGCTTCATGTTGAGTGAGTTACTGAGGGCTTTCTTCAGCTGCAGGCGCTGGGCTGAGGGTAGACGGGAATTCAATTAAGGACCCCATTATGATAGTTGTTCCATTCTGTTCTTCATTACCGTCAGCTACTCTTAACCTCAGCTTCTTTTTCTTATGTGAGAAGGAAAATTCCTCCTTCTCTGTCTTCACGGCCCCCATTCTCGTCTCGTTCTTTATCTAGTTCTTTTTATGCCTCTCTTTTCCCCTATAGCTTCCTAAGCAAATTAAGACACCAAATCTGATATTGCCTATCTGCACAAGAAAAAGGAATAATATCGTGTGTGTGTGTGTGTGTGTGTGTGTGTGTGTGTGTGTGTGTGTGAAAGAAAGAGAGAGAGACAGAGAGCACAAAAGAGAAAGCTGTATATAAATCTCTCTTCCTTAATTGATTTTCATAGAAAGGTAACAACATGCTGGATTTTTCAATTCAGAGCTGAACTAGTATGAACTAGTACGGAGAATTACTTTCCAGGAGTGTGTTTCCATGGGCCAGTCCTTCATGCCGAGAAACTCCTTTTCAAGGTTTTAGGCCCTTTGCCTCCTATCCATCTCTGGTCTGAGCAGCTTGCTTCTTCCTGGGAGGCGGTTCTCCTTTTCTCCTGAACATGACATGTTTATTCTTCTCCCAGGTCTCTGACTTTGACCTTGATCTTTTCTGCAATGGAATGTTTCTCTGTATTTATTTCTCCCAGGTCCATAAAAGGTATGCAATAAAGACTATTATTTTTTTACCTGATTGATTAATAACGATTCTTTTTTATTTAGTAAGGGATAAAATCACTTTCAGTCACAAACAAGGACGTATTGTTTGAGGAAGATCGTGAGTTTTGTCAGAAGCTTTGAGGATAAATGTTTTGAATGATAAAGGTAAATGAGTTGAAGTTCAGAACCTGTATCAAAGGCAAGTGGGAGCCAGGAGACGATTCTGCTGCAGGATTAAAGGGGGTAAAGGGCAGGCCGAGGGGTCTGTGGGGGCAGGGTAGCACAGCGTGAAACCAGGGCCCGCTCCCTGGAGAAGTGCTCACATCACTATCGAACCTCAGCTCTCACTCAGACCCCAGGCTCCTGGAGCCAAGGTAGCAAAGGCTGGCTTCAGATCACAGTGCGCCTTCTTATTTTCTACTTGACAAGCAAATGTTACCATTCGGATAGAGCTAATGGCTGTGGTAAAGAGGCCGGTTTCTCACTGGTACCTCTGGTTTAAAAATTTGCCTTTTCCATGCTTATATTGTCACCTTTGCTCTCTGAAGGCAAGAGCCTAGCTCTTGTATCTCCTAAAACGGGGCTCTTTAATGTGGATAACGTACATATACGTGTAACTGGGGCCTTAAATCAGCCATGTACTTACTGAAACGTTGTTGAATAAATGGATGAGTGAGTAGATGTGTATCTTCTATTCTGGAGTGTGAGGTAGCGACTACTGGAAAGCCTGATTTTGCTGAAGCTTCATCTGGTGTTTTTTCAAATGAGCAGTTTGTTTAAAGAGTGATTACAAGAGTGATATGTATATGCTTTGTAAGTGTGTGTGTTCCTATTGATTTGATATTATCTAGTAACCAGATGCCAATTTAAGAGGTTCAGTGAAAGATCAGTGACTGAACTGGAAGTCAGGAGACCTGAAGTTTAGGCACTGGTCTAACTTGAGTTTAGTCTGCTACCTCAACTAAAACTATCTGACTCCCCATTTCTCTACTTATAAAGGGAAAGATTTATTAATGGAACACATAAAGTGCCTTATGGCTAGATTCTACTTTAAGTCAAGAAGATAATAGATGAACAAAAACACCCATGAATGGTCATATTTCCTCTGTTAATGTGAAAAAATAAAGCAGTGTTTTCTGCAAAAAGGCAATTCTTTATATGGCATTTCTATGAGGCTTTTATTCTCATTTCACCAAATCATAATTTGTAGGATATATGTGTTATAAATAAATAAGCAAAAATCTCAAATGACACTGATTTAATGTGCTTTTTTGCTATATTTTACTTTTTTAATAATGAAAATTGTATTGCAGTGAGTTACTACTGAATTCAGCATTTTCTAATGATTTTTTTAATAAATGCTTTATTCTTTCTCTTTATTACTTTTCTAAATAAAAAGGTAGTTCACTATCATACATGAATGTAATCAACTGTTTTAAAAGTATCACTAAGAATTCATGGATTTAAATAGAATTTATGTTTTTTATAAATCTAATTTCTTTTTCCAAACTCTGGATCTGACATGATTAAGAGCCTTGAAGTTTGTTTTTCTTACCCTACTAGAAACTCTGGGTAGAGAGTGGGTAGAGATTATCTCACAGAGTAAAACCACTCATTCTGACATAGCTGGACTTCTATTCCAAATTCTAATTTGATGGAGAAGAAGGAATGTGTTTGATACTCTTCATCTATTCTTTAAACCCCTCTCATTTGGGTAAACTGTGTCAAAGAAAAAAAAGAGACAGTCCCTGGTAAACTTGGTCTTGATTAGTTTACTTCCACATCTCAAAGTGCAGTATTTTGAATCCAGTCATAGTTCCACCCCACAAATGGATTAAACTCTATATTTAAAAAAAAAATTAAAGTAGCTAGAACTGAAAATGACTTATTTTTAGGTTATAAAAATGACACACTGTCATTTTAAAATATTCAAATATTACAGAAAAGGATAAAAATAAAGTAAAAATTATGCAATCCAGAAATAGCACATTATTAACGTTTTGGTGATATTCTCCTTAGTTCCCTCTCTCTCTTCACACGTGCCAACTTACAATTGCACCTCATCAGTTCCATGTAATTGAAATGGTACTAAATGTATTCTTTTATTAAACACACAACATGAACATCTTTCTGTGTCAGTGAGTCCCGATGTACGTCATCTTTTTAGTAACCGCATAGTGTTACATGTATGGATTGACCATAATTTCTGTAACCCATCCCCTACTGAACATATAAGTTATTTATAATTTTCCACTATTATAGATAGTGCTCAAATGAATACTTTTCATGTATAAAATATGTTTGTGTACTTATCTGATCATTTCTATAGAATCAATCCCTAGAAGTAAGACTACTACTGTGAGAATATGCTATATATTTTTTTGGTGAAAATGAAGAGTATCTGAATTAATTTGGGGTCAACTATTATATATAAAGAGAAAATTTCTTATCATGTCCATGTCACTCATTAGTATGCTCCTCAGTACAATTCCTTTTGGCAGATAAAATAAGTACATGTCAAGGTCATACAATCTAGCTAACATACTTTCGCTTCAAAACACTTAAAAGTATTGATAGTGATTGGTAATTTCTAAAATGTCTTAAAAGAAAATTGAGAGGAAAAAAAATTCTCACATATACCAGTTCTATTAAATTTCTAGATTATTTCAGGATAAAAATTTTGCATAAAGATGATTAGTGTCTTAAAAGTAATGGACAAGAAGGTATTAGTGTCTAGGGAATGAGGGTTTGCAGGTTTCCTTGTAATTATCAAGATGTCATTGTCAGATAAATCAGATTTTTAAAAACGTACTTTAAAGAAATAATAATATCTTTGTAAGATATGTGAAAGTAGGTTTTATACATAATAAAGCCATATTATAAAAGTATGGTTACAAATATCATTTTAGTATTGTTTTCTTAAAGTGATAGGGTAGGTTTAAGAAAAGCCATTCTTTTCAGACACACCTCATTGAAATTAAGGTTTTAGAATTTTTTTTTTGGAGGGATATTTAATTTATAAACTGTATTGCAAAACTTGTATTTAGGTTTTATGAAGGACTGGTCCTGAAACTGAGGCTCCAATACTTTGGTCTCCTGATGGGAAGAGCCGACTCATTTGAAAAGACCCTGATGCTGGGAAAGATTGAGGGCAAGAGGAGAAGGGGACGACAGAGGATGAGATGATCGGATACCATCACCAAGTCAATGTGTGACAAGTGCTGTGGAGAGGTGTGCTCTGGCCCTCCCTTCTCACACATGGTGGGGGATGGCAAGGCCTGGAGACAGTGCAGTTTAACCCCCTGAAGTGTTTACAGTTCTCCAGCTTCGTACCCAGGAACCCCTGCACTCGTAGCAGAAAGGCAGCTTTGTCCTGGGTTCTTCTGGAAAGAAAGTGTTGAAGGGGTGGACATGGGTGGATTATGGACCACATCCATCCTCGGGAAGGCTGCTGCTGAAGGATGTGAGTGAACTTGTCCCTGAGCATGGAGGAACAGCTAGCAAACTTCCAATTATTAGTGTCCCTGGGGGCATCAAGATCATACTCATATCTCTGTGATTTACAGAGAGCACAGCCTGGGTGCTTATCCCTGATTCCTGCTAGAAGTTGTTATCTGTAACCAAAAAGTATCTGTTGTTGTTCAGTTGCTCAGTCCTGTCTGATTCTTTGCAACCCCATGGACTGCAGCACGCAAGGCCTCCCTGTCCTTCACTATCTCCCAGAGTTTGATCAAACTCATGTCCATTGAGTTGATGATGCCATCTAACCATCTCATCCTCTGTCACCCCCTTTTCCTCCTGCCCTCAATCTTTCCCAGCATCAGAGTGTTTTCCAGTGAGTTGGCGCTTTGCATTATATGGCTGAACTATTGGAGCTTCAGCTTCAGCATCAGTCCTTCCAATGATATTCAGGGTTGATTTCTTTTCAGATTGACTGGTTTGATCTCCTTGTAGTCCAAGGGACTCTCAAGAGTCTTCTCTTGCACCACAGTTAGAAAATATAGATTCTTTGGCACTCAGCCTTCTTCATGATCCAACTCTCACATCTGTACATGACTACAGGAAAAACCATAACTTTGACTATATGGACCTTTGCCAGCAAAATACTATCTGTAAACTAAAATAAAACAACCTAGACAGCATATTAAAAAGCAGAGATATTACTTTGCCAACAAAGGTCTGTCTAGTCAAGGCTATGGTTTTTCTAGTAGTCACGTATGGACGTGAGAGTTGGACTATAAAGAGGCTGAGTGCGTAAGAACTGATGCTTTTGAACTGTGGTGTTGGAGAAGACTCTTGAGAGTCCCTTGAACTGCAACGAGATCCAACCAGTCCATCCTAAAGGAGATCAGTCCTGGGTGTTCATTGGAAGGACTGATGCTGAAGCTGAAACTCCAATACTTTGGCCACCTGATATGAAGAACTGGCTCATTGGAAAAGACCCTGATGCTGGGAATGATTGAGGGCAGGAGGAGAAGGGGACGACAGAGGATGAGAAGGTTGGGTGGTATCACTGACTCAATGGGCATGAGTTTGGGTAAACTCTGGGAGTTATTGATGGATAGGGAGGCCTGGCGTGCTGTGGTCCATGGGGTCACAAAGAGTCGGACATGACGGAGCAACTGAACTGAACTGAATAGAATGGGAAAGACTAGAGACCTCTTCAAGAAAGTTAGAGATACCAAGGGAACATTTCATGCAAAGATGGGCTCAATAAAAGACAGAAATGGTATGGACCTAACAGAAGCAGAGGCTATTAAGAAGAGGTGGCAAGAATACACAGAAGAACTGTACAGAAAAGATCTTCATGACCCAGATAATCATGATGGTGTGATCACTCACCTAGAGCCAGACATCTTGGAATAAGAAGTCAACTGGGTGTTAGGAAGCATCACTACGAACAAAGCTAGTGGAAGTGGTGGAATTCCAGTTGAGCTATTTCAAATCCTAAAAAATAATGCTGTTAAAGTGCTGCACTCAATGTGCCAGCAAACTTGGAAGATTCAGCAGTGGCCACAGAACTGGAAAAGATCAGTTTTCATTCTAATCCCAAAGAAAGGCAGTGCCAAAGAATGCTCGAACTACTGCACAATTGCACTCATCTCACACACTAGCAAAGTAATGCTCAAAATTCTTCAAGCCAGGCTACAACAGTATGTGAACTGTGAACTTCCGGATATTCAAGCTGGATTTAGAAAAGGCAGCAGAACCAAAGATCAAATTGCCAACATCTGCTGGATCATCGAAAAAGCAAGAGAGTTCCAGAAAAACATCTACTCCTGCTTTATTGACTATGCCAAAGCCTTTGACTGTGTGGATCACAGCAAACTGGAAAATTCTTAGAGAGACGGGAATACCAGACCACATGACTTGCCTCCTACAAATCTGTATGCAGGTCAAGAAGCAACAGTTAGAACTGGACATTGAACAACAGACTGTTTCCAAATCAGGAAAGGAGTATGTCAAGGCTGTATATTGTCACCCTGTTTATTTAACTTATATGCAGAGTATATCATGAGAAATACTGGGCTGGATGAAGCACAAGCTGGAATCAAGATTGCTGGGAGAAATATCAATAACCTCAGATATGCAGATGACACCACCCTTACGGCAGAAAGGGAAGAAGAACTAAAGAGCCTCTTGATAAAAGTGAAAGAGGAGAGTGAAAAAGTTGGCTTGAAGCTCAACATTCAGAAAACTAAGATCAGGGCATCTGGTCCCATCATTTCATGGCAAATAGATAGGGAAACAATAGAAACAGTGAGAGACTTTAATTTTTTGGGCTCCAAAATCACTGCAGATGGTGATTGCAGCCATGAAATTAAAAGACGTTTTCTCCTTGGAAGAAAAGCTTTAACCAACTAACCTAGAGAGCATATTAAAAAGCAGAGACATTACTCACCAACAAAGGTCCATGTACTTAAAGCTATGGTTTTTCCACTAGTCATGTATGGATGTGAGAGTTGGACTATAAAGAAAGCTGAGCACTGAAGAATTGATGCTTTTGAAGTGTGGTGTTGGAGCGGACTCTTGAGAGTCTTTTGGACTGCGAGGAGATCAAACCAGTCAATCCTAAAGGAAATCGGTCCTGAATATTCATTGGAAGGACTGATGCTGAAGCTGAAGCTCCAATACTTTGGCCACCTGATGCGAAGAACTGACTCATTTGAAAAGACCCAGATGCTGGGAAAGATTGAAGGCTGGACAGAAGGGGATGACAGAGGATGAGATGGTTGGATGACATCACCAACTTGATGGATATGAGTTTGAGTAAACTCTGGGATTTGTTGATGGACAGAGAAGCCTGGCATGCTGCAATCCATGGGGTCACAAAGAGTCGGTCACAACTGAGTGACTGAAGTGAACCAGTTTATTATAAAAGATATAAAGGATACAGATGAACAGCCAGATGCAGAGGTACATAGAAGAAAGTCAAAAAGAGTCCTGAGTGTAGCAGCATCTGTTCCTTGTAGAAATAGGGCTCAGCACCTTCTCATCAAGTGTCATGCTCATCAACCGGGAAGTTAAAATCTTGTTATTCAGGATTTTACAGAGCTTAATATGCAATACCTCCTACCTCTTCCCCTTCCCAGAGGTCAATGGGTGGGACTGAAATTTCCTATCACTTGGTCTTTCTAGTGACCATCCTCATCCTGAGGCTACCAAGGAGTTCTGCTTTGTCACCTCATTAGATAAACTCGGGTGTGCTCAAGAAGATTCCTTATGAATAATGAAAGACACTCCTCACTCAGGAAATTTCAGCGGTTTAAGGAGTTTTGTGCCAGGTATTAGCGACAAAGACAAAATATATTTCTTATTATATCACAAATATGCTAAATTCTGGGATAAATGAGACATTGTCTTTGCTCTTAAGAAAGGTAAACCTCCATGGAAGAGGCAGATTTATGACTATTAAGAAGGTGACAAGGTTTTAAAGAGAAGAATATATAATGTATTATAAAATAAAAGCCATGAATAAATTAATTCTGCATAGTAGCATCAAGGAACTATACAGAGGAATCCCTATTCAAACTGGACCCTGAACTGGATAAAGTCATTCCAGGCCTAGGGAAAACCTTCCACATTCACACTAAGGCATGCAAGAATGTGGCGTGGGGAAT
This sequence comes from Cervus elaphus, assembly GCF_910594005.1. NCBI lineage: Eukaryota > Metazoa > Chordata > Mammalia > Artiodactyla > Cervidae > Cervus > Cervus elaphus. The sequence continues at coordinate 9,101,672 of NC_057831.1, read as the reverse complement.
GAACAGCAAGCAGCTGCAGAGTCAAGTATCTTCTGAGAAATTGTTAAGTTTCAGCGCTGTAATGATCTCTTTTATGAGTACTGGATAAATCTCAGTGAAGTATGTACTAGATAGAATTCAATCAGATACTATCAGTCTGATATTTTGGCCTTCTTTCTTTTGTTGTTCTTTCCTTTATGTATGCATAAAAGTTCACTGGTCACTATATTAACATTTGAAATTTTACACTCATTTTCTATGGTTTGCATGAAGCATTTTGTATCAGACTCAAATCTTTGTAAGAAAGGCTATAATGAAGATCTTGACATCTCACCTTCATGGAAAGAGTGAAAAGATACCAAATTTTAGACTCTCTTGAATTTATTAACTGAGAAACTGAGAAGAACCAGGGATTAAAAGTCACTGTCTTCTTCCTTTCAGATGCATCATCTTGTTTGTTATAAACTCTTTCAGGTTCTCATTAAAGATTTTTAAACAGGGGACTGGCATGATCTAGAGCATGCTTAGAAAGATGGCTGACAGTCATCTGTCAGTCCTATCTGACAGATTTAGGATTGAAAGGTGGAACTTGGAGGACAGAGACTAATTAGGAAGGAGGTTGTTAGAATATTCCAGTGGCTTAGTCAGTAAAGAATCAGCCTGCAATGCAGGAGACCTAGGTTTGATCCCTGGTTTGGGAAGATCCCTGGAGAAGGAAATGGTAACCCACCCCGGTGTTCTTACCTGAGAAATCCCATGGACAGAGGAGGCTGGAGGGCTACAGTCCATGGGGTCACAAGAGTCGGACAGCTTTAGTGACTAAACCACCCCCACCAATGACAAATAAATAATGAGACTCTAGATTAGGCTGAGGGCACTGGGGCTGAAAAAGAAGACACACAGACAAATTAGAAATACATAGCTGTGGATGGCAAGAAAAGGGGAAGAGTGGACTGTAGTTGGAGGTTTTATCTTGGAAGACAAAGGGATGGATATAGCATTTATTGAAAGAAGCAATTATGGAGAAAAGAAAATAAATTTCATTCTAAATAAATTGAATTTGGACATCCAGAAGTTGCTATGTAATGGTGTTAAGAGTATTAGTCTGGGCTTGGGAAAGTTACCAGTACTAGAAATTATCTGGGGAAGTGGCTGAAACATAAGAAGCAAGAAGCAAAGAGGATACAGGACAGAATCTTGGAGAAGATCAATATATAAAGTTTGGACAGAGAAAAAGAAGCCAATGAAAGAAGTTAACAGAGGTCACAAGAGAGACAGAAAGATCATAAGCATTTCTGGTATGTTAAGAAAGGAGAGTATTTTAATGAATGGCTTAACAGTGACAAATACTTCAGGGTTTAAGAAAAAGAATGATAAGACCATACATTGACACATAAGAGGATTTGGGTGAGAAAACAGAAAGAGTGAAGATGGCATCTTTTTGAGAGAAAAGAGGTTTAGGAAAGTGTTTTTTAGAATATTAGCAGGAGAAAGAGAAAAAGACAAGGTAATTACTCTTATAGCAAAGTTAGAGTTGTTTGGGAAGGATTAAATCCATTGAACTTAGTGCTAAGTATTTTATTTTGATATTTGGAAATATTCTTAACTAATAGAAAATATTAGATGTAAAAAAAATTTCAACAAAAAGAACAGGAAAACAAACAAGGCTATTATTTGTTCTAAAAAACAGTGCCTTCGAAAAGTGTCTAAGCTGGAGACTGTGAATTTTAATTTATTTGAATGAATTGGACAACATGAACATAGAATTGGAATAATTATAATCCTTAGTTCATAGCACACTTCTTAAGCTATTTTTAACAATATCATAAGTACATGTGATCTCAACTTCCTAACCAAAAACTAAAAAAAATAACCCGCCCTTACCTCCCACTATATTATCCTGCCTCTCTGGACTCAAGGTAAGCATCATCCTGAATTCTGTATTTATTATTACTTGCCTTTCTTTTTATATAGTTTAATTGAATATTTCAGTTCAGTTCAGTTGCTCAGTCGTGTCTGACTCTTTGCGACCCCATGGGCTGCAGCACGCCAGGCCTCCCTGTCCGTCACCAACTCCCGCAGTCCACCCAAACCCACGTCCATTGAGTCGGTGATGCCATCCAACCATCTCATCCTCCATCGTCCCCTTCTCCTCCTGCCCTCAATCTTTCCCAGCATCAGGGTCTTTTCAAATAAGTCAGCTCTTTGCATCAGGTGGCCAAAGTATTGGAGTTTCAGCTTCAGCATCAGTCCTTCCAATGCACACCCAGGACTAATCTCCCTTAGGATGGACTGGTTGGATCTCCTTGCAGTCCAAGGGACTCTCAAGAGTCTTCTCCAACATCACAGTTCAAAAGCGTCAATTCTTCGGCGCTCAGTTTTCTTTATAGTCCAACTCTCACATCCATACATGACCACTGGAAAAACCATAGCCTTGACTAGACTGACCTTTGTTGGCAAAGCAATGTCTCTGCTTTTTAACATGCTGTCTAGGTTGGTCATAACTTTCCTTTCAAGGAGTAAGTGTCTTTTGATTTCATGGATGCGATCACCATCTGCAGTGATTTTGGAGCCCAAGAAAATAAAATCTGACCGTTTCCAGTGTTTCCCCATCTATTTGCCATGAAGTGATGGGACCGGATGCCATGATCTTAGTTTTCTGAATGTTGAGCTTTAAGCCAACCTTTTCACTCTCCTCTTTCACTTTCATCAAGAGGCTCTTTAGTTCTTTGCTTTCTGCCATAAGGGTGGTATCATCTGCATATCTGAGGTTATTGATATTTCTCCCGGCAATCTTGATCCCAGCTTGTGCTCCATCCAGCCCAGCATTTCTCATGATGTACTCTGCATATAAGTTAAATAAACAGGGTGACAATATACAGCCTTGACATACTCCTATTCCTATTTGGAACTGGTCTGTTGGTCCATGTCCAGTTCTAACTGTTGCTTCCTGACCTGCATATAGGTTCCTCAAGAGACAGGTCAGGTGGTCTGGTATTCCCATCTCTTTCAGAATTTTCCACAGTTTATTGTGATCCACACAGTGAAAGGCTTTGGCATAGTCAATAAAGCAGAAATAGATGTTTTTCTGGAACTCCCTTGCTTTTTCAATGATCCTAGCAGATGTTGGCAATTTTTTCTCTGGTTCCTCTGCCTTTTCTAAAGCCAGCTTGAGCATCTGGAAGTTCACGGTTCATGTACTGTTGAAGCCTGGCTTGGAGAATTTTGAGCATTACTTTGCTAGTGTGTGAGATGAGTGCAATTGTGCGGTAGTTTGAACATTCTTTGGCATTGCCTTTCTTTGGGACTGAGACAGAATTGAATATTTATGCATTCTTAAGAAAGAGATATTTTAAGTTTAATTATTTTTAACTTTATAAGAAGGGCATCATACTGCATTTAGTCTTTGGAGATTTTGTTTTTCTCAATATGTTACCACTGGCCTATATCCATATGGCTGCAACCTGTTTGCTTGTTGTGTTGGGTGTGTAACCTTCTACTATGTGAACATCTCACTGTTTACCTATCATTTTCTTTTCAAAGGACGTGTGGGCTGCTCCAGGTGTTTGCTGTTCTGAGCAGTGCTGCTAGAACATCTCCTGTTGCAAGTGGGTGAGGGTTTCTTTTAGCTATAAAGTCAGGAGTAGAGCTGTTGGGTCACAGGTTTGAAAACGATCAGCTTAGGAGGAAAAACTATTTTTCAAATAGATACATGACTTACAATTCCACCAGCAATGCCTAAGGAACCCTATACTTCCACATCTTCTCCAACACTTGATCAGGTTTTTTAATTTTTGCCATTCCTTTGGCAGTAAAATATTATCTCTTGTGGTCTTGATTTGTATTTCTCTGACCACAAGGTAACTCAAATATCTCTTCATTTGCTTTTTGGCAATATGTGTTTTTTATTCTGTGAATTGCTTATTCATATCTTTAGAATATTTTTCTTTTAGGTTATTTGTGTCCTTCTTGACTGATTAGTATAAGAACTTTACCCATTCTTCATATAATAAACCTTGTCAGTTGAATGTATACTAAATGAACTCACAAAGTTTATAACCTTTTCATGTTATTTAAGGTTTCTTTGGATGAACAACAATTTCAATATAGCCAAAAGTATCAATTATCTTCTTGTATAATTAATTTTTTGGATCTTGTTAGAAAAATCTTTTATTACACTAAAGTCTAAGAAGTATACACCTATATTTTCTGTAAGATCTGAGTTTTTGTAATTATTATTTAAAATGTTTTTTCCAAGATGTTTTCCAGATTTATTGTTTACAATAAACCTTTTTATTTTTCTTAAAAAGTGGTGTTCTTTCAATTCCAGGAAATTTCTGCTACTTTCAAAAATTTTGTTTTAATCATCTTGAAGATTAAAAGTAACCTGGTTAAAAGCAATCCCCCGCCATCTGCCACCACCACCTCACATTTATAGAATTCAGCCATTGCAATTTTCTGACTTAATAATGGCATCAGGGTGTTGTGACAATAGCTAGAAATCCACTTTTTTAATTTTTGAATTCTTCAGCTGTAGCTTTGTTGTTTGGATAAGTGAAGTAGGAAAGAATTTAGTAAAAAAATGAAACCTAGCTTTATACTATGTAGCCATATGTACATACATGTACATGTGTGTTCCTTTTTTGTATGATGTCCAGGGAGCAACACTAAAAATATTTCAGTCTGTAAAAATGAATTTGTGGTAATGGATAAATATCAATCACTTGTACTTTATTTAAAAGAAAAAATTGATTATGCCAGGAGTCATTTTTCTAGTTAATTCTAAGACAGCGAGAAAAAGACTGGTGGCAGGCATATTTTGGTATAATGTAAGGAGAATAAAACAATTGCAAAATATTTGGAAAATTAGCTAAATTTCAAGCCTCCATATACTAAAATTTGACATTCTCTCACTTTTCAAATTCAGTGAATGCGCAGAGTTAGAGAAAAGTCCAAATTAAGGTGATCATTTTCCCATCAAATTATAGAGCTGGGCAGAGAGGAGCTAACTCAGCAGTGTTTACTGCGTGGCCCTACGTTTTACAGTCTTTCCCATTTAGCTCTCTATTCAGATTCTTTGCAATACAAATTCCATGTTTTACAAGTTTCCTCGAAACTGCAAGTTTTCTTTTTTACTTTTGAAAACAAATTTCTCTAATAAAGTAGCCAGAATATAATCCTGAGCTGCAACCAGAAGCTTCAATGTTTACATAAAGAAATATCCTCTCATTTGTCACCACTTCACATGTGGCCAGGTGCACATGTTTATGTAATGTGTTTATCTGTAATAGATTATAATGTAGGAGAAACATTAAATAAACCTACAGATATACTTGGCCAGGTGGCTCACCCATTAGATCTGTATTTTATAGTGTTCTATTTTTTGGTTGTTGAGAATACGTTCGAGTAGAAATGGACAGAGGTTTATCTCTAGAAACAGGTTTGATTTCCTTAAAAGGCAGTTGTTGCTTTTCTCCTTCGCTTCTCTGGAGAACTGGCTGCAAAGTGGGAATAGTTATGCTATGACTCATTTACAAGGCTCTGCACAGCATATAGAGTTCAGATAAAATTATAATGAAACAGAATCTAATTAGACTCTGTGGAACAAGAGAGTAATTTTTAAAAGGAAATTTTATGGATTGCATTTTCCTAAATCTACTTTGTTGATAAAATAAGCTGTTCCTTGTTTTTTAAAAAAGACTTAATGCAAACATTGGGATAAGATTTTCACTTGCCTTTTAAACTCAGTACATCTAGTTTGGTATTTGCCAAAAGATATGACATGTATTGTTATGTTAGTGATTACTGGATAAATTAGAAATGATTTAATTCTTGTTCAGGTGTCTCAATGACTACTTTAGATTCTTAAGTTCATCGAATTGCATATAAAAAATATAATTGTACCAACCATACTGCCTAGCTTAAAATGTAAGCTATCATAAAATTAAATATACATTTTAAGATTTCTATAGCAGTATCAAACTGAAATGCTTTTTGCTTTGCCAGTTTTAGCAAGATGTTCCCAGTGTGAATATGTTGTTTGAAAATGCGGATAATGCTTTACTCACGTGAACACAATGAGATCTTTAAAAATACTTACTGAATACTTATTCAAAAAGACTTCGTTAGTGAATACTTACACTGAGTGAGGGAGAGCAAATATAAGGGACAGACATGACAGGAAGTGCTAATAGAGCATGACATTTATTCTTCAGCGTCTGGATTGGGCCTCCCTGTCCTTTAGGTCTGTGCTGTATCAGCCATCTGCAGTTAGAGTTGGACCTTGACCTCAGTCTCTGCAGTCACCATACTAAGTCAGCCCCCAGCCCCATATTTTGGCTACAAAATAACAAAGTTATTAAAGGAAAAGAGAAAAATGTGTTCATCTGAATATGAGTTTTTAAAAACTGCTTTGGTGTCAATGAACATCAGTTAAGGGAGTGCCATGAATCAAACCAGGCTCCTGGGATGCAAAGATGAATATTAAAAAGTTCTTCTCTTCAAAAAGCTTGCATTATTATAGAAAGAGTCAAATATGTGATACAATTAGTATAATATGATGTTCTAAGTGTTTTTGTAGACGATGGTGTAGACAATAATGGAGACAAAAAGGGGGATATACAGGGGTGATCCGAATGTTTTCTGGAAGATGAAATACGTAAACTGAAGCATGAATACAGGAAGGCTTCTGTCTGGATGGAGCAGGGGCAAACAGGACATGTTCTAAGAAGGAGCGGCCTTAAGGCATAAACCAGCATGGCCTGTAAGATCCTCTGAGAGCAAGAGTTTGCTGCAACCAGGGCCTCGGGGTGTGCATGAGTGGGGCACCTGAGGGTGGAGAGCTGCAGATGAGATACATTGTCGTGGAGTTAGGCAGGAGCCAGCTCACGGAGGGACTTGTGACCTCGAAGTAGCTAGAATTTTCAAAAGGCAATGAGAATCAGTTAAAACCGTTTTACACCTTTAGGGAATAATATGATCAAGCCCTGGAGACAGGATTGGTTGGGTGAGGGACCTGAAGGCTGGGAGAGGACAGAGGATGAGAAGTGGAAAAGAGGAGATGAAGCCCATTGATCAGAATAATTAGATTCTGTAGGATTAGGTGGTTATACAGGTAGTATAGGAGAAAAAAGAATCTGAGCTGACCTGGGTAACTGAGCAAATTTTAGGGTCATGCTTGGAGATAGTGACTACAGAAGAAGGAAGAGGTGTACAAGAAGGATAACAGGCTTACTTTTGTGCATTTGAAGTGGGAGATTGTTGGAGAATATCCACAGTGTCTCGTTGGCAATTATGGGTAAGGCTCCAGAGCTCAGGAGAGAGGGAAAGATTTGGAATTCATCTGTGTGCAGCTGGTGGTTGAAGTCATTGGAGTGGGTGAGATCACCCACATCAAGAAAAACAACTGTTATCTAAGTGATCCAGCTTCACACAGAGTAGATACAACAGTTCTTGGCACCTACGGCGGGCACACTACCAGGTACTTGTTCTGTCCTGGACGGTACACAGCCTCTAAGAATAAATAACCCAGCATGGAACAGAGGAAAGGCGGTTGTTGGCTGCGCTCTTTCTCTCTCCTCTGCAAGGTAATTTAACCATCAAGAAAACTCTTTGTAGCTTTAGTGTGATCTAATAAGAAATACGCATTTCCTACTCCAACTTTATTAAAATTGCATACTGGAACAGTTTTGCTGAGGATGAAATAAATCTGAAGTCAAGTGAGTATGTTCGAAATACACATATGAAACCATTTGTTTTTTGAACACCAATCTAATCATGGGGTAACCAGGTTGTAGGTGGGCTCCTTGGCCAAATCAAGAATAATCTCCACCTACAGTATAGAAGTTTGTACATGGAACTCTGCTTAATGTTATGTGTCAGCCTGGATAAAAGGGGAGTTTGGGGGAGAATGAATACATGTATATGTATGACTGAGTTCCTTTGCTGTCCGCCTGAAACTGTCCCAACACTGTTAAGCAGCTCTGCACGCGCACTATGTTGCCTCAGTCATGTCCGACTCTTTGCAACCCCATGGACTGTAGCCTGCCAGGCTCCTCTGTCCGTGGGGACTCTCCAGGCAAGAACACTGCATCTCTTATGTCTCCGGCGTTGGCAAGCAGATTCTTTACCACTAGCACCACCTGGGAACCGTTTAATCAGCTATGCTGTCTGTGCTATGCTTAGTCGCTTTAGTTGTGTCCGACTCTTTGCGACCCCGTGGACTGCAGCTCACTGGCTCCTCCATCCACGGGATTCCCTAGGCAAGAGTACTGGAGTGGGCTGCCATGCCATCCTCCAGGTTATCAGCTATACCCCAATACAAAATAAAAAGTTTTTTTTAAAAAGGGAAGAATCTCCTCTAGCCAAGGAAGATGGTTATTAAAATCCACCGGAGTTCTTTACCTAGCCTCTAAGTGTTGGCATGCTCTAGGGTTTCACTGCCTTCTCATTCTGTGATTGCATCCTTTGAGATTCTCCCGCCTTTATTACGATAATGCTGTCCCCATCTCTGTCCCTAGAACCTTACTTTCAGATCTGTCCTCCACACATTTGCTAGCTGTTGTGATGTTGGCAAAACACACACTGGCCCTTGCTACCTTCCTGATTAAAACCCTCTAGTGTTTCCTTGTTCCTTTCAGACTAAAGCAAATACTGTTTAATTTTGGGAAAATGGATCCTTTATCAATGATGCTCTAATTCTTTAGCCTTATCTTTTTTCCTTCTTACTATTTGAGCTTTAAACTCTAGTAACACCAATTGCTTACTCTTCACATATATGCATATATGCATGTATGTATACTTTTTTGGGTCACCTGTCTTCACTCTGGCTTCTCCCTGTATATACAACTCTCTCCCTCCTAAGATGGTGAGGTGTCTTGGCCCTGAATGAATTAGCTCTCTATTTTCATAATACTGTGTGCCTGTCCTTGTTACTTAACACATTATTTCATAATTACCGTTTATATGGCTGTTTCCTTCACTACCCTGGGATCACCTTGCAGGTAGCCAACTGTGTTGAATTCATCTTTGCATCATTAGTGACTAACATATGCTCATAAAATGGTTAAACAAATAAGGGAGGAGTGAAGATCAAGGGAAAACTCACATGAAAAACATTTTTTGTACTTCAGTTTAATTGTTTTAGCCACTTTGTAATTCCAGTTAACCATATGCAGATTTGTTACTGCTAAATTATTTTTGTTACCAGTTCTAGTCAGAGACTCTCTGAAGTGGACGTACCTTTACAGGATGTGCAGAGCTGTTTCCTTCCCTCAAGAACTCCTTCAGTTTTGGAGAAAAAAGTAGATTGGCTGTCTGCCCCAAGATGCACAGGTAGCTGATCCCTTCTGCAAGTAAAAACATGCTATATTGGTGGTACTTCTTACTTTATCCTCCTGAAAAATTTCCTGAGGAAACTCCCAACTGTTTACTGGCTAGTCTGACAGGATGGTCAAATAGGTTTTGCTTTTAACTCATTTCTATCTACATGTTTATGGGACCTATATATGTTCTACCCACATATTTGATTAGGATGTACATGTTTATACAAAGAGACATATATTATATTTGTTTATAAAACCAAAGAGGGTTGACAGTCTTTTCCAGTACATTAACTCCTGGCATTTTCTGATTTCTGTTAGTTGTGAATTTAATTGCTGCTATTGTAACAGGATGGAGAGATGAAGTATTGTCTTACATTTTAAACTCATGTCCTACAAGAATCACTTTGTGTTAGGGACTTCAGACAGCTAAGAGGCTCAGGCTGTTAGGAAGAAATAAGATGGTGTTACTGGAAATATCATCTACACACTTTCACCATGTATTTTTGGACTGGCTGGCTTTATCTATGCATGCATTTTTTATTATAGATATGTGCTACAGTACAAAGTAAATCCTGTAAATAAAGCAATACATCTCATGATATATAATAAAGGAACTGCAATATCCAAGATCCTTGCATATGTTTGGGGGGAAAAGTTTCTGCCATACACACAACATGGTGGCAACTTCAGATAGTTGGTGTTTTAGTCAAATTTCACACATAGTCCAAAACCTTGAAGGTTTCTCCCTAGATCTAAACTTTAAAAAAAAAAAAAGGTGGTTGATTGACCTGTGCCATCCCTCCTCGAACATAGATGCATACAGATGCTGGCTATTGAGTATAGCTGAGGACATAGCTAGAGACTGCAGACACGTTGGAGAGGAGACGCTCTAACATCAAACCTTTGTGCCCCTCTATGACGAGGCTCCTTTCCTTAACTTCCTGAACCTCTGCTTATGAAAAGTTCCTAGCATGAGGAAAGGACAGATATCTCAATAGGCTGTACTAGATACACACAGGACAAACCATGAGACAAAAGCCAATGGAGTTCATGTGATAAGTTTTTCAAGAAAGTTTTGAGGGGATTGTTATTCTAAGTTTCAGTTAATGCTGATCTCAGCTGGAATAATTTGCTCTCCTATGTAATCTGTGTTTTAGTACAGGAGCTGCCTAGATACATCAGGTTTTACACATCTCTCAGTAAATCAAAGCTTTAAATGTGAAGGGCAGTACCCAGGGGCTTTGTATGGGTGTGTAGTATTCTACAGTGGATTAAGGACCAACAGATCAATGCAAAATTACAGACATATCAAAAATAATCCCTCTGTCACTGGATTAAGGACCAACAGATCAATGCAAAGTTACAGACATATCAAAAACAATCCCTCTGTCATGGGTATGCCCTAACTCTAGGATGGTAGAGGTCTGCAAGAAATCGTTGCCCATTTTTTACTTGCAGAAT